>NW_006399867.1:8242084-8256621 GCF_000299155.1 Elephantulus edwardii
AGGAAGGAAGGAAGGAAGAAAGAAAGAAAGAAAGAAAGAAAGAAAGAAAGAAAGAAAGAAAGAAAGAAAGAAAGAAAGAAAGAAAGAAAGAGAGAACTTTGTCTCCCAGGGACATCTGACAAAGTTTGAAGACAGTTTTGATTGTCACATCTGAGTATGAGTGACAGTTACTATTAACGGGTCCTGGTAGGTAGAAGCCAGAGATGCTTTGAAACACCCTACAAAGCACACCCAAAAAATAAGTCCCAGTCAAAAGCTCAGTAATGCCAAAGTTGAGAAGCCTAGAGCTAAATTTCTAGCAGACTCCCAGGAAACGAATCTGTTGACAAAAATCAGCAATCTCTAGGAAGGAGAGGACAGAGCTGTCCCGCCACACCTCCTCAAATGCCCACCCATGTTCTTTATGCTTCAGCAGAAGCAATTTTCTACCACATACCTAACACTCCTCTTCATTAAGTAATCACCACCCACAGCTCTCATTTCCACGTCTGTCACCACCCTGGGGATGAAAGGTGCCCTGTTACAAAATGCAGATGGGGATCAGCCAATTACAAAACGATTAGGCTGAAATGTGGTGTTGTCTTCACCACACCTCCTGGGCAGGCTGATGTCTCATCGTTTCTTTAGTCCAATGATCATCCAGCCTGGTCCTTGACAGACTTTCCAACTACATACAATTTCCTCTTGTATTGAGGAAAACCTCAGTGTTTCCATGTTCCAAGCAGCAGCCTGTACCCTCCATACCATATTTATAGCTGGTTCTGTGAGTTGCAGGGGCTTCCTCAAAATAGCAAAGAGCACTGACATCAGTTTGAAGACTAAGGTGCACCTGATTCAGGTCATGGTCTTTTCAATCACTTGCTATACATCTGAGAGCTGGATAATGAATATGGATGATGGACGAATTGATGCCTTTGAGTTGTGGTATGAGAAAAAGTGCTGAATATTTCAAAGGCTGCCAAAAGAATGAACACATATGTCTTGAAAAAAGTGCAGCTGGAGTGCTCATTGGAGGTAAGCTTCGTTTCTGCTAGTTTGAACCTGTTGCTATAAGAGGCTATTCTTGGAAAGGATTTCATGCTTGGAAATGATGGAGGGTCAGCAAAAGCGAGCAAGACCCTCAACAAAATGGATTGACATGGTAACTGCAGCAATAGGTTCAAGAATATGAAGAGGGTGGCACAGTATAGGAACGGGTTCAGATCTGTTGTTCATAGGGTCGCTTTGAGTCATACTTGACTTGATAGTGCCTGACCACAGCAACATCTGAATCACGTTTTATTAATTCTTCCCTCCCACACACACACTAGTGAAATGAGGGAAAGTAATAACCTCGGGTTTTGGAAAGATCGGTTTGGAATATTTGTTGTTACCAGCATTACTCACAGTCCACTGGGGTCTAGTTCATGTGACTTTAGGTGTAACAGAATGAAACACAGCCTGGTCCTGTGGCATTTTCATAATCTGCTATGTGTGAGCCCGTTGCTGTCACCACCTCATCAGCCCATCTTGATTTCACTCCAGTGGACACGATGTCCCATGTTAGTGATTTGTCTGATGTGAGGGCATGTTCAATGTGAACAAGACAAATTTCTCCATCTTGCCAGCTCAGGGTCATTTTGGCTGCATTTCCTCCAACTAAGATCTGCTTGTTCTTCCCCCAGTTCATGGTCTTTTCAATCCTCTCGGTCATATCACAACTCAAATGCATAAATTCTTCTTTGATCTTTCTTTTTCTTCCTCCAGCTTTTGCATGCATATGAGGCAAGTGAAAAGTCAGGCTAGGTGCACGTTAGTCACCAAAGGGGCATCTTTGCTTTTTAAAGCTCTCGATTGTATAAAAGGGATATATGATCAAGTATTATTGTCATGACAGGAGTCCAGAATGAAGGCTGCATAGTGGAGTGGACTTGGGAGGAGAGATTATATAACAATGAAAGAATTTTTCTTTGACTTTTCAAAGAGAAGAATGAACTGAGGGTGGGGAGGGGTGGGCAGGGAGATAAGTGCCACAATGACTGAGTGGAAATCCAAAATCTCTGTAAATTTTCATTAAAATTAATAATAATTAAAAATTTTTAAAAATAAACTTTCGATTGGTTATATCACCAAACTTTATCCATCTATATTTATTATTATTATGTTGTTGTTGTTCGGTATTATTGAGTCAGAACTGACTCATAGCTGACCCTCGGGCAGGTTTTCAGAGGCAGCAGTAAATCCTATGGGAGGAGATTGCCCTTCCTTCCACTGTGGCGCAACTGGTGAATTTGAACCACATGCCTCTGGTTTAGCAGGGCAGCCCCTCTTTACCACTAAGCCACCAGAGCTCCTTATATTTATTATACAAAATATTACTCTGTGGTAGTGAGAGAAGATCTTCACCCTGAAACCCACAGCGTCCCTTTTCAGCAGGAAGTAGCTAAAAGAATACGCCACCCCCTTTTCCTTATGAATCAGGGTGAAGTCTCTCTCAGGGAGGAGTGACAGGGAATGGCAAAGGACACACTGACAAAGGAGAGTAATCAGAACTGGTTTTGACAAGCAGTGTGGCAATTGGACAATTAAAACAGACTTTCAAGGGGGGGGAAAGAAGAACGAACTGGGGAGGAGGGTAGAGAAAATAGTGCAACAATGAATGAACGAAAACCCCAAATCTCTGTAAATGTTCATTAAAATTAATAAAATTTAATTAAAAAAATATTACTCTGTGGAACCTAAAATCAAGACAAAGCCGCTGATTGAGTCACTTCCAACTCACAAAGACTTCCTGTGAGTCTGAGTAGAACAGCATTCCACAGGGTTTTTGAGACTGTGACGTTTCAGAAGCAGATTTCCAGACTTTTGTTTCAAAGTGCCCAGTGGTAGCTTTGAACCACCAACCATTCAGTTAGTGACATAACTGCCCTGTGACATAACTGAATTTCACTTGAGTTTTACATCAGTTACCAGCAGGATGATTTTTAAATAGGAGAAGAAGGAAGATATAAATCAAAAGGACTTTGGTCAAAGAGAAACTACTTTTATTACTGGGATCAAATCCACATTCCCGTTGGTTAAATACAATTGATTGTCTATAATGCAGCATTGCCAGTGATAAGGCGCTCTTTTCTTTCATCTTCTTGTTTAATTTTCTTTCTAATGACTTAAAAGAGAGAACTCTTTGGCTCTGAAAATTACTTTGGATCGTAACGGAAAAAGATCTGGGACCCTTTCCTCTTTGTCTTTTAATAGTCATTCAGAGACATCATGTAATTGAATTAAGATACTTCCAAGGGGTGAATTGTAGGGTAATAATTCAGACCCTTCCTTTAATAGGAGCTGGCCTGTGGCCTTGGGTCTACGAGCTCTGAGAGGGTGAGTTATGGCTCCATAACTCAGCAGCTGTCTTTGGAAGAGACCCTGGGTAAGGAGAATTAACAACAAGAGCCAAGTCTGGCAGAGGCAACTGAAGATCTGAGGGTAAATGACCGGGAGGAAGAAGCGATGGGTTAGAAGACTTGGCTCCTTGCTTCTAAGAAGTCAGACATCAGAGAATTATGTATGACCTCAGTAAAAACGGATGGCCTTTCAGCCCAGTGGGGCTCTGAGTGTTTTCCACTAAAACCTTAACAGACAAGCTCAGAGGTCCTGATCTAATAAAATAACTGGCTTTGAACTTGGCCAGGACACAGGTGAAGGCTTCAGGTCTGCACTCGGGATACAGAATGAGCAGTAATCTCTTAAGGGCATTCTCTCTGTCCTTCCTGCAATGTGCTCTCCACACACACACCTGAAATTTCACCATTAGCAATTTGTTTCTTTAGATTAAAGCTGTTGTTGTTGGTGGTGGTGGTGGTAATGTTGGTTGGCAATGACCTTGACCTCAAAACATAATGAATCCATGTGCTGCATGCAGAGTAGAGTTGGCCCATAGCTTTTGTCTCTCTGCTTCCTGTACCTCAGCCTAGCCCGCCCACATCTGGCTGTTTTCAACAAGTTGTCATGTGAGAGAACATTAACAAAGCAAATCTGCTTTCCATTCTATCACTCATGCATTTTACAGTATCAATTACAATGTCCAAAATGTCATCAACCCTTCCTTCTTCTCAAATGAGATTATATCACGAGCACATAGAAGTTGGAGTTTACAATCCACGTTTTGGAAAGAGGGAGCTCTGGTGGTTTAGTGATAGGGAGTTTCACTGCCACCCCAAAGACATGCTGTTCAAATCCACCCACTGCTCCATAGGAGAAGAATAGACAGTTAACTCCCACGCAATTTACAGCCTCCGAAAAAAGCTGTTGGAGGGTCAGCTGTGAGTTGGTTTGAACTCAACAGGACATAACAACAACAATGTGGGGAGATATCATTGAATCAATAGCAGCCAATTTTTGTCAATTTCTAGATATCCAGACAGAAGTACTTCAACTCCAAAACTTTCTACCTGGTTTAGGAAGTGAGTGCAACAACAATAACAACTGATGTGAAGGGGCAGTAAGAGAATTCTTGGCTTGCTTTTGGGAGTTCTGGCTTGGATTCCTGACCCAGGCAGCTCGTGCACCATCATCTATCATCTGGGGGTTTGGCTTGCATGTTGCTAGGAGCCTCAACAAATGTCAGTGGAGCTCACAGACGAACAGAATGACGCGGCAGGCACCAGGATGGACTTAGTAGGAGCCAAGGCTTGGAGATCGACTCCTGAAGCTCAGCAAATTCAAACTCTAAATACCACAACACTAATCCCCACACAGGGAGTTCAGGCGGCCTAATGGGTAAGGAGTTTCACTGGCAGCCCAAAGGGAGAGGGTTCCAATCCACCAGCTGCTCTGCAGGAAAAAGATGGGAGATCTCCTCCCGTGAGATTTATCACCTCTGAATACCTGCTGGAAGGTCAGCCCTGAGTCGGTTCTGAGTTGATGATAATGAGGAGACGTAGAATTCCCACAAATCACAGGTATGGTGCGAGGTTGGGTGTTCAGGCACGCAGAACCAAGGAAAAGCAAACTTGGCTGTTGCCGAGTTCAGCTCATAGGGCCTCTCTATGGGTTTTGAAGGTTGTAAACGTCACAGCAGGAGACTTTCTATGTTTCTTAGAGCCACTGTTGAATTCAAGCCACTGACCTTTAATTGGTAACCTAACATGTTAAAGCAAGCTTCAAAGCAGGGGTGGAATCCACCTCTGTAATAGCTTTTCTCTGGAAACCCTACGAACCTAGAGAAAGGATGAAAGTCACATAAGTGACTTTCGCTCATAGGGTTGCTATGAGTCGTCTACAACTTGACAGCACTTAACAACAACAACAACAACAACACAGAGAGAGAGATCAGTTGGCCCAGTGGACAGAAAGTGTTGCTACCAAACCAAAAGAGGGTGACTTTAATTCGAGGCCCTCAGGTCCGTTTTTAATTGTTTTTGGTCAAACATTCTTCTAGGTCACATAGCTCTGGTGTGTCCACTTGCCATACACAGGTAACTTGTGGTAGCTGTGACACTGATGTGTCAAATGCGATAATGGTCACCCATGGTGGACAGTGTTTGGTGGAGCTCCCCAATTAAAACAAGCTTGGAAGCAGGAGTGACATCCACTTCTGTAACAGCTTGCCTCCAGAAACTCTATGAACCTGGAGAAAGGATCAGTCATAAAAGTGTTGAGGACTTTCATTCATAGGGTCACTATGAGTAGCCTACGACTCTACGCCACTTAACAACAACAACAATACTTCCTCACCAGGACTCTTTGCAAAAGGGCTGCCATTTTTCAAGGAGACTCAAAGATGGCTACTGTCACCTCCATTTTTAAAAGATCCACCGCATTTTCACTCTTTTAGATTCTTTGCTCATCATCTGACAGACCTTCTGCTATCTGTCCCCAACTTTTAGCTAAAGATAAAAAGAAAGTGCTTGTGATTCATTTCCGTTCATTAAAATGAAAATAAATTTTATTTTGCATCAAAATGAAAAAAATACGACTCACTTATTATTAGCATATAAATGGTATTTCTTTAATGTGACTCTGCCTCCAAATCACTTACATTTTCAATGATCACAGCTCACAAAATTAATTTTTGATAGCCTTTTGTGATTTGGCTGGAAAGTCTTATTTCTCTTTGTGCTTTAAACAGCAAACTATATCCACTGCTATTCATAGCAAATTTTAGATAATGAAGCAATTAAAAATACATGGATTTAAGATCTTATCTCATTTTTCCTTTGGCCTATTCCTGCTTCATTATTCATGAAGGGATATGTTTAATTCAGAGTTAGTAATTGCAGATGTAGCTAGTATAAATTGTGCCTCATATTCTTTACCCATTTCAATTTATTTTAGCAAATAGATCTCTATTTGAAAAATGCCATTGAGGGAGAGAGGCGATTATGACAAAGCTGAAATCTGTGCTGTTTCTCTCTCGCTCGCTCTCTTTCGGTATGTGTGTGTATGCGTGCCACTCAATACACTTGCTCGTTGCCATAGAGTTAAAATCAACTCATAGCAGACCCTCCAGCAAGTTTTCAGAGGCAGTTAATCATACAGGAGGAGATGGCCCATCTTTCACCCACAGAGCAGCTAGTAGATTCAAATCACCTGCTTTGGGGATCGCAGTGAACTCCTTACCCCCCAAGGCCACCAGAGCTCTCTTTCAGCATACTGTTGTTGTTATTGTTCTTAGATGCCATCAAGGCAGTTACAACTCATAGTCACCCTATGGGCAACAGACCTGCACCCCGTCCTATCCTGCGCCCATCATTCCAGTCACCGTGTCCATCTGGTTCAAAGTTTCCTCATGATCCTCAGAGCAAACAAATCTATCTTGGAGGATCATGGAGCCAGGGTGCTCCATAGAGGGCAAAGATGGCAAAACTTCGTCTCACGTATTTTGGGCATGTTGGCAGGAGGAGTTTGTCCTTGGGAAAAGACATACTGGGAAAGGTGGGGGGTCAGAGCAAAAGAGGAAGACTCTCAATAAAGTAACATAGCTAATCAAACTCTCAAGACCTCAGAGCCGTTAATAACTACATTTACTGCATATTGACAGAGTGCCAGGCACCGCATTAAGAAATGCATTATTAATGACATTTAATTAAATGGAAAATGACTTCTCACTCAATCAGAGGAGCAAGCCAATAAGGGAAGTGTGGTTAGTATACCTGTCTCTTGGATATGAAGACTGAGGCTCAGAGAGGTTACAAAACTGCTCAGCGTCACACAGCAGAAATGACAGAGAACTGGGATTGGAACCTGGCTTGCTGTGCCCATTGTCCAAGGGTCCAGGCATCTAACACACTCTCCTGCCTTTCTGAATCTAGGAGAGATTTGTTCAAGGTTGCAAAATCATTTGAATCTTCCACCCAATGGCATGCACCATTCAGAAAGACCTAGGGAACCCATAACTCAATGGCTTTCCATGAATGTATAATAGATTTAAGATTTTTTTTTTCCTAGGCAAATATTATTGAGCAAGTGTAGATGGTTTCCTAGAGCTGTACATGCTCGCTAAAAAAAAAGGAAAGGGAAAGGGAAAAGAAGAGAAAGAAAAAAAACCAGCTTCTAAAGTTCAACTCCAGGCTACGTAAATCCTGATGAAGCACTTTATTCAGCATAATATTATAAAGCCATGGAAAATGATGAGAATCTTAGTTTAGTGGTGCAAAAATATTTGTGGCAAATTGTTACATAAAACAGCAATTTATTCATATAGAAGATACAAGCCAGTTGCTTCAACAAATAAACAGCAAAGGAAGAAATAATATAGAAGGGATGACTTGTAGATTGATAAAAAGAGTCTCAAAATAGGTAACTAAACTGTGATGTATGGATTTAATTTAGATTCTGATTCAAGTGCACTACAGACATTATGCTTTTCCTCAAACCCACAGATCTGTGCAACACAGATAGTGAACCCTGTTGTGAATTGTGAACTACAATTATTAACAATACTTATTCATTGTGTAACAGGGCTGCAGGATGTTCTTAGTAGGAAAACCACAGAGCAGGGGATGAGATATCCGTGGACTCTGTATAGGTTCTGCATAATTTGTTTGACATGGAAAAGTGCTTTTAAAAATGCAATATGTTAAAGAATAATATGTGTAATATACTCTTAATTTTATAAAAACTCTGTGTGTGTGTGTGTGTGCGTGCGTGCTTGAGGACAGACAGAATCTAGGTCAGTGCTGTTCGACAGAAATGTAATACAAGTCACGTTCAATTTAAAAATTTCTAGTAACCACATTTAAAATATGAATAGAAGTAGGTGATATTAATTATAACAATATATCTTATTTAACCCAAACTACATGAAATCTATCACCATGACAGCATGTGATTAATAGAAGTATTATTAATGAGCTATTTAACATTCTTTGTGTTTCTTTACTGAGTCTTTGGGCTCCAATATACATTTTCACTTTTAGCTCACATTAGCCCCCCTTTCAGGGGTCAGTCACCATGTATGCACAAAACCTGTTGCTGCAGCTTCAATTCTGGTTCATGGGGACCTCAAAGGACAGAGTAGACACGCCTCATAGAGTTTTCAAGGTTCTAAATTTTTACTGGAGGCCTAGAGCTAAGAAGCTGCACTGCACTCCCAGAGGCACCTAGTTCAAATCCACCAACTGCTCCTCAGGAGACAGATGGACAATCTCCTTTCGTTTATTTACTGTCTCTGAAGGTCTACTAGAAGATCAGCTATGAGTCTATTCCAATTTGATGTCACACAACAATGACAAATCTTTATGAAAGCAGATCATCAGTTATTTTCTTCCAAAGAGCATCTGGTGGGCTTGAACCACTGATTGACTACCACTTGTCTGTTAGTTTGTTGTAGTATCGGCGCTTACATGTTGCTGTGATGCTGGAAGATAGACCACTGGTATTTAAAATACAATCAAGCTTAGCAGGTGGTGGATAGGTTTCAGTGGCCCTTCTAGAGAAAGACACACTAAGAGTCAGGAATGGCCATTCACTTCTGAAATAATGGGTCTTCAAAAACTCCATGAAGAGCTGTGGAATATTGTCTGACATTTTGCCAGAAGATGAGCCCCTCAGGCTGGAAGACCTTTAAAATATAACTTTGAGGGAGTGCTATCTCCTCAGAGTTGAGTCTACCAAAATGGTACTGAGGGAGTAAAGGTTTTGCTCAAGGAGGGACCTTCATTTGTTGATGTGACATGAAACAAAATATGGAGAAATAGCAGCATAAATCTGTTGTAAACCAAGGAAATAAAAATCATGGGGACACGAGGACTGAGAAAAAAACAGAGAGTGTAAAGCAGGGGGTGAACAATTGGAAGACTGAAGCACTTCAAGTCAAGCATCTCTGTGTCTTTATTGAGAATCACTAGGAAGTAAATAATAAAGAGAACTCTTTTGTAAATGAAGCCAAGTTTTTCCTCTATTGTCAACCTTATGCTTAGCTCAGGAAGGAAGTTGTTCACAAGTATAGACTTTTAATGCTCCCTCTGCAGGAGGAACTGGCTGCCTCTTGTCTGCTGGAAGCAGCTCATTTCCTGTGATAGGAATTCCAGCTTGTATTTTGTGTTTCCTTCAATTCCTGATTAAGCATATGATTTAGCATATAATATAATATTTGGCTTCCCACATGAATCTATTAAAAACAACAATATGAGATAGATAATGTATGAGAAATTTGGAAATTTTCAAGTGAAATAAAACATGTAAACATTCTATGCACATCCGTATTTATTGCTGTGTTATTCACAATAGCAAAGAGATGGAAACAACCCAAGAGTACATCAACAGGCAAATGGATAGAAAAATTATGATATATTCACATAATGGAATACTATGCAACACTGAAAATATGGAATTAATAAAATATTACACAACAGAGGGACCCCGGTGGACATCATGAGTGAACTATCTCAGCCTCAAAAGGACAAATATTGCATAACATCCCTGTTATAAAGCAGGACTGACATGGAGGATTGGCAAGAGAGTAGGAAAAGAGTGGTTAGATAAAGAAGACTGTACTGAAACAAATAAAGGAAAGAACTATTTAAAAGGAATACATGATTAAGCATTATGTAAAAGACAATGGTCCAGAATGAGAGGTACATTGCAAAGAGAACTGGAGATGTGGGTGAGGAAAATATACAACAATGAATGAATGAATATGCAACTTTTCTGTAAACTTTCATTAAAAGAACAATTAAAATAAAAACAATTTTATTATTAAATAAACCCCAAACATGCCTCCCCCAAAGACTGATATTCTAGGCATTGTTGTTGTTAGATGTCGTTAAGTCAATTACTACTCATAGCAACACTATGAACAATAGCTCCAAACCCTGCCCTATTCTGCGCCATCCTCAAAAATCCCTCACAGATAATGCACACCCATGTTTATTGTGGCTTTGTTCACAATAGCAAGGAGTTGGAAACAACCTAAGTGCCCACCAACAAATGAATGGATAGAGAAGCTGTGGTATATCCACACAACGGAATACTATGCTGCATTGAAAAACAAGGAACTCATGCAATATTATTCAAAATGGGCGACCCTGGAGGATATTATGCTGAGTGAAATATCTCAGTCACAAAAGGACAAATACTGCATAGTGCCACTGTTGTAAAACAGGACTGACTTTGGAGTTGGGAAAAGATTGAGAAAGATGGGTTTAATAATGTATACTGCATTGAAACAGATGAGGGAGAAATTGTTTAAAAGGGATATGTGATTAGGTATTTTTGTCATGACAGGAGTCTAGCGCAAAGGCTGCATAGTGGAGTGGACCTGGGGGAGGGTTTGTAAAACAATGAAAGACTTTTTCTTTTACTTTTCCAAGAGGGTAGTGTACTAGGGGGGAGAGTTGGGAGGGGAGAAAAGTGCAACAATGAATGAATGAATGAATGAATGAATGGAAATCCAAAGTTTCTGTAAATTTTTACTGAAATTAATAGTAAATTGAAATAAAATTAAAACAAAACAAACAAAACATCCCTCACATATTCAAGCCCATTGCTCCAGTCACAGTGTCAATCCATCCAGCGGAGTGAAGGTCTTCCTCTCTTTCACTGACCCTCCTCTTTTCCAAGCATTATATCCTTTTCCAAGGAATAGCCCTTACTTAATGCTGCTGTGGATGGGGTAGTAGCCATATGTAAACAGAGCAAAGCTGTTCACGTGACCATTAGTCTAATATATGCACCATCCACTAAAGTCAAAGAGGAAGAGATTGAAGATTTACACCAACTTCTCTGCAAGTGCTGGTGGTGGCTCAGTGAGCGGTAGAGTTGGATTGCCATCTCAGGAGTACACAGTTCAAACTGACCGGCTGCTCTGTGGGAGAAAGATGGGCAGTTTCCTTTCAAGTGATTTACTGCCCTGAAAATCTGATGCAGGGTCAGCTTGGAGCCAGTTCTGACTTGACAGCAGATAATAACAACGTCTAGAGGTAGAAATTGATTAAACATGCAGTCAAGATGTGCGTTCTCTCAGATGCAATGATGATGCTCTTCAAAAAATAGGTGGATTCCATTTGCATGCCAATTGTCTGTCCATTCTGCCAGAAAACAGGCTATGAGGATGTCACCCTGATGTTCCAGGTTAAATCTCTGTCACCAACTTTAAGCATTACAGCATAATCTCTAACTGCCAGTCTTGGCTCGCCACTAAGTGACTTGGGCGAGTCAATGTAACACTTTGGGTCCCAGTTTTCCCCATTGGGAAGGGAGAGCATGGCCAAAATGAGGCTAGATGCAGTCAGACTGAGGATTGAATAACAAAACCACCCTGTTGTCATGGAATTGATTCTGACTCAAGGCAACATCGTATGCCACAGAGCAGAGAACTAAATCATAGGGTTTCTTGATTCTGGGAGCATAGTGATGAGGGGATGAGCTGCCAATCCAGTGGTGCACAATTCAAATTCATCAGCTGCTTGATAGGAGAAAGATCGTAAATCTCCTTCAGTGTCATTTACAGCCTCTGAAAACCCACTGGAGGGTCAGCTGTGAGTCGATTCTGACTTGAGGGCACATAGCAACAGCAACAACAAATACAAGTGGAAACAGAGTCCCAGAACTTCCTTTTGGAGCACCATTGGCTAGATTTGAACCACCAACATTTAGGATTCAAGCCATTTGCCCCAACCAGGAACCTAAGGCTTGAATAAAACAACACATTTACAAGATGCCTGGCAAAAAGAATTCAACCAGTGTTAAACTCAACAAAAGCCAATTGGGAAAAAAGAAAGCCTCCAGACTATCAGCAGAAAGCTGTCTGGATTTTGTTTTATTTCCTTTTATTTCTTTCCTGCCCCCCTTTGCCTAGAGAAAAAATGACAAGGACTCACTTTCCAAGAAATTACACTATGTTCAACGACTTCCCATCAAGAGTAGGCAATGTTCCGTATCCTGCCGTTGGTAAGCATCAAATGGGCCCATGTCAGACAAGGCATGGCTTTTAATCTCCCTTTATTTGTCATGTCACCTGTCAGTGACCTTGACTGTTGCCGGCTGCCTCATGTTCTGCAGTTTACTGATAAGTGTGTTTACGGCTTTTTGAAGTCGTGTCTGCTGAAAACTACATCTGCTTCACCGCAGACTCAGCAGACACATGAGGAAATAGAAAGGCCGATTCGGAGGTGCACACAAGAGAGGGGATTCCAGACTGTGTGAACTCAGTGGAGGCGGCTCTTGGGGGGACTGCTGATCCTGGGCGGAGCAGAGCATGGAGTATGTAACTCCAAGTCTTCTCTGAACTGGCTGGGATATGATCATCGCAGACTTGGTGACAGAGAGGGAGATTTTGATCAGGCAGGACTGTGTAAGGGGTCTTGACCAAGTCCACGCTTCTCTGACCAGGATACTTTATACCACTCTGTGTGTGGTAGACAAAGTTAAGCATGTGGAAATTAACCAAAGAGCTGGTGGTTCGAATCCACACAGAGGTGCTTACGAGAAAGGCCTGGTGCACTTTCTCTTAAAGACTACAGCACAGAAAACTCTATGGAGTGCCGTTTCTTCTATGCTGAGGCACCTGAGCTCTTCATGGGACAAGGTCAATGCACAGGAGTCATGGTGGCCCAGTGGACTAACCATTGTTGTTGTTATTGTTGTTAGGTGCCATTGAGTCATCTGCGACTCATATCCTCCCCTACATACAGCAACTCTGAACTCTGGCCTGTCCTGAGCCAGTCTCACTGACTCTGACACACCTGCCCCCGTTATCCCAGTCACTGTGTCAATTCGTCTCATCCTGGGTCTTCCTATCCTGCACTGTCCCTCCACCCTTCTGAGAATGATGTTCTTCTCCAAGGACCAGTCCCTTCCTGGCCACATGCCCAAGGTATATGAGACAGAGTTTCAAAATTCTAGCCTCCAAGGAGAAACTTGGTTTTACCTGCTCCAAGACAGACCTATTTGTTTTCTTGGTGGTCCATGGTATGTTCAAGGTACGTTCAAGACTCTTCTCCAGCATCACAACTCAAAGGCATCAATTCTCCTTCTGTCACCCTTAGTCACTGTCCAGCTCTCTGCTGCATTGCAAGTAATTGCAAAGATCATGGCTTGGATCAGACACCCTTAGTCTCTAAACTGACATCATTGCTCTTCAGCACTCTGACAAGGTCCCTGACCACCGATTATTCTACTGCAATTCATCTTTTGATTTCCTTACTGCTTATTCCAAGAGTGTTGATTGTGGAACTGAGCAAGCTGAAATTGTTAACAATCTAAGTCTCTTTTCCATCTATTATGGTTCTGCCAATTGGCCCAGTGGAGAAAATTTCTGTCTTCTTGATGCTGAACTTCAGTTCATGATACAGATTACACTGTTGGGTCCTCTGCAGCAAATATTTTAGGATGTCCTCGGTTTCACCAAACAGGTTTGTGTCATCTATAATGCAGTCTGTAGGGAGAAAGATACAGTCGTCTTCTCCCAGAAAGAGTTCCAGCCTTGAAAAGTCCCCTCTCTGGGAAGTCCCATTCTGTCATACAGGATCATTTTGAGTCTGAATCAATTGACAGCACGAGGTTTAATCCATGTACATCAAAGCCTCTAGATGTCAAAGGGAAAGCTCAGTGAATGACTACAGAGTGAATATAACCATTCAATGACTTCATCAAGATATGTTGTTATTGTTGTTGTTGTTGTTATGGTGTGGTCAAGTTGCTTGCGACTCATGATGACCCTATGGACAACGGCCCTGAAACTTGCTCTATATAGTCTGCCAACTTCACTGTCTCTGACACACCCACCCTCATTACCCTAGTCACTGTATCAATCCAGTGATATCGAGGGTCTTTCTCTCCTTCACCGTCCCTCCACTCTCCCAAACATGATGTTCCTCTCCAAGAACTGGTCCCTCCTTGCATCATGCCCAAAGTATGTTAGACGAAGCCTCAGAAACCTTGCCTCCAAGGAGCAGCCTGGTCTCACCCTCTCTAGGATGAAGCTGTTTGTTCTCCTGGCAGTCTATGATATATTCAATACTCTTCTCCAGCACCAAAGCTCAAAGGCATCAATTCTCTATCATCCCTAGTCATTGCCCAGCTCACTGACACATAGCAAGCAATTGCGAAGACTATGG
>NW_006399867.1:8257346-8259818 GCF_000299155.1 Elephantulus edwardii
GACAGCACATAACAACAACAACAACATGGCCTGGATCAGGTACACCTTAGTCTCCAGACAGACATCATTGCTCTTCAGTACTCTGGAGAGGTTCTTGACAGGAGACTTTCCCAGTGCAACTCATCTTTTGATACCCTGGCTGCTGGTACCAAGAGTGTTGGTTGTGGAGCCAAGCAAAGTAAAGCTGTTAACAATCTCATTCTCTTCATCTATCACCATGCTGCCAATCTGCGCAGTGTTTAACCAAAATATAGAACATTCCAGCACCACTTCCAGCCTCCCCCACCCCCCGCTTAGCTTTGTTCTTCGAGATCTCATGTATTAACCCAGTGCATTTCAGCACACATTCTAGAATCACATCATCATTTTCCACAACCAGAAAGCCTGCTGGGATTTTTATTGAGATTGCAATTAAATCAGTAGTTTAACTTGAGGATTTTTTTTTCTTTAAAGATTGGTGTTATTTCTTCCCTAAATATAAAAAATAATTTGCTGGTTAAATCGTTTGGGCTCAGGGTGTATGTGTGTGTGTAGGAAATAGATTTTAACTACAGATTCAATTTTTTATCAGATATAGAAGTATTTAGGTTTTTCTGGTGTTTCTTGTGTTGATTTTAATAAGTTCTTTCTAAAGAGAAGTTTCCGTCCTGCCTAAATTCTCCAATCTATTGGTGTATGTTGGTGCTAAACACGCATAAAAGAATTCTTTGGTTTGATAGAAATGTCACAAGTTTTTACTCTACTAGTGCTTACGTGTGGGGGGTGGGGGTGGGAGGACAGGTATATAGTTACCAAAACCAATTTCAGCTTTACACTTAAAATGGACACATTTTATTACACATTATGCCCCAGGGATAACAAACAATTGTGATGTTGTTGTTAAGTATCCTAGAGTCAAATACAACTCAGAGTGACCCTATGACCCTGTGGACAACAGATCTGTACCCTGTCCTATCCTGTGCCATTTTCATATTTCCAGACACACTTGAGTCCATTGCAACAGTCACCATGTCAGTCTACCTGGTCAAAGGTCTTCCTTCCCTTCACCAATCCTCTACCCTCAAACGATATTTGTCATTGTTTTTCCTCATTTCCACTGACTTCAATCTGGTCTCTACCTCTACACTACTGTAACTATCCACATTCCTCCAGTGTTTATAAGGTTTTCAAAGGCCTCTTATTTAAGAAGTTGATCATCAGTCCTACTTCCTATTCTGTCTTATTCTGGAAGCTCTACTAAAATTTGTCCACCCTTGGTAACCCTAATGCTGGTTGACACACCAGTGGCACAGCTTGCAATATCCCAGAAACCCACAGTTTATCTCTGTACAGCAAACCAACCGACAAATGCTGTGCCAATTAGAACACTGTTCTCCTCAAACACAACAAACTATCAATTTAGTTTGTAACTCTTACAGCAAATCAGCCCTCACACTAGGCCTGACACCTCTCTTTATTCCCATCTATACCTGGGAAAACTGAAAAAAACTGATGATATTCAATGTTGACAGGGATGTGATAAAAAGGAAAACTCTTCTGTGTAAAACCGGGAGCTCTGGTAGCCTAATTTGTAGTGAGTCACACTGCAAACCCAAAGGACATAAGTCTCCAGCCCTTTGACCCCATCAGCAGCTCTGTATGTGAAAGATGGACAGTGTCTGCACATTGTGATTTGTAATCTCAGAAACATCTTGAACAGGCAGGATGTACATTGGCACGACTACTTGGGAGAGGAGTTTGGAAATACCCAGAAACATTTAAAGTGTATATATGTTACTTTCTTAAGCTGCTTTTTAAAATATTCCATTCATCTCTTTTACTTGGCTTGTCTACATCCTAGTCAAGAGACAAATTGCATTGGGAAAGTCAGCTGTTAGGGACCTCTCCAGAGTACTTAAGAGCAACGATGTCAGTCTGGAGACTAAGGTGTGTCTGATCCAGGACATGGTCTTCGCAACTGTTAGCAAGCATCAGCGAGGGAGGGGGACAATGACTACGGATGATAGAAAGAGAATTGATGCCTTTGAGCTGTAATACTGGAAAAGAGTGTTGAATATACTGTGGACTGCAAGGAGAAAAAACAGGTTCATTTTACAGAGGGCAAAACCAGGCTGCTCCTTGGAAGCAAGGATTCTGAGGCTTCATCTGACATAATCTGGCCATGTTGCAAGGAGGGACTGGTCCTTGGAGAGGGACATCAAGCTTGGAAGGGCGGAGGGACAGAGAAAGAGAGGGAGACCATCGATGAGTTGGACTGATACAGTGACTGGGGTAATGAAGATAGTTGTGTCAGAGACAGTAAAGTTGGTATGGGATAGAGCGAGTTTCAGGGCTGCTGTACATAGGGTCACTATGAGTTGCAAGAAACTCTATGGCACATAACAACAACATCTTTGTGCAATTTTCAGAACTCTCTTCTGACATCCATTTTGATCTTTTCTTTCTCCCTTGTCTTTGCGAGGACCTTCTCCT
>NW_006399867.1:8260868-8296350 GCF_000299155.1 Elephantulus edwardii
TCATAAGGAAAAGGGGACGGCGTATTCTCTTAGCTACTTCCTGCTGAAAAGGGACGCTGTGGGAAAAAACCCCCTCTTTAATATGGATTACCTCTCAGCATCAAGAAAACAAATGTCTTCAATCAATGGACCAATAGGTAACATTATGACAGATGGAAAAGGAGACTGAAATTGTCAACAACTTGATTTTACTTGGATCCACAATCAAAACCCATGATTACAGCAGTAAAGAAATCGAAAGTCATGTTGCATTGGGGTACTCTGGTATCACAGACTTTTCTAAAGTACTAAAGAGCAAGAGTGTCAGTTTAAAGACTAAGGTGTGCCTGATTTAAGCCATGATGTTTTCAATTACTTTCCATATATCTGAAAGTTGGACAATGAGTAAGGATGACAGAAGAAGAATCGATGCCCTAGAGTAGTGGCGTTGGAGAAGAGCACTGAATATCCCCTGGTCTACCAAAAGAACAAACAAATCTACCTTGGAGGAAGTGCAACCAGGATGTTCCTTAGAGGCAAGGACGGTAACATTTGCTCATAACCTTTGAGAATGTCATGATGAGAGGCCTGTCCTGGGAAAAAGACCTCATACCGGGAAATGGCAGAGAGAAAGAGGAAAACAGTCAAAAAGATCGCTTGACACAGTGACTGTAACAATGAACTTGAGCACAGTAGAGCTAGTTACAATGGGGAAGGATGCAACAAGGTTCAGATTTGTTGTTCATGGGGTCGCTGTGAGCTGTAGTTGACTTAATGACATTTAACAATGAAAACTGTATGCTACATTAGAAAGTTTACCTTTAGGTGCAAATAAATATTGACACACAGGCTCATAGAGATTGTGTAGCCTTTATTGGTGTTAGGTGCTGTCAAGTTGTGGATAACTCATAGCAACTCTGTTAATGAAAGGCCTGAGCACTGCTCATAGAGTTTCTGGAGGCAAGCCATTTCAGAAGTGGGTGCTACTCCTGCTTCCAGGCTTGTTTTAATCAGGAAGCTCCAGCAAACACTGTCCACCATGAATAACCATTATTACATTTAGCACACACAGTGTTTAGCATCACAGCAACCATAAATAACCTCTGTACAGCAATGCACAGATCAGTGCTATACCATCTAGAAGAATGTTTGACAGAAAAACAATTCAAACCTGGGGTGGAGTCATCCAGGAAGGACATGGCTGCCTTCTCTCCCCTCTCCCTTTGGGGTTTTAAGCCACCGCCTACCTTAAACCTTAGGCCAAGCCTCAAGGACCTCGCTCCTGGGGGGAAGAGGAGTCCTGCACGTCAAACACAAGCCCAAAGAAGCACAGGACCCCAAAAACTTGCGATTACTTGCTCATGTGGACCACCATGCTTAGGCAGCAAGAAGTCACAGAAACCCTAGATGGAGTCATCCAGGAAGGACATCTCCACCTTCTGTCCCCTCTCCCTTTGGGGCTTTATGACCAAAGAAAATCATGCGAGAAATAATGCTAGTATTCAGAAAGCGAGTAGTATGAGGGGTATGTAACAGAATGGGATCGGACCATTAAGTATAGCTCCCTAGAACTTTCTATTGCAGCCAGAGTAAAGTCAACAAACAGGTTGTTGTTGTGTTGTTGTTATGTGCCGTCGAGTCGTCTGCAACTCATAGCAACCCTATGTACAACAGCCCTAAACTCCGCTCTGTCCTGTGCCAATCGCACTGTCTCTGACACTCCCATCCCAATTATCCCAGTCACTGAATCAATCCACCTCATAGAGGGCCTTCCTCTCCTGCGCCGTCCCTCCACCCTCCCAAGCATGATGTCCCTCTCCAAGGACCGGTCTCTCCTCACTACATGTCTGAAGTAAGTTAGACGGAACCTCAGAATCCTTGCCTCCAAGGAGCCACCCGGTTTAACCCTCTCCAGGACAAATCTATTTGTTTTCCTAGCAGTCCATGGTATTCTCAGTACTCTTCTCCAGCACCACAGCTCAAAGGCATCAGTTCTTCTATCCTCCTTGGTCATTGTCCAACTCTCTGATGCATAACAGGTGATTGCGAAGACTATGGCCTGTATCAGACGCACCTTAGTCTCCAGAGAGACACCACCGCTCTTCAGCACTTTGGAGAGGTCCCTAACAGCAGACTTTCCCATGGCAATGCGCCTTTTAATTTCCTGGCTGCTGGGACCAGGAGGCAGTCGTCAGGACAGAGCAAGGGAACACTGCATGGTTCAAAATTGGGAAGGGCGTATGTCAGGGATGCATCCTATCTCCATACCTCTTCAACCTATATGCAGAACAGATTATCCGGGAGGCTGGGCTCTATGAGGAGAAATGTGGGGTCAGGATTGGTGGACGATTTATCAACAATCTGCGTTATGCGGATGACACAACCCTGCTTGCTGAAACTGAGGAGGACCTGAAGCACCTGCTGCAGAGTGTCAAGGACTGCAGCCTGCAATATGGATTGAGGCTCAATGTCAAGAAGACAAAGATTCTCACCACTGGACCAATCGGCAGCATCAGGATGGATGGTGAAGAGATTGAGATTGTACACAGCTTTAGTCTGCTTGGATCCATAGTCAACAGTCTTGGCACCAGCAGCCAGGAACAAACAGGTAAGTAAAAGAAAAGTTGGAAAAGGACAACTACAATTGATACCATTTATGTAATGTTAAAACCACTTTTTCTTTTCCATTTTTTCTCCATTTGTAATAGAAATTTCAGTTAGGTGCATGGAAATGTAGAATAAATATTCCCTTGCAGCTGGAGAGGTCTGATGGCTTAGTGGATAACGAGTTGTGCTGCCAACCCAAAGGCACACAGTTCAAATACAATTATTACTCTGAGGGAGAATTACGGGTAATTTACAGTGCCGTTTACAGCATCTAAAAACCCACTAGAGGATCAGCTCTGAGTCAATTCTGATGCTGTAGTAATGACTTTGACTTTTTAAAAATGTTATACTCATTTACATAAAAGTTTATAAAGTTCTTATGCAGTATTTTTCACACTTGATCTTTCTGACTCTGACTTTTGCAGTTAGATGTGGGGCCTCTTTAAGTGACATTTAGTAGGCTATGAGGAGGATGATTGGCAGCTGCCAGGAGCCTTCCTTAAAGAGAAAGCCGATGAGAGGCTTTACTTCCTTTTCCTCTGCTTTTTCTTTCTTTCTCTGTCTCAGGAAACGGGACTTCCTCAGAGGTGCCTTGGAAGAAAGGCCTGGAAATCTACTTATCAAAAAGAATCAACTACTAAAGCCCTTATGGAGATGCAGCTCTATTCAGACACTCACAGAGTTCTTCATGAGTTGGAATCAACTCTACAGCAGCTGCTATATTTGCCTCACATAGCCACCACCCAGATGTAATGATACAATATTTGTATCATCTGTGAAAAGTCCCTAATGACCTATTCTTTTTAGTCCCGCCCTTAGAAGTAGCCACTATTTTGTCATGAGGCTGTAAACTGCACAGGAGAAGACTGCCCATCTTTCTCCTTCAGAGTTGCTGGCGGATTCAAAGGCACCACATTTGGGTTAGGAGCATCTGAGTCAATGATCAATTAGCTTTTTTTAAAAAAAAAATATTGATTTGCATACAGAAATTGTATACCTTGTGTTTCATATGTTCCTTCATTCACATTGTGTTTTGTACAATCATTCTCATACATTGTGTTTTAGAAAATCAGTCTTCATTGAATTACTTTACTCTTCAGAAAAAAACTGAACCAACAGGTAGGAACTCCCTTGTGCCCACTTCTTTCATTCATCACACTATTTTCGCAGATCTATCCATGCTCTTTCTGTGTGTCTGTAGTTCTTGATTACTAGTGAATTGTATAACTATACTATTGTTGTTGTTGTTGTTGTTAAGTGCCGTCGAGTAGCTTGTAACTTAAAGCGACCCTATGTACAACAGTTCTGAACCTTTCTCTATCCTGAGCCAACTTTATCATCTCTGACACACTCACCTCCTTTACCCCAGTCACTGAATCAATCCATCTCATCGACGGTCTTCCCTTATTGCACTGTCCCATCATCCTCCCAAGCATGATGTCCCTTTCTAAGAACTGGTCCCTCCTTACAACATGCCCAAAATATGTGAGATGAAGCTTCAGAATCCTTGCCTCCAAGGAGCAGCCTGGTCTCACCCTCTCCAGAATGAACCTGTTTGTTCTCTTTGCAGTCCATGGTATGTTCAATACTCTTCTCTAGCACCATGGCTCAAAATCATCAATTCTCCTTCTATCATCCCTAGTCATTGTCTAGCTTTCTGATGCATAGCAAGTGATTGCAAAGACCATGGCCTTAGATCAGGCACATCTTATACTACAATATGTTAATCTGTTTTCCCTGTTGATAGATAATTTCATTGCCTCTAGTTTGGGGAAGTATATATTGAAAGAAACTCTTATGAAAACTCCTGTACAAATTTGTGTATGTATGTGTGTGCATGCATGCAGGCATGTATACTATTATACTCGTATCTGATTGAGCGTAAAACTCATGAGCTATAGGATAGACTCTTTTGTTCTTTGCTGTCAAGTTGGCACAGACTCAAAGCTAATCTCCCAGTGAGTTTTCAGAGGTTGTCAACCATATGAGAAGGGATCACCCATCTTTCTCCCTTGGAGAAGCTGGTAGATTTGAACTGCCTGCCTTAGAACTGGCAACACAATTCCTTACCTCTGGGACACCAGAGCTCCCTAGAATAGGAGTATGTTTAATTTTATTTGCACTTGCCAAACTGTTTGCTAGCATAGTTGAAGTATTTCAGACTCTCATCAACACTGAGTAGGAACTCTAGTTACTTCATATACTTGTCAATATTTCTATTAGGCTTTTGTCTCTACCTCAAACCACAAGAAGATGAGACACTCTTAATTTCTCCATCATCATTTTCTACCGCACTCCACTGACTGCTGCTGCATGGTGACGCATACACAATTTTAAGCTGATTTTTTCAGCTCTACATTTCATGTCTTCCAACTACCATCTGCTGCCTCTTAAACTTAACCAACGTTTATTTTCTTTAGGGGAGCTTTGTTGATGACTACTGGATAGAGGATTGTGCTAACAGAATGGTGGCGCCTTTCTAGTTCGAATTAGTACTAGTACTAGTATTAGTACTTCAAATTCACTAGTGACTCCATGGGAGAAAGACAGGCATTTCCTGTGTGATGTACAACCTCTGAAAAGCTGCTACAGAGTCAAGTATTAATTGATTGTGACTCAAGAGCAATTAAAGGGAGCTCTGGTGACCTAGTGGCAAGAAGCTGCACTACAATCCCAGAGGTGAGCAGTTCGAATCCACCAGATGCTCTGCTGGAGAAGGAGGGACAACCTCCTCCTGTACCAGTCAGATCCAATTTGATGGTACACACACACAAAACAATAAAATTTTTTAAAAAGCCATTAGAGCTTTCAGTATTTACTCTAATACTAGTTGGAGTCAAATATCTGTCTCCTGTGATAGCTATAAAGATATGTGTAGTTGGGAAGTAGATGCTAAAAAACACCCTTACTACCCTTGTGTTATTAAATTACTGAAGAGAACTGATATCAGTTTGAGGACTAAGGTGCACCTGATTCAGGCCATGGTATTTTCAATCACTTGGTATGTATCTGAAAGCAGGACAGTGAATAAGGATGACGGAAGAATCATTGATATCTCTGAGCTCTGGAATGGGAAAAGAATACTGAATATCTTATGGACTACTAAAAGAACAAACACATATGACTTGGAGAAGGTGCAGCCAGAGAGTGCCTTGTAGACAAGCTTCATTTCACATCCTTTGGGCATGTTGCTAGGAGAAGCTATTCCTTGTGGAGGGTAGTGATGCTTGGAAAATTGAAATAAAAGAAGACTGTAAACCTGATGGATTGACACAATGACTATAACAACGGACTAAAATACGTCAGAGGTTATGAAGATGGCCCAGGATAGGAGAGGGTTCAGATCTGTTGTTTGTAGGGTTGTTGTGAGTTGTACTCAACTTGACTGTACCTACCAACAACAACAACCCTTGTGTCAGAACTGACTCATAGTTGACCCTCCTGGGAATTTTCAGAAGCTGGAAATCACACAGGAGGAGGAGACTGCCCATCTTTCTCCTGCAGCTCAGCTAGTAGATGCAGACTTCTTGTCTTTGCGTATAAGAAGGGTTTACTTTAGGGACCAAGGACACTGCTGGCACAACTGTTTCAGCGCTCAGCCTGCTAAGTAAATGGTTGGGGGTTCAAATCTATTTTGAGAGAACACCTAGTGATCTGATTCCATAAAGGTTACAGCCTCAAAGACCCTGTGGGTCAGTTTTACTCAATCTGGTGGAATCACGTTGTGTCAGAATCAACCCAATGGCACCCAATGACAACTTAGGGCAGCCTGATGCTATGGAAAAGTTAGGATTCCGGACCCAGATGGAACTGTTCCTTACAGGCTGTTTGGTCTTGGACAAATCATTAAAGAACACTGAGTCTCAGATTCACGGACTACAAAATACAGGTTATAAGAATGAACTAGCACAAAAGATATGATATAGAGGGATGTGTCACAGACAATGAAACCAAATCCAGCGTCCACACATGTAAACACGACCTGTTACTGTTGAGTTGATTCTGATGGCGGCAATTCTATGCCTTACAGTAGAACTTGCTCCATAAGGTTTTTTTCTTGGCTGTACTCTTTACAGGAGAAGATCACCAGGTCTTTTCTTCAGCAGCACTGCTGAGGGAGTTCGAACAAACAACCTATAGTTTAGTTGTCGAAAAGTGCTGTTGAGTCAACCCTATGACCATTAGATCTGAACTCTGTCTCATCATGTTCCATCCTTATCCTCCTCCAAACATGTGAGTCCATTACTGCAGAAATTGTATCAATTCATTTTGTTGAGGGTCTTCTTCTCTTTCACGGACCCTCTGCCTTTCCAAGCACGATGTCCCTTTCCAAGGAATAGTCTCTCCTAAGAACATGTCCAAAATATGTGAGATGAAGCTTCACCATCTTTGCCTTCAAGGAACATTCTGATTGTACCTTCTCCAAGACATATCTGTTTGTTCTTTTGGAAGTCTGTGGCATTTTCAACACTCTTCTCCAACACCATATCTCAAACACATTGATTCTTCTCCTGTCATTCTTGTTCATTCTTCAGCTCTCAAATACATAGTAGGTGATTAGAGAGACTGTGGCTTGAGTCAGGGGCACCTTAGTCTTTAAATTGACACCATTGCTCTTTAGGACTTTGGAGAGATTCCTGACAGCTGACTTTGCATCACCCAGGAACACCTTTCTTTCCCCTCCCCCTACTTTATTTATTTATTTAAATGAAAATTTACAGAGACTTTGGATTTCCATTCATTCATTGTTGCACAATTTCCTCCCTGCCCACCTCTCCTCCCCAGTTCCCTTTTATCTTTGAAAAAGTTAAATAAAATAATAAAATAAAATAAAATAATTCTTTCATTGTTATACAATCCCCTCCCTACCCCAGTCCACTCCACTATGCAGCTTTCGTTCTGGACTCTTGTGATGACAATAACACCTAATCATATAGTACTCCTAAACAGTTCTCTCCCTTATCTGTTTCAATGCAATATATATTATTTATCCCCTCTTAGATTCCCCTTAACTCGGATGTCAGACCTGCTTTACAACAGTGGCACTATGCAGTATTTGTCCTTTTGTGACTGAGATATTTCCCTCAGCATAATGTCCTCCAGGGTCACCCATTTTGTATAATATTTCATGAGATCCTTATTTTTCAATACAGCATAGTTTTCCATTGTGCAAATATGCCAGAGCTTCTCTATCCATTCATTTGTTGATGGGCATTTAGGTTGTTTCCAACTCTTTGCAATTGTGAGCAAAGCCACGATAAACATGGATGTGTATATATGCGCTTGGGTGGCGGCTATTGTTTATTTGGGGTATATTCCCAGTAGTGGGATTGCTGGGTCAAATGGTATCTCTATTTGCAACTTTTTGAGAAAGCGCCATACCACCTTTCATAGTGGTTGTACCGATTTACACTGTCACCAGCAGTGAATAAGGGTTTCAGTTTCTCTACAACCTCGCCAGCATTTATTGTTTACTGTTCTGTTAAATTTTGCCATTCTTACTGGGGTAAGAGTGTCTCATAGTTGTTTTGATTTTCATCTCTTTTAAAGCTAGAGATTTTGAACATTTCCTCATGTGTTTGTTCACCATCTGAATGTCTTCTTTGGTGAAGTGTCAAGAAAGATCCACACCTCACTCCATATACAGAAACCAACTCAAACTGGATGAAGGACCTAAGACTAAAACCAAGGACTATAAATGTCATTAGAGAAAAGCTTGGAAGAATTCTAGAAGCCCTAATCCAAAACAAGCAGTCTTCCAAGCATCCTGGAAAACTTATAACCAGGAGAGGATAAAATAGATGAATGGAATATTCTAAGAATAAAATCCCTATGCACATCCAAAAACTTCTCCAACAGAGTAAAAAGGGAAGCCATAGACTGGGAAAAAATATTTAGCAATGACATGTCTGATAAGGAACTTATATCTAGGATTTATAAAATACTCGAGCACAACAAGATAAAAGAAAACAACCCAATTGAAAAATGGGCACAGGAACAACTTTCTAAAAAAATAATGTTTCAGATTTTAGTTTGCATTAGTTAGGAGAGACTGGGTTGAGTGGTGGTAACAAGCAGCTTCAAATCACAATAGAAATTTACAACTCATTCCTTGCCATATGACTCACACTGCTTATTGGGCTCTATCATGAATGTTTCTCAGGAACTAGCCTGACGAGGTTCTGTTGTTGTTGTTGTTTATCTGTTGTTTTGAGTTGGAACAGACCCAGAGTTGACCCTCCAGCTGGTTTTCAGAGGCGGTTAATCGCACAGGAAGAGATTGCCCATCTTTTTCCCACAAAGCAGCTGGTGGACTCGAAGAATGTGCCTTCAGGATTGCAGGACAGCTTCTTGCCACTAGGTCATGATAAGCTTGAGCACTAAGGAAGAAACCTCAGGTTTTGAGACATTTATTCAACAAATATGTGCCGAGCAACCAATCCCTCAGTTAATATTGGGCGTATGGAAGCAGAAGGCGCTATGCGTGCATTAAGGAGCAAACAGCGAAATCATGACACCAACAGTATCAGCAGCAGCAGGAACTGAGGGTTATTGGGCACTCACTAAGCCAAGCACTGTATCAAGAGCTCATTTTATGTTACAGCTATTCTCTTAGTCACAATACTCAGCTAGGGGAAGAACAGAATTTTATTTTTCTATCATTGAATTTCATTTCATTCTCAAGCTCCTGCTTCCACCAGGCACTGGAGAAAATTGAATTAAAGGAAGCACAGTCACTTCTGATTTAAAACTCAGTCGCTTTGGGATAACCAGCGAGTGGCCTTGTTTCTCTGCCCTTTGCATTTCTGACTGTCCTCCCCAGGCATTCTTGAAGCGCCTGGTGTGGGGGGCGGCTTAGTCCTGGGAGACACCGGACAGGCAGGTGGAGTGTCATCCTCCATTGTCACCTGCCCCCATCTAGTGAAGCCTCCACTGCTGCTGGTCATGTTTCATCAGTAACCTTTGCTTGTCAGGTCAAGGTATATGCGCCAATGCCTAACGTTGGCTGATTTTGTGGCATAGTGTAAAAGAGCTGTAGTTCTAGCCCAAAGGCACGTGGTTCAAATCTACAAGCTGCTCCTCCGTAGAAAAGTGGGTAATCTCCTTCCATGTGGTTTGCAGCCTCTAAAATAGCATGAGAGGGTCAGCTATGAGTTAATTCTTACTCAATGACACATAACAACAATAGCTGTGCTTAGAGAGATCTGTTGGCATAGACCATAGGGAGTTGCACTGCTATTTTAAAAGTTGTTCTTGATTGCTTTGAGTCGAGCATGACACATAACGACACTATGAACAAAAGACTAGAAGCCCCTCTACAAATGTTGACATTCATCAAAGTTCATAGAGTTTCAGGAGGCATGTCGTTTAGGTAGTGGGTGCCACTCCTGCCTCCAAAGCTGTCATAATACGTTATTGTTTTTATGTGCCATTGAGTAGAAATCTAAAAGTAACTGGTTCAAATTCACCAGAGTCACCACAGGAAGAAAGTGGGCAATCTCTTTCCATACAATTTACAGCCTCCAAAACCTCGCTGGAGGGTCAGCTATGGGTAAATCTTAATGAGTTGAATTTTTTAGAGCGTTCTTATAGGCTCCGTCCTTGGAAAAAACCATCATTCTAGGAAAGATAGAAGGGTCAATGAAGAGAGGAGAACTCTCGGCAAGCTGGATTGACACGGTGACTGTGACACGGGCTCAAAGAGGGCAGTGATGGAGAGGGTGACGGTTGAAAAGATGGGACAGTGTTCCGATCTGTATTTCACCACTATGAGTTGTAGTCAATTCAATGACACCTAACAACAACAACAGTTCTTAAAGTCATTTCTTTGCCTTACTTGGGATACTGCAAACTCCCAACTCCTTCCCCAGCAACACACTGATAGGGCCAGAATCCACCAATCTGCTCTCAATCCTCCACAATGATGATTGCTTTTACTTGGCTTGGGTACCACACTGAATGAGAAGTTTCTCTATAAATCTTGTAGTAATTGTGCACAACGATGTCAGTGTGGAGACTAAGGTGTGCCTGATTCAGGCTATGGTCTTTGCAATTACTTGCTATGCATCAGAAACTGGACAATGACTAGGGATGATAGGAGAATTGATGCCTTTGAGCTGTGGTGTTGGAAAAGAGTATTGAATATCCCATGGATTGCTAGGAGAACAAACAAGCTCATCCTGGAAAGGGTGAAACCAGATTGCTCCTTAGAGGCAAGGATTCTGAAGCTCTGTCTGACGTACTTTGGGCATGTTGCAAGGAGAGGGAGCAGTCCTTGGGAGGGTGGAGAAACAGTGTAGGAGAGGAAGAGCCTTGATGAGGTGGATTGATTCAGTGACTGGGGTACTAGGGGTAGGTGTGTCAGAGGCCGGCACAGGATAGAGCAGAGTTTAAGACTGTTGTGCATAGGGTCAGTATGAGTGGCAGGCAACTCAATGGCATATAACTACAACAACAATTGGGATCAATCGAGTTTGGATCAATCCAGTAGGTTTTCAGAGGCAGCAAATTACATGGGAAGAAATTGCCTATCCTTTTCCCTCCGAACAGCTGGTGGATTTGAACCATGTACCTTTGGGTTGGCAGTTCCTTACCACTAAGCCACCAAAGCTCCCTATCAGTCTTGTAAACTCCTGGCAAATGAAGCATTGACTATTCTCCACTAAAATTTCCCCAAACTCGTTTGTGATCTCCTTCATTACCCTCAATCATATTTATGCATTCCTCTAAGGTCAGCAGGCACGATCCCAAGAGAGTTTCGAATGACCTTCAGAAGCTTCTCTGTCCACGAGGCAGGCCAATCTGTTCCCACTGCGAATGGAAACGATCAATAATGTTTTGTTATATGGACGATCCCTGTGTACACTCAGGACTGAAATACCAGCAAAGGCCTAAAGCGGCAATCAATACAAATTAGGGTTCTGTGTCCATTCATCATTATGGCTAATCAGGTGTTTGGCTCGGAGCAAAAGGACGCAAGCCTTGATTAGAACCGTCAAAGTGGCAAAGAGGAAGTGAAAATGGGTCTGTGCTTTACGATTTACTAGTATGTTTGAAGTAAATCATCTGAAATCCTGGTGTGGGCTACGCTGGGAGTTTTATTCATAAGTAGAATGAGGAGATTGCAAGAGATAGCTTACTTCTAAGTCTCCTTCCAGCTTTAAAGCATTCTCTTTGATACCAGGCAAATAAACAGAATCTCAAGTCCCGCATCTTCTATGACTTCAGATTTCTACATCAGGGAGAAGCAGCAGCTAGGGTTTGCTATTCGAGGAAATAATGTATTTTGACTACACATATATGCAATAATATGCATCATGAACATGAGTGCAAAAGCACCTACTTCATTAAATAGGTGAAAATTTCTTTTCTGCATTTGATTTATGTTGTGGTTCTTTTTTGAGAGACCAATAAAATCATAAGAGGAAGGCCCTTTATGAGGTGGATTGATTCAGTGACTGGGATAATTGGGATGGGAGTGTCGGAGACAGTGCGATTGGCACAGGACAGAGCGGAGTTTAGGGCTGCTGTACATAGGGTCGCTATGAGTCACAGGCGACTCGATGGCACATAACAACACAACAACAGAATTTGATGTAATGCTTCGACTGTTTCTACATGTAACGCAGTGTTCCACTCAGCATTGTTGATGTTATTGTGTGCCCTCAAGTCAGATCCAACTCCACAGCTGACCTTCTGGTGAGTTTTCAGAGGCACTGAGTTGTATGAGAAGAGCTTGCCCATCTTTCATCTGTGAACCAACTGGTGGATTCGATTCGAATCGTCTGCTTCGAGTTGGCAGTGAAACTTCTTACCTCTAGGTCACCAGAGCTCTCCCACGACATTGTTGTTGTTAAGTGCTGTTGAGTTGAGTAGGCCTCATAGAAACTCTGTTGTTGTTTTGCACTGTCAAGTCAGAACCAATATCACTCTGCTCCGACCCTCCTCCTTGGATCTTCATACTCATTCTACAATAATGGTCTTATACATCAGCAAACATCATTGTTAAAACAACACTTAATGTTTGCCTAGTAATCAGATTGACTACATTCGTGGAAAAGCTCAGCATCAGGCGTCAAGACCAGGTCAGGTGCTGACTGAAACAGACCTTCATTTACTCATGTGCAAATTCAAACTGAAGTTGAAAAAATTAAAACAGTCCCACAGGAACCAAAATACAACTTTGAGTGTATCCCACCTCAATTTAAAAAGTCACACAAGAGTCCACAATTAAGGTTGCATAGTGGAATGTACTTGGGGCGGTGGGAGGGGTGCAGGGGGATTGTGTCCCAGGGAAGGAGTGTTTCTTTTACTTTTGAAAGAGAGGAGCGAACTGGGGGATGGGGGTGGGGTGGGGAGGGGGAGGATGGGCGGGGAGAGAAGTGCAGCGATGAATGAATGGAAATCCAAAATCTCTGTAAATGCTCATTAAAATTATTTTTAAAAAATCATCTGTCAAGACTAGGTTTGAGGCATTGAACACTAATTGATACATCAGTATATTCTAAAAAAATCCTCATTACTATTGAGTCAGAATCAACTTATAGCTGATTCTCCAGCAGGTTTTTGGACAACTGTAAATAACACGGTCTTCTCAATTACTTGCTAAGCATCCAAGAGCTTGACAATGGATAAGGATGACAGAAGAAGAATCAATGCCTTTGAGTTGCAGTGCTGGTGAAGAGTATTGAACATACCATGGACCACCAAGAAAACTAACTGGTCTGTCCCGGAAAGGGTGAAATCAAGTTGTTCCTTGAAGGCTTTGAAGCTCCATCTTACATAATTGGGCATGTTGCCAAGAGGGACCAATCCTTAGAGAAGGACATCATGTTTGAAGGCGTGGAGGGACAGCACAGGAGAGGAAGACCCCGGATGAGATGGATTGATACAGTAACTGGGGCAAGGGGGGTTGGTGTGTCAGAATTAGTGAGACTGACTCAGGACAGGGCAGGCTTCAGAGCTGCTGTACATAGGGTCACTATGAGTGGCAGGCAACTCAATGGCACATAACAACAACAACAACAACAACGTGAGCATATAACAACAACCAAAACAAATCACATGGGAAGAGATTACCTAGCTTTCTCCCACTGAGTGAGTGGTAGACTTCAACCACCAGATGTGGGAAGCCTAATACCAAATTTAATATTAATAATAAACCAAATGCTATATCAAGATAAGCTGGAATTCACCCTGAGCCACTAAGGCATTCCTTAAGAGTCAACGTTGTTCTTAGTTTGTATTTACTGGAGAAGATGCAAAAGACTTCCCATGATCCTTTGTTTTTGTTTTCTACTCCCTTGTGATTATCCTTTGTTTACCTTCCTGATGATTCTCAATAAATAACAGAGAGGCATGGCTTGGGCAGGTCAGTCATCAGGACTGCTGGCCCTCTGTCTGTACTTTCTCTTATCTCATGCTTGGTTGTCTGTCTCATTAATAATTACATTACCCTCTGTCTGCAACATGGTGCTGTCTTTGGGTTAGCAGCCCAGCTCTGTATGGACTGAGCCACCAGACCTTCCCTGTTTGTCCAGTGTGTACGCTAATGTAGTGATGGATTGCAACTCTTTAGCAGTGAGCTCAAGCATATCAGAGACAGTGAAGGCGCTGTAGCACAAGTCTAAGTAAGATCTTGTCCCCAAGGTCCCTATGAGTCGTTGTTGACTCAATGACACCTAATAACAACAACAATGAACTATGTCATCTAGTGTCTTTTTCTGAATTATTCTTCCTTTGTGTTGGTGTTGTTAAGTGACATTGAGTCGCAGGTGACTCATAGCGACCCTATGAAGGAGAGTCCTCAACCCTTGGGTGTCTTTCACCCACTCTCCAGGTTCATAGGGTTTCCAGAGGCAAGCTATTATGGATGCCACTCCTCCTTCCAAGCTTGTTTTAATCAGGGAGCTCCACCCCACTCTCTGTCAGCATTGGGTAACCAACCATTAACGCATTTACACATCAGCCTCATAGCAACCTTAAGTGACCATGGTATGGCAACTTGTACACCAGGGCTATATGACCTAGAGGAATGTCTAAACAAAAACAATGAAAGACAGGCCCAGGGGCTGCGGATTAAAAGTAACCCACCTTTGGTTTGGTAGCATCGCTTTCTGTCCACTGGGCCAGCTGATCTCTCTCTCTATGTTGACCTTATTGCTGTTAAGTGCTGTCGAGTTGCAGGTGACTCATAGCGATCCTATGAAGGAGAGTCCTCAACGCTTGGGTGTCTTTCATCCTCTCTCCAGGTTCATAAGGTTTCCAGAGGCAAGCTATTACAGAAGTGAATGCCACTCCTCCTTCCAAGCTTGTATTGCCATCTAAGCTTCCTATAAAATCTGTCCAGTTACCAATTTAATTTTATACAATTAGATCTTAAAGGGGCATAAAACTGCAGGCAGACCTGTTGCTCACCAGGCAAGTTAAACTATTGTTTGGTTTTCAGAAGATATCAGGGGATGTTTTTGGTTTGATAGTTTCAGAGATTCCCTCACTCTCCATGACTCCAAAAAGTCTAGGATCTCTAAGAATTTTACATTTTCTTTCTCTCATTGCTGTGCTTTTTGGGGGCTTGTGTTTGATGTGCAGTGACATTCTTCCCCCAGAAGTGAGGCCCTTGAGGCTTGGTCCAGGGTTTAAGGCAGGTGGTGGCTTAAATCCCCAAAGGACCCTCGGTCCTGCCGCCCTGGGCTTGGTTCAAATTGGTTTTTTGTCAAACATTCTTCTAGGTGGTATAGCACTGGTCTGTGAATTGCTGTACAGAGGTAACTCGTGGTTGCTGTGATGCTAAACACTGTGACACTCATGTGCCAAATGTGTAATGGTTACCCATGGTGAACAGTGTTTGGTGGAGCTTCCCTATTAAAACAAGCCTGGAAGCAGGAGTGGCATCTACTTCTGAAATGGCTTGCCTCCAGAAACTCTATGAACAGTGTTCAGGCCTTTCGTTCATCGGGTTGCTCTGACTCGACAGCACCTAATAACAACAACAGCATTACTGTCAAGTCAGGATCAACTCACAGCTGACTCGCCATTGGATTTCAAAGACTACAAATTGTATGGGAAGAGATTGTCCATCTTTTCCCCACAAAAGCTTTGCTGGATTCAAACCACCAGACCTTGGAGTTAAAAGCACAACTCCTTACAAATTACACCACCCGAACTCTCAGACCTACTTTGCTGTTGTTCATTGCTATAGGATTAGAACTGACTTACAGCTGACCCTTCACTGGGTTTTTAGAGGCTATAAATTGTACAGAGAAGACTGTTCACCTTTCTGCCTCAGAGTGGCTGATGAATTTGAACTGCCTGCCCTTGGGTTGATAGCATTAATCTCTATTAAGCCCCCGGAATTCCCTTCACCTGCTTTATTATTTAGCTTATATGAATGGATTCGTTACCCAAGAGATTGTACTAAACTGGTTAATTTTTTTCATTTTAACGGCGTCTTTCACATTTGAGGCAAGCCACAGGTCTCTGAGAACATCTGCAATGTTGTTCTCCTTTGAGTACTCTAATTTATGGCATAGGGATGCTGAGACTCACTTTGACCCCAGAGTTGACTACTCAAATTCAGAGCATCTGAACCCACTGGAGGACTTACACGGTCTACCAAGCATCTATTTTAACGAACTAATTTCCACAGTGAGGTCAGATTTGTAAGGAGAAATTGAGGAAATGTGGAGATGGATTTGTAAAGGACATTGGTCATCAAGGGGAGAACAACATTGTTACAGACCACCGGCTTCATTATTTGTAATAATAGCAAAGAGTTGAAAACAATCCATCCGTCATTAGCTGAATGGCTAAAGAAGCTGTCATGCATTTACACAGTGGAGTATTATACAGCACTTAAAAATGATTAAGAATTCATAAAACTGCAAAACATGGGTGAAATAGAACAAATTGTGCTGAGGGGCATAAGTCAGTAACAAAAGGACAGTTATGATATAAGATCACTATTATAAAAAGCTAAAACTTTGGCGCTGTGGTGGCTTAATGATAAGGGGTTTCACTGCTAACGCAAAGGCTTGTGGTTCAAATCCACCAGCTGTTACATGAAAGAAAGATGAGTAATCTCCTCCCGTATAATTTACTGTCTGTGAAAACCTGCTGGAAAGTCAAATATGAGTCAGTTCTGACTTGAGTGTGTGCAACATTTTTAAAGCTTAAGAGGAGTTTACACACAAATAAAATCATTCTTGTCTGATTACCAAGGAAGAGAAGTGGAGAAGGGAATAAAAGCCAATATAGATATGTTTGGTGAAGGAAAAGGCCATATACAAACAGGAGTTGATCATTTTAAGAAATTCACTGTATTAATTCACTATAATAAATGTTATAAAATAAAATGTGTATGAGTGAGTGAATGAAAAAAACAATATGATCTGGAACTTTAATTCAAACAAGAAAGAAATTCAATGAAAACTACTGGCTTTGGGGACAGGTGTCCTTAGTCCCATGTCTTCTCTCAGTGATTGTGGGAAAGTTACTTAGACTCTTGGAACCTCAATCAATTGTCTGTAAAATGATGACAACTGGCGCCAACCTCCTAGAGTTGTGTTGAGAGTTGAATGTGATAATGTATATGAATGGACTGAGCTCCACTGCCCAGCACAGAGTGAGCTCTGATTGCAATGTCTTTCCTTCTCTGACCCATGGGCTTGTTCTGAACCTTTGATCCAAGAGTGTTACAGTAAGACACAAAAGTTGTTTCCTCAAGGGACCATGTGATAGGTGAGGTGTCATGACAGGTTCTTTAGTTCTGGGTTTGACACTTGAAACTAAGCCCTGGAGAGCTATGAGTCACAATCACTCATTTAACTCCCTTGACTAGAGATTGCTAAGGCTTAGGGGAATGCTGATATTTGCCTCTGCTTCACTCTGTATTTCCTCTGGTCTTGCTGTTCTTCTACTGTCAGATTCATACTCACCTTTCAACAGGAATAATATTTAATGTTTGTGAGCATGGACTATATGTCAAATGATGTATTGCAGTGGACCAACCTACTCCAAAACCCTCTCCTGTTTCCAAAATCATTCATGTCACTTTGTTGACATGAGATATGCCTGACCTGAGCCATGGCCTTTTCAATTACTTCATACATATTCATGGGCAGTGAAAGAAGAAGAATTGATGCCTTCAAATGTTAGTGATGGTGAAGAATATTAGATGTAACATGGGCAAATCAATCAATCTTGGAAATACAATCATAAAACTCTTTAGAACCAAGGATAGTGGCTTCAGCTTGTTTACTTTGGACACCAGGAAGGCCAATTTCCAGAAAAGGACATTGTGTTTGGTAAGATGTTGTAGTTGTTATGTGCCGTCAAGTCGCTTGCGACTCATAGCAACCCTATGTACAACAGCTAATCGCACTGCCTCTGACACACCCATCCCAATTACCCCAGTCACTGAATCAATCCACCTCAAAGAGGGTCTTCCTCTCTTGCGCTGCCCCTCCACCCTCCCAAGCATGATGTCCCTCTCCAAGGACCGGTCCCTCCTTACAACATGTCCAAAGTAGATCGAGCCTCAGAATCCTTGCCTCCAGGAAGCCGACCAGTTTAACCCTTTCCAGGATGAATCTATTTGTTTTCCTGGCAGTCCATGGAAGCCTCAATACTCTTCTCCAGCACCACAGCTCAAAGGCATGTTGTTGTTGTTGTTGTTATGTGCTGTCGAGTCGTTTGCGACTCATAGCGACCCCATGTACAACAGCCCTAAACCCTGCTCTATCCTGTGCCAATCGCACTGCCTCTGACACACCCATCCCGATTACCCCAGTCTCAAAGGCATAGAGGTTGGTAAAAATGAGGGAATCATTGATGACATATATTAAGTTATCAGTGGATTCAAACATATCATCTTAAGAATAGCCAGGGGTTGGCAATATTTATTGTTTTTATGCACTGTGGAATTGAAATGGATGTCTAGCTCGCCATCCAGAAGGATTGCAGATGTAGGGAGCTCTGGCACCCTACTGGCAAGAAGCTGCACTGTAATCCTGAAGGTACACAGTTCGAGGCCACCAGCCCCTCTACAGGAGAAGGATGGGCAGTCTCCCTCTGTGCGATTAACTGTCTCTGAAAACCCACCAGAGGGTCAGCTATGGTTTAGTTTCAGCTCTATGGTACAAAAGAACAACAATAACACCAAATTGTACAGGAGGAGATTACTAATTTTTCTCTCATGGAGCAGCAGGTGGATTCAAACCTTATGCCTTTGGGATGAGAGTGCAACTCCTTACCACTAGGCCACCAGAGCTCCATATCTAAAATTGCCATGAATTGGAACCAACTCAACGGCAACGTGGTGAAACCTTATTGTACCCACTTTGGGCCTGTGACTAAGAGGGACCATTCCTTGGGAGGGGGACATCATTCTTGGAAAGATAGAGGGTCAGCGGAAGAGAGGAATAACTCAACAAGATGGATTGTTACAGTGACTGCTGCAATGGACTCAAGTGTGTTAGAGAGGATGAGGATGGTACAGGATAGGACGGGGTTCAGGTCTGTTGTTCATAGAGTTGCTATGAGTTGTACTCAATTCAATGGCACACAACAACAGCAACTCAGAACAACTTTATCAGGCAACTCATTACCAAGGGCTGCCACTTGAATTGCCTATTGAGTCTTCTCAATTATCCTTTGAAGGAGGCACATATGTTTTAGATGAAGAAATGAATGCTCAGGGAAGCAAAGCTATTTGCCCACGATCACACAGTCAAGAAATAAAGACTATAGGACACAAGTCTAGTTGCTCAGAACACCCAAGACCAGCCTACTGCTAACAGACTCCAGAGCTACTCACGCAAGCCCTCAAATGTCACTGATCAGGTTTATCAAATTAATTGTGTCTCCACAGTGATTGATGTTGTGATTCCATCATTCCAAATGATGCAACTCCAGAGACAAGGCTGCTTAGATTTTTTTTATATACACATTCAGTCTAAAATGTCAGAGAACCCCCTTTTTTTCTGCTCCCATTCCCTCCTTTTCCTGTCACCCAGCGCAAGGGCTTCCCGGGAGAAGGATTTGCAAATGATGTCCCCATCACCTGCTGACATTCCTCATTTGTAATCAATATATCTGTGTCTGCTACCTAACCTTGGTTCTCTGCTTCCACAGCAGAGAACTCCTGTCAAGTCATTCTCTCTGCCCGCCAGTTTTCACTCCATGGAATGTTCTGGTAACCTGCAGAAAAACTTGCTGGGGAAGAATACCTTTTCCCTAGAGGCTAGGTGGTGGTGGATGGCTGCCCTGATGCTATTCGTTCACCTACACAAGGTGGCTTTCCGTCACCTGCTGGAAGGAGGGATCTCAGTCGGCAAACGTACTAATGATGGGTAATTATCATCGCTGCAAGCCTTCTAGGAACCTGGGATAATGGTTCCAACTTCCATTATGACTCTCATATTTCACCCAGTTCTGTACTTGAATAGTTCCTCACAGACCCCGGAAGCCTTAATAGTTGGCTGCTAGGTAAATTTCAAGATTCCTGGCTCCATACAGCTGCCTTATAACACACAATGATAACAGCGATCACATCACCATGTACGTTTCTGGCCCATCTTTATTCACAAGAGGGAGATCTCCTTGGTTGAATATTTAATTCTGTTTTTGTTAAAACTTGAAGGTGTCTGAAAGCAGCAAGCTCTCCTTGGCAGAAATAGTCACATCAGGAATTCATGAGTAATTGGACCCCAAGGTCAAAGAAAGAGATTCTGTTGTCTAACTCAGCCTTGTCTGTAGAGTGGAGTGTGGGGCTTCGGGAATTATTGACCCGACACTGGACAAAGCAAAGGCGACCCTGTTCTTGTACATCCAAGCGATTCCTCACAAGGTAATATGCTTTTTGGAATCCGTGCAGAGGACTTCCCACCCATTGTATATGGAGAAGAGGGGAACTTCAGTGCTCAGACTCTGTTGTGAAAGAAACCTCAATGTTTGCCTTTTTTAAACTAAGTTTTATCCCCGAGCCCTCAAACAGATGTTGTTGATGTTAGTTATTTCTAAGTTGACCCCTGGCATCTCCATGGGCTCAGCGGAGAGCTGTGCTCCACGGGGTTTTCAAGGCTATGGCCTTGAGAAGGAGATGATCAAGCCTGTCTTCTGAGGCATCTCTGGATGGGTTTGAACCACCGAACTTGCAGCTGGTGGTCAAACCATCCAGGCACATCAAACATATTGTTGTTGTTGTTAGGAGCTGTGCAGTCAACTTCTATTCAATCCTATGTGCAACAGAATGGACCACCACCTGCTCTTACACCCTCTTCACCATCATTTCTGCGCTTGAGTCCATAGTGACAGCTGTTGCGTTAATCCATCTCTTTGAGGGTCTCCCTTCTTTTTTGCTAACCCTCTATTTGTCGAGCATGGTATCATGACTGGGCCCTCATAATAACACGCCCAAAGGGCGTGAGATGAAGTCTTGCCATCATCACCACTAAGGGATATTCTGGCTTACATAATCTTAGAAGTCTGCCTATCTCCCACTACGGATTTGTTTATTCTTTTGGGAGTCCATAGCATAGTCAATATTCTTTCTTCTCCAACACTATAATCCAAGGGCATCAATCATTCCTCACTCTTCCTTCTTCATTGTTCAACCTTTACACACATAGGAGGCTATTGGAAAGACTATGGCATGGGTCAGGCACACCTTAGTCCTCACAGTGACATCCTTGCTCTATAACGCTTTAAGGAGGTCTCTGGCAGCAGATTTGCCCAACCAATGCAGTACACAATTTGTTTCTTGACTGCTTGCTGCATCCATGAGCATTCTTTTTTTTTTTTTAACAGATTGTTGTTATGTTTAGTTGAGTCAAAAAACCCCTTCACTGCTGATCCTCCAGTGAGTTGCCCAGGAGGAGATTGCCCCCTCTTCTGTAAAAACAGCTGGTGGATTCAAACTGTGAGCCTTTGGTTTGGTAGTGCAACTCCTTACCACTGAAACAGCAGAGATGGTAAAAAAAAATTCTATTGAATTTTGAAGCATCTTCACTCCAGCAAATTAAATTATTCAATATTTGAGTTGGATTCATGTGTGAGACTTTCTGGAGAGCCTGAATAATAGAAAAGGTTAACAGTTGCCTGCTAATTGAAAGGTTTGAGGTTCAAGTTCACCCAAAGTTGATAGGAAGAAAGATCCAATAATCTTTAGAAAACTCGGCCACTGTCAACCTCATGTTTTTTCTTTGACCCCCAGAGAGCTACAAAGAGTCAGAAACTTGATGGCTTTGACATTTTTGCTTGTTTGTTTCATCTTCACAAAACTTTCTGTTGAGATGCACACGGTTTAAATAGGTGTAGAGCTGGGTCTAGGGCGAGGGGTCCTTCAGTCTCAGGTCCATCTTCCAGAGGATTCACTTACAGTCTGTCCTTCTAAGTTCTAAGAAAATGCTGTTGGCTGCTGTTGGTGTTCATTGAGAGCTGTGCTGTTAATCCAAAACCCAAGCCTCTCTGGCAGTTTGAATCCACCAGTGGCTTCGCTTCCGAAAGACAGGCCATTGGTAGCATCAGAAAGCCAATGGAGGGCCCCCTATGAATTGATTCCGACTCAACAAGTTGAGTTCTGTCAACTGTTTTTCCTGTAGAGTTTTCCCCACCGTCTTCCTGCTCTGCGTTTTCTTCCTCACTCTCCCTCTTCAGCCCTTGCTTTGCCATCTCCAGGTGGCCCTCTGCAGACCGGTCAGCCTCCTGAGCCTGGCAAAGCTCAGTGCCTTTTCTTCCTGCCTCCAAAACCTTAACAGAATACTGAAGGAGCCTCTGGTTAACAGACAGCTCTGTGAGAAATCCCTGCAATCTCTTCGGGATGGAAGACCAAATACACAGCAAAGAAAACACGTATTAATAATTCAAAAAGCTATCTGCCACAGGTAGAAAGAAATAAAACCACACCATTAATTCTCCCCTACACTTCCTCCTACTCTACCGAATTGACTGCAGGGCTTGGATTCCATGCTAATTGGAAGGAGGATCACAGAGCTGCAACCCATTTCTTAATTGGATCATTAGCACTTCTTCAACCATCTCCTCTCCTGGGTACCCACCCTGCCTTTTATGAGCAGGGTGGGGTTTTTCCCTGCCCTGCTTAGATCTTAATTTGGTAAATAAGAGCTGAGAAGTCGCAGTCAGATGAGCTTCATTATCGGTTCAATTTGGCAGCATATTCCTCTCTCCATCTTTATTAACAAAGTTTCTGATGTTTCAAGCTCATTTGCATCATTCCCGACATCCTGGGTTTCTTCAGGAGGCCCTTTGATAGAACTAAGAAGTTCTTGACACCAAAGGACTCTTCCTTAGGACCCAATGGACTGTAGCACTCAAGAATGGAAACTCTGTAGCACTGGGCAGCCTGAACTTGAATTTGGCTTATCCACTTCCTGGCTGTGTTATCCTCAGAAAGTTGCTGAACCTCTCTGGACCTTAGTTTCTCCATCCACAAACATGAAGGAGGGAGAGCTAATAGCTGCTACCTGACTGCTAGTGTCTGTCTCATGTCCTGTCAATTTTGCTTTATTTATGGGAACCATTTACAATAGCGTTTCATTATTAAGTGTAATTTGTATTCTTGGTGGGTATATTATTGGGAGAAGCCGGTCACTGGAAGCAGACATCATGCTTACAAAGGTAGAAGGTCAGAGAAAGTGATGAAGTCCTACCATGAGCTAGATTAACACAGTTATTACAACATGAGTGTAAACCCAAAGCCATTCTAATTATGAATGAGGATCACACCAGATTAGGCCAAGGATTTGATGTCATAGGGTCATAATTAGCCAGAGTCAGCACAATGTCACTTAACAATGACATCACTATCCTTTTCTCTCTGTTTAATGCAAACGTTTTAGTATATGGACATTTCATTTTCACTGCTGGATAGTATTCCATTTGATTAATATACTATAGTTTGTTCATTCTACTTTTAGTGGACACTTGGAAGGTATGATTGATTGACTGGTTGATTGATTGTTATTTGCTGTCGAGTCACTTGTACAACAGCCCTGAAACCTGCTCTATCCTGTGCCAACTTTACTGTCTCTGACACACCTACCCTCATTAACCCAGTCACTGTATCGGTCTATCTCATCAATGGTCTTCCTCTCTTTTTCCAACCCTCCACCCTTCCAAGCATGATGTCCCTCTCCAAGGACCAGTCCTTCCTTGCAACATGCCCAAAGTATGTCAGATGAAGCCTCAGAATCCTTGCCTCCAAGGAGCAGCCTGGCTTCACCTTCTCTAGCATGAACTTGTTTGTTCTCCTAGCAGTCCATGGTATATTCAACATCTTCTCCAGCACCACAGCTCAAAGGCATCAATTCTCTTTCTATCATTTCTAGTCATTGCCTTGCTCTCTGATGCATAACAAGTAATTGCAAAGACCATGGCCTGGGTCAGGCGCACCTTAGTCTCCAGTTTGTGTGACTTTAAAATGTTGTTATGTCAATTTTGACTCCTAACAACCCGATGGACAACAGATCTTAACCTTGCCCTATCTTGTGTCATCCTCATGACAATGTGATCTGACATATTCAAACTCCTTGTTACAATCACTGTGTCAGATCAACTTGTTGAGAGTCTTCCTCTTTCTCTCACCCTCCTCCCCGAACTTTTCATAACATGATTTTTTTCCCCCCAAGGACTAGTCCCTCCCAACAACATGCCCAAAGTTCTAACGTGGAGTCTCAGCATCCTTTTCTCTAAGGAACACCTTAAGGTGCAAACTTCTCTAAGGTTGCCCTTCCTCCAAGATAGACTTGTTTGTTCTTGTGTCCATGGAAAATGCAATGTTGTTGTTGTTGTTATGAGCCAAGTCACTTGCGACTTGTAGCGACCCTATGTACAACAGCCCTAAACTCTGCTCTGTCCTGTGCCAATCACACTGTCTCTGACACTCCCATCCCGATTACCCCAGTCACTGAATCAGTCCACCTCACAGAGGGCCTTCCCCTCCTGCACTGTCCCTCTACCCTACCAAGCATGATGTCCCTCTCCAAGGACCCGTCCCTCCTGGCAACATGTCCAAAGTATGTTAGACAAAGCCTCAGAATCCTTGCCTCCAAGGAGCAGCCCGGTTTAACCCTCTCAAGGATGATGCAATACGCATCTTTAATACCACAATTCAAAGGGATTGCTTTTTCTGTCATTCTTATTCATTATCCAAATTTCAAATGCATGGGAAAGCAATGGAAAAGTCCATGGCTTGGATCAGGCACACCTTAGTGTTTAAGCTGACATTCTTGCTCTTTCGCTTTAAAGAGGTTCTTGAGAACAGATTTTCCTAATGCAACATGTGGTTTGATTTCTTGATTACTATGGGTCCTGATTGTGGAGTCAGGTAAAACGAAATAATTGACTATTACTTCAAACACTTGACAAGTGTTTCAAGTCTTCTTCACTTTGAGAAAACAAGATGTGTCATCTGCATAAATCAAGCTGGATTCGGAATTCTAAATGCTGTTGTTATTGTTAAGTGCTATCGGGTCAAGAATGACTCATAACCGGCCCTGTGAACAAAAGATCTGAACCCTGTTGTGTAACTATTGTCATTTCTCTAATGTTCATAAGTTTTCACATGTCTATTGTTTTGGAAGTGGATGCCAACCCTGCTTCCAAGCCTGTCTTAATCTGGAATCTCTACCAAACTGTCCACCATGGGTAACCATTATGGCATTTGACACACCAGTAGCACGGTGTACAGTATCACAGCAACCACAAGTTATCTCAGTACATCAAACTGACAGACAAGTGCTATACCACTTACAACAATGTTCTTCTCAAGAACAATCAACAGCAGGCCCTCTGCTCTCAGCCCAACTGACTTTTAAATTCAAAGGCCTAGCCACTGATTGACTTAAACAAGAGTGTTTCAGCCCACAGCTGATTGTTGACTTAATCCAGGTGACCAATCAGCTTCCACATGATTGTTAACAAAACAAAAAATGACACAACAGTTTACACCCAACTTTCAACTAAATCAAGAGAACCTACCCTCCAGAATCCAATGGCTCACACATGAGCCTCCAAAATGGAAGAATTCTAAATACGCCTTGTAAATCCAAACCCCTATACCTGCGATTATGATCCCATGCAGGAATGGGTTTAAGTGTTATGTTAAACAAGTATTAGTATAAGACAGTGTGTGTCTTAAGCCAATCAGTTTTTTAAGTCAAAAAGAGCAGATCAAGTATGGAAGCAGGAAGCAGAGCTAGAGGAAGATATAAGGTACAATCACACGAAGATTGCTAATGAAACACAAGGAACTCAATCTAAAAAGATACGAAGACCATTCCTCAAAGGTAGGAGAGAGAATTTTCAACCGGAAAATGCTGGCTGGAGCTGAAGGCCTGGCTCTTTCTGGTTCCTATGATGTCTCTACTTTTAGATGCTAGTTTAGTACTGCTCTGTATCCTGAGGCCAAGAATCCCCACGTTGTTTGTAAATAGAATAATTGGAAAAAAGCAATAAACATTTCTTGAACAAAAGAAAAGAAAAGGTAAGAGAGAGAATTATAGACAGAGAGAGACTTCTCTAGACTCTACACCCTTAAGTACTATTTCTTCCCTTCTAAAACTGTGAGAAAAGAAATATTTGTTAAATATTTGTATTTCTGTCACTGCAGCACCAAGATAAGATGTTTCTGACTTTTTGCCATGAAACATAGCATTGAGAAACTATTCTGATATTTATTAAGTGGAGAATTTACATCTACTCAGGCATGGGCTTTGTAGGTATTTATTTAGGCATAAAATTGCTGAGCCATAGGAACTGTGTCTGTTCAACTTGAGTAGATATTGCCAAATGCGTTTTCAAAGGGATTGTAATAGTTTACATTCCTTCCAATGTGAGTTCCAATTCCTCTGCCATCTTCATCAACACTTGATAGTATCGGCTTCCTACATTTTATCTAATCTGGTGGTATATAGTTGTTTTGTATAGTGTTCCTTGCCTCTAACATCGCTATTTTATATTATGGTTTCCACTTTTCATTTTAAAATTGTTTTAAATATATAGACAAGTTGTAAGACTAGTGAAATTTTTTTTTTTATTTCTTACCATATTCACCAATTGTTGTTGTTGAGTACCATCAAGTCAGATCTGGCCTATCGCTGACACTCTAGTTGGTTTTCGGAGGTGGTTAATCACACGGGAGGAGATTGCCCATTCTTCTTCCACGGAGCAGCTGGTGAATCCAAACCATGTGCCTTTGGGATTGTAGTGTAGTTTCTTACCACTAGGCCACCAGCTCACCAATTATTATTACCACCTGTTTTTTCTATATATTTTAGTTTGTTCTTTATCTCCGTATCTTGAGCTCTGGTGGCCTGGTGGCAAGAAGCCGTATTGCGATCCCAAAGGCACATGGTTTGAGGACACCAGCTGCTCTCTAGAGAAGAGGGAGCAATCCCCTCCGGTGCAACTAACTGCCTCTGAAAACCCGCCTGAGGGTCAACTATGGATCATTTCCAACTCCATGGTAAACAACAACAAAAACATCTCTATATGGGTTTTTCCCTCCTTAACCACACGAGATAACTTTCTGATACCATGTCTCATTTACCACTAACTGGAGTGTGTTTTGTAAGAATAAGAATGTTCTCATAAGTAACCACTGTACGATTATCAAAACCTGAAAAATTCAACACTCAAGCAATGCACATTTCTTTTCTATAGACTTTATTAAAATGCTGCTAAATGTCTCTGTGATGTTCTGAATAGCATTTTACTTTGTGGACCAGGATCTAATAGGTCCCAAATATTGGCATTTAATTTTCCTATTTCTATGTTGTTCAAGCGGTTAACTGTCAATAATATCAGTTATTAGACAGATATTAGTTCTGATTCTTGAAACCTTGCCCCATCTTATGCCATCCCCGCAATCTTGGCCACATACATGTCCACTGTCATAGTCATTGTGCCAATTCATTCGGTGACCTTCCACTTGATGTATTTTTCCATGGACTGTTGTTGTTATGTGCTATCAAGTCACCTGTGACTCATAGTGACCCTACGTACAACAACTCTGAAGACTGCCCTGTCCTGAGCCAGTGTCACAAATTCTGCCACATCTACTCCCATTGCCCTAGTTACTGTATCAATCCATCTCATCCAGGGTCTTCCTGTCCTGCGCTGTCCCTCCACCTTTCTGAGCATGATGTCTGTCCTTCTATAAGTCCCTCCTGGGCACATGTCCAAAGAATGTGAGATGGAACTTCAAAATCCTAGTTTCTAAGGAGAAACTTGGTTTCACCCTCTCCAAGTAGACTTATTTATTTTCTTGGTTGTCCATGGTATGTTCATCACTCTTTTCCAGCATCATAATGCAAAGGCATCAATTCTTCTGTCATTGTTAGTCACTGTCCAGCTCTCTGTTGCCTAGCAAGTAATTGCAAAGACCATGACCTGGATCAGGCGTACCGTACTCTCTAGACTGGTATCGTGGCTTCTCAGTACTCTGGAAAGTCCCTGACAGCAGATTTATATAATGCAGTTCATCTTTTGACTTTCTGACTGTTGGTGCCAAACATGTTGATTTTGGAGCCAAGCAAGCTGTAACTGTTAAAACCTCAATCTCTTCTCCCAAGGACTGGTCCTTCCTAACAACAGGACCATCCTTGCTTCCACGGAACATTTTGGTTGCATTTCTTCTAAGACAGATGTGTTTCTTATTTTAGTAGTTCATGGTATGTTCTTCATTACTTATTGTTCAGTTTTCACATGCATATGAAGCAATTGAAAATATCATACTCTTCAACAGTCTTTAAAATAGCATCCTTTAACCTGAAATGTTCCCTCTTGTCTGTCTTGCAGAAAACTGGCATGTTTTGCAGAGCACAAGAATGCCCACAAATTTGATAGATCTGATGTTTCCTGATAATTTCTTTTTGCTAGGTTCTTACAAGATTAGCGAGGTGTTCTCATTCTGCACATGACGGGAGTTTGTTCCATTTTCAGTTATGATACTTTGATCACTTGATTAAAGGAATACCTGCCAGGTTTCTCTATGATAAAAGTAATTTTATTCCTTGTAATTAATAACTAGTTTTATTGGATATTCTCTGAGGCGATGAAAATATCAGAAACTTTTAAACTTTTACCCAATAGTTTCAGCATCTGGCGATGATTCATGGTGAAGCTAGCAATTCCTTTTTTTTTGGCAGCAATGACTACAAAATGGTCATTTGGTAATTCTGATATTCCTTGTTCATGAATTAGTTAACATTTGGCAGTACAAAGTCCTTTCCCTTAGCTACATTAATTAATTGGCTAATCAATTAATTATCACAATGGAGATTTAAGGGCTTTAGAGTGAAAAAAAAAATAGCAACACGAGGATAAATGCCGGGATAGTGGGAATGATCAAGGCAGGCTTTCCAAGAGAACAACATTTATGTTGAGTCCCCAAAACTGAATTCGCATTAGGCTGGCAAAGAGGGCCAGAAAGAGGAAGGCAGTGGGGTAGCAGGGACAACTGAATGGGAGCCTGAAAGAATTCAGCATAGTTGAAAGATAGCAGATAAGGAGAGGGGGAATGAGATAAGGTCAAAAAGAAAGACCTTCTCAGGAATGGCATTGAGCTGAGTGCTCACGGATGTTGCTGTCTTTGCTGTTGTTGTCTGGTGTCATCAAATCCAGTACAACTCACAGCAACCCTATGAACCGCTGACCCAAACCTTGCCCTATCCTGCGTCGTCGTCCTCATGTCTTTGACACACTAGAGCCCATTGCGGAAGTCACCATTCCCATCCATCTCGTTGGACGTCTTCTCCTTTGCTGTCCCTCCATCTTTCCAAGTATAATATCCCTTTCTAAGGAACAGCCTTTCGTAGATACATGTCCAAAGTACGAGCAACAAAGCTTTGCCATCTTTGTCTCCAAGGGCCAATGATCAACATCCTTGTTACCAGCGACTGGGAAATCAGGAGACCTGTTGCTCATGGATGAGAAGGAACCAATCCTGAGAGAAGCTGATGAAGAGCATTGCAGACAGAGGAAACAGTGATCACAGCACAAAGGGGAAGACAGGTGAATGCCAGAGCTGCTCTTTCTCTGTGTTGTTATTGTTGTGCACCGTCAAGTCAGAACCGACCCATAACTGACCTTATGGGGGGGCTGGTTCAGAGGCGGTTGATTGCACAGGAGAAAACTGTCCATCCTCCCCCAGTGGAACAACTGGTGGATTTGAACCAAGTGCCTTTGGATTGAAGCGCAGCTTCTTGCCACTAGGCTACCAGTGTACACGGGTATAGGTCCACCCATCTGTATCTATATGAGTTTATAAAAGCATAAAAGGAGCCTTGGTGACACAGAGGTTGAGTGCTCAGTTGCTAACCCAAATGTCAACATTTTAAGTCCTTGGAGATCCTATGGGGCAGTTCTACCCTGCCCTTGATTGAAGATCTCTATGGTTTGTTGGTTGGTTTTATAAACACACTGGGCTAAGAGAGTTGAGGCTCCACAGGGGTAGCCCATGGGGAGCTGCACTGCTGACCCAAAAGCTATGCCTTTTTGGCAGTTTGAAACTACCAGCTGCTCTTTCGGAGAAAGACGAGCAATCTCCTTCCGTATGAAACCTGCTAGAGTGTCAGCTATGAGTCAGTTCCAACTCAATGGCAATGAACGGGTGAGGAGAGCTGAGAGGCGCCTGCCGGATGTACCGACGGATCTTGTTTCATGGAGCTTCATTAAATTGAGCTTTTTCTGAACAAGAGGTTCAAGCTCTGTGGATAAGCAACCTGGATGTGTGTGGGAGATGTATTCAATTGTTGGAAGACAATACAGAAACACCCTCCTGTTCCCTCCTTTGTGGGATGATTCTGAAGGTCTCCACAGATTTGCATCCTAGCAACTGTCTTCCCAATGTTAATGAGCTTAGTGACCCACTCTCTATTTGTGAAAGTATTTTATTGTATTTTCAGTGAAGATTTGCACAGCAGTTTAGGTTCCCATTGAACAATTTCTACACAACTTGTCCAGTAACATTGGTTAGATTCTTCACAAAGTGAGGATGTTCCCGTTGTTTCCATTCTGGTTGTCCTATTTCCATTCATTTAGTCTCCCTGTCCCTTATGTTCTCTACTCTGTTTTATAGTAATTGTTGTTTTTTGTTTTGACTGTAAAGCAGCATAGTACTTAAGGGTAGTACTCACTTATTTTGGGGCCAATTTGCAGCCTTCAATACGGATTAAAGCACAATATCAAGAAAACAAAGATTCTCATCACTGGGCCAATTGGCAGCATCATGATAGACAATGAAGAGATTGAAGTTGTTAAAAGCTTCAGTTTGCTTGTCTCCACAATCAACATTCTTGGTACCAGCAGCCAGAAAATCAAGAGATGAATTTCACTGGGAAAGTCTGTTGTCAGGGACATCTCCAAAGTACTGAAGAGCAATGATGTCAGTCTGGAGACTAAGGTGAACCTAATCCAGGCCATAGTCTTCTCAATCGCTTACTATGCACCAGAAAGCTGGACAATGACTAGGGTTGCTAGGAGAATAATTAATGCCTCTGAGCTGTGTTGCTGGAGAGGAGTGTTGAATATACCATGGACTGTCAAGAGAACAAACAGGTTCGTCCTAGAGAGGGTAAAACCAGGCTGCTTCTTGGAAGCAAGGATTCTGAGGCTCCATCTGACATACTTTGGGGATGTTGCAAGGAGGGACAAGCCCTTGAAGAGGTCCATCATTCTTGGAAGAATGGAAGGACAAAGAAAGCGAGGAAGACCATAGATAAGATGGATTGATTCAGTGACTCGAGGAATGAGAGTAGATGTACCAGAGATAATAAAGTTGGCACAGGATAGAGCAGGTTTCAGGTCAATTGTACATAAGGTCTCTATGAGTTGCAATCTGTTATTTACCTATGAGGTGGCCTCAGGTCTTTGCTCTAGTTCAAGTTCTGAACAGGACCTTGAGGTGATAGTCTTTGTGAGGTCTCTAATGTCCTGGGTTCAGTAAGTCCAGTTTTATTTAATCTATTTTTGCAGTTCTGTTCTTCAGCAGTTCACTCTTGCTGCTCTTCCCTTTATTTCTGTCTCACTCCCTCCTCTCATGCACTTGTGTAGTGCTTAAGTTGTTGTTGTTGTGTGTTTTTATGTCCTCTCTTGTGCTGTCCCTCCACTCTTTGAAGCATGATGTCCCTCTCCAAGGACTGGTCTCTCCTGGCAATGTGCCCAAAGTATGTCAGATGGGGCTTCAAAATCCTTTCCTCCAAGTAGCAGCCTAATTTCACCCTCTCCAGAACAACCCTGTTTGTTCTCTTAGCAGTTCATGGTATATTCAATACTCTTCTCCAGCACCACAACCCAAAAGTAACAATTTTTCTTCTATCATCCTCAGTCAATGTCCAGCTTTCTGATGCACAGTAATTAATTGCAAAGACCACGGCCTCGGTCAGGTGCACTTTAGTCCCTAGACTGACATCATTGCTCTTCAGTACTCTAGAGAGGTCCCTGACAGCAGACTTTCCAGGGCAATTCGCCTTTTGATTGGTTGCTGGTACCAAGAGTGTTGATTGTGCAGCCAAGCAAGCTGAAGCTGTTAACAATCTCAGTCTCATTACCGACTATCATGAAGTACACCCTCACCCTCACCCCCAGTCTCTCTTGAGTTGGCCTTGATTCACAGTGACTTAATTGTGACAGAGCAGAAGTGTGCTCCCTGGGCTTCTCAATGAAGCCAATTTAAAGAGGTAGATTGCAAGGACTTGATCCCAAGGCACCTCTGGGTGAAATGAAACCTTCAATCCTGCAAATAACAGCTAAGTACATGAGCTGTTTTCCATCTCCAAGCCTATGCTTCCCTTTCAGGGAAACCCAAATTAAGAGAGTGCCCACAAAGTGGGTCTCGAGAGTTGAAATGAGGCAGAACCAGTTCTGAATATAACTTCTGCCACAGGACCCTGCTCCTTCCTGAGGCTTGGAGAGCCAATGCGAACGGTACAGGAAGTGATGCACAAAATCACCTCCCCCACTGTGGGGCAAGGAGCAACTGTCAGTTTCGAACAGCCTGGCTTTAGGTTGGCAGCATAACTCCTTACTCAGTAGGCCACCAGAGCTCCCTGGACATGTTGTTGTTTGTTGTTATGTGCCATCGAGTCGCTTGCAACTCATAGTGACCCTATGTATAACAGCCCTAAACTCTGCTCTGTCCTGTGCCAATCGCACTGTCTCTGACACTCCCATCCCGATTACCCCAGACACTGAAACAATCCATCTCATAGAGGGTCTTCCCCTCCTGCGCTGTCCCTCCACCCTCCCATGCATGATGTCCTTCTTCAAGGACCGGTCTCTCCTCACAACATGTCCAAAGTATGTTAGAAGGAGCCTCAGAATCCTTGCCTCCAAGGAGCCACCCGGTTTAACCCTTTCCAGGACAAATCTGTTTGTTTTCCTAGCAGTCCATGGTATTCTCAATACTCTTCTAAGGAGTTGTTCTGCTCACTCAGAGCCAGGCAGTTCGAATTCACCAGCAGCTCCATGGGAGAAAGATGAGCAATTTCCTTCCGTGCAATTTACAGCCTGTGCGGGTCTGCTGGAGGGTCAGCTGTGAGTCATTTCTGACTCAATGGCACATAACAACGGCATAACAGGAACAATACTATGGTATATCTAAGTGGATACTTGTTACTAATATTTGCAATTCAAATCAAAGATGAAGGCAAAGGAAGGACAGGAAGGATGTGTGTCCTAAAGGGACACATGAAGCATAAAGCATCCCAGCTCCTCTTGTCCCTGTTTTTATGGTAGAAAGGAGACCTGTCCTTCATTCCCCAGGGGCTGCAGCTGTCAGCAGCTCTCCAGTATCTGCCCTGTGACCAACTCCATCAGCTGGGGGTCTTCTTCACAGGGCTCATCTTCACAGCTAGCGCTTTCCATGTAACAGGAATGGCTAGACACTCTTTTACACTACTGAAGTCATTAGCTCTGTTTCACAGATGAGGAATGTGAAGCTCAGAGAGGTTGAACAAGTGTCCCAAGGTCACACAGCTCAAGAAGCACAAAGCAGACTTTGAATCCGGCTGCTCTGGCTTCAGGACTATACTTGTAGCCTCTTTGCGATGTTGCATTTTTGTCAATAAGATTATTCGAGCAGTTGACTGCCATCCTGGTGGACACAGGGGTGAAAAATATTTCAATGTCCTCATTTGGGGACCCAAAAATGATGGAACAATAAGTTACATCATGATAGAGAATATAGTGAAGTCGTCAAGGGTTTCACTTGACTTGGATCCATAATCAGCATCCATCCATCCATCCATCCATCCATCCATCCATCCATCCATCCATCCAATCAGCAGTCAAGAAATCAAAGTACGTGTTGCATTGGGAAACTCTTCTGTCAAAGATCTCTTTAAAGTGCTAAAGAGTAAGGATGTCAGTTTAAAGACTAAGGTGTGCCTGATGCAAGCCATGATGACCTCAATTGTTTCTTATGCATCTGAAAGTTGGACAATGAATAAGCAAGTGCAAAGATGAATCTATGCCTTTGAACTGTTGTGTTGGCAAAGAGTGTTGACTGTGCTAAGGATTGCCGAAAGGACCAACACAAGCTCTCTTGGAGGAAGTGAAACCAGCGGGCTCCTTGGAGGCAAGGATGCTGAAACTTTGTCTCACATACTCCTGGCATATTGTCTGCAGGGTTGTTGTTGTTGTTGTTGTTGATTGCCTTCGAGTTGAGCATGATTCATAGTGACCATATGAGCAAAAGGCCTGATAGCCCCTCTACAACTATTGACTATCGACATTTACTAAAGATCATAGAGTTTCCAGAGCCATGTTCTTTAGGAAGTGGATGCCACTCCTGCTTCCAAACCTGTCATAGAATGGTACTGGTTGAGTCACCTGTGATGCACAATGACCCCTATGTATAGCAGCTCCGAACCCTTCCCTGTCACTAATTCTGACACACCTACCCCCATCACCCAGTCACTGTATCAATCCTTCCCATCAGAGGTCTCCCTGTCCTGCCCTGTCCATCCACCCTTCCGAGCATTATGTTCTTCTCCAAGGACCGATCTCTCCTGGCCAGGTGCCCCAAGTAAGTGAGGCAGGGCTTCAAAATCCTAGCCTTCAAGGAGAGACTTTGTTTCTCCCTCTCCAAGACAGAGGGACAAGTCCTTGGAGAAAGATAGCTTACAGGGACAGGGGGATTGTCAGCCAAAGAGAGGAAGTCCCTCAAGGGGATGGACTGACACAGTGACTGCACAAACAACTTGAGCAAGGCAGAGATCCTGAGGATGGTGCAGGGCAGGACAGGGTTCCCATCTATTGTTCACTGACTTGACAGTATCTCATAGAAACAGATAATGAGGAGCCCCGGGGGCACAGTGTGTAATGTATTGGGTTGCTAATTGAAAAGTCAGTGGTTTAAATCCAACTGCTCCCAGAAAGATAGTCTGTCTCCTCTGGTAAAGATTAACAGCCTTGGGTAGAGGGTAACCAGGAACCAACTCAACAATAGTGGGTTGGGCTTGAATAAATGGTCCCTCAAGGCAAGATGTGAAGTACTCCAGAAGCCCCCAGCTTAGCTTAACTGCAAATTCCTTGGAGATATATGTATGCCTCACCCAAATGCTAAGCTGCTGGGCAAACACTTTGACCTTCAACTTCTTTTCCCTGCAAGCTCAAATTTCAGGGTGGGGGTGGGGGGTGGACAAAAGGATGGCATTCCTATTGTTGTTGTTGTTGTTGTTATGTGCCATCCAGTCCTTTGCAACTCATAGCGACCCTATGTACAAGAGCCCTAAACACCGTTCTATCCTGTGCCAATCTCGCTGTCTCAAACACATTCATTCCCACCACTCCACTCACAAAATCAATCCATCTCATCAAGGGTCTTCCTCTCCTGCGCCGTCCCTCCACTCTCCCAAACATGATGTCCCTCTCC
>NW_006399867.1:8297440-8322208 GCF_000299155.1 Elephantulus edwardii
TTGCATATGATATCAATGATACTGTTCGATAATTTCCACACTGTGTTGGGTCACCTTTCTTTGGAATGGGAACATATATCGATCTCTTCTAGTCAGTTGGCCAGCTGGCTGTCCTCCAGATTTCCTGGCACAACCTAGTGAGCACATCCAGGGCAGCGTCTGTTTGTTGAAATAAATCAATTGGTATGCAGTCAACTCCTGGATCCTTCATAGCAACTTGAACTTCCTCCTTCATCACCATATTCCTATTGGGGGGAAAATATGTTTTCAGAAAGAAAAAAATGGCACAGCTTAATTTGCAGAGCACTAGGCAGTTGACAAATTGGATTCCACAAAGGTGTGCTTACCTGTTTTGGTTGAGGTTTGGGTGTGGACTGTTTGCTTACAATTCAGTTGTGAGCTGATTGTATTTTGCCTTGTATTTAAAAAGACATTTGAGCCTGAGGGCCTGCAGCCCTTGGGTCTGGTTTTAATTATTTTCAGTCAAACATTCTTCTAAGTGGTCTGTCAATTTGCTGCACAGGGGTAACTCTGTGGTTGTTGTGATGCCAAACACTGTGACACTGATGTGTCAAACGTGATAATGGTTACCCATGGTAGACTGCATTTGGTTACCCACAGTGGACAGTGTTTGGTGGAGCTCCCATTTTAAAACTAGCTTGGAAGCAGGAGTGGCATGCACTTCCAAAATAGCTTGCCTCTGGAAACTCTATGAACTTAGAGAAAAACGTTCAAAGTTATGCAAGTGTTCAGGCTTTTCATTCATAGGGTTGTTATGAGTTGTTTACAACTTGACGTCACTTAACAACAGTCAGTTGGCAAAGGATCTGTAGTAGTCTAGGGGTAGAAAGTTGTGCTGCAATCCCAAAGGCAAGTAGTTCAAATCCACCATCTATCTCATCTAGTGTGGTCAACTGCCTCTGATAACCCTCTAGAGAGTCAGCTATGAGCATGTTCTGACTTGACAGCCTACAGCAACAACAGCCATCAGCAAGGTTTTGATCTGTCACACAAACAGAGGGTTGCAGTGAGTTGAGTCAACTAGAAATCACCTAACAAAATGACAAGAGCAGTCAGCTGGCGAAAGGAGGTCACTGTACTTACAGTACAGTATAAAGGAGCTATACTTACAATAACTGCCGAGAGCTCTTCTCCTTGTGAGCACAGGCTCACATGGTAGATTTGAAGTGGAAAATGGGAATTCAAAAATTATAGCCCAAGAGCGGCAATTAGTTTAACTAAAGCAAAAAGATGGCACAAAAATAGCATTTTGCTAAGTAAGTCAGTCCTGGGGAACAATTTGACTATGAAGTAAATATAAACTCTAGCTTATATGTTTTGGGAAATGTTATGCCTTTTCTTCCAAGTGTTTATAAGTTAGGGTGAGTGCTACATCAGGAAATGATGGGGAGTGCCAGGCAGGGGACTAAGGATATAGCTCTGGAGCTCTGTGGGAGAAGGATGGACAATCTCCTCCTGTGCCATTAACTGCCTCTGAACACCCGCTGGAGGGTCACCTATGGATTGGTACGCTCTGTTATGTAAATGAGACCACATCATTGTAGCCTGAATCTTAAGCCTAGTTGTTTCTGAGCTACAAGGAGCAGATCAGACACAGACAAGCAAACTCAAGCTAAATGGGAAAGACAGATGAATCGGCACTGACTCACAGGCTGACCCTCCAGCAGATTTTCAGCGGCGGTAAATGCCAGAGGAGGAGATGGTCCATCTTTCTCCTGCAAAGCAGCTGGTGGGTTTGAACCGTGAGCTGACAGCACAACTGCTTATCACTACACCACAGGAGCTGTGTGGGCAATAAGGAGCCCTGGGACACTCATAAACACGGAGCAATAGTGCACTCATGAAGGAGCCATGGGGAGCTCATGAACAAGTCCTCATACACAAAACAGTAGCACTAATTATTCACAAACAAGGGACGTATAGACTCATGAACATGTAACACTGGTACATTCCAAACAAGTAATAGTAATACACTCACGAATGTTGTTTTTGTTGATGAATCTGGAAATCTCCAAGGAATGGAGAAGAACCGAGAAGTTGGGAGAAGGATTTCCCTGCAGGTGAGCAGGAAAGCCTTCTCCTTGTTATTGTTGTTGTTGTTGTATACCAGAGTCAGAACCGACCCATATCTGACCCTCTGGCGGGTTTTCAGAGACAGTTACTTGCACAGGAGGAGATGGCCCATCCTTCTCCTGTGGAACAGCTGGTGGCCTTGGGGACTGCGGTGCAGCTTCCTGCCACTAGACCACATTGAATTTGGATTGGACATCTCTGGTGGCCTAGTGGATAAGGAGTTGGCTGCCAACCTTAAGACAGATAGTTCAAATCTACCAGTTGCTCTAATGGAGAAAGATGGACAATCTCTTCCCTTCCGATTTACAACCTCTGAAAACCCACTGGAAGGTCAGCTAGGAATCACTTCCAACAGGAGAGCAATGAGTTTGTGTTTCTGAGTTTAAATCTAAAGAGCTGTCTGTGGTGGCAGGACACCAGCTGGGCCACGGGGACTGAAGCATGGCGCTGTGAACAAGAGCCGCAGGGCCCCAGCCTCCTCCAGACATGCCCCATGTTTACCCTCAGCCCCCAGGGCAGCTCGGGCTCCAGTGACACATCCAGCGTTTCCTCTGTGTTGACAAACAGCTGCTTATCTGGAAGTACCCCCTTCCCTCCCCACAACTGCAGCCAGCACATGGCGTGTGCCGTCATCGAAGTGAATCCCCCTCCTTCCCGGCTCCCGTTCCTCATTCCTGTTTCCTAGAAGGGGAGCCAGCAGGCATCTCCATATGGTCCCTCATTTCTGGAACTTCTGAAGGACGCTAAGAGGCCATTTCCACTTCACACTGCTGAGGGGCACGATCTACCTTACATCTACGAATGAATGAGCCCCAGCATCTCCCTGTCTGCAGGACAGCCTGCTGTCACCGGCCATCAACAGAAAGCAGGTGTGCTGAGGAGACTGGACGGCCTGTGGCTGGGCCGCAGACCCCAGGCTGGACTCTAGGAGCTCAGCTCAGATTCCAAATGCTGAGTAGATCATCTGAGGCTTCTCCGAGAAACAGGTTGTGCAAAATTCTTTGCCTCCTCTCCCTTCTCATGCATATTCATAAGCAGAACAACTCTAGACTGGAGATAACGATTCCTGCAGAAAGGCCCATCCTGAGTGTCATTGTCTCAGAATGGCAAACGCGTTTCTAATTGAACATGCGTGGTACACAAACAGACCCCAAGAACTTCGAAGACAAGTATCCTCCGGAATCACACTGTGTGCGTTTGTGATGTCGAGTAGAATGACAGAGGGAGAGGGAAGGCTGCCCACTGGGTGGGCTGTGTGTGGTGGTCATCTTCAGAGTGCAGGAGAAATGGAGAGGGGGTGGGATTTCAAACACCACTGGAGTCTACAAGAGATGTCAATAAAAAAAAATATTGTAGAATGAGTATGAGGATCCAAGGGGGCGGGGAGGATGAAAGTAGAGGAGTGAGGAGGTGTGTGTGTGAGGGGGATAAATCACGGGGTCCTATAATTTGACGGGGAGTGGTAAGGGAAATGGGAAGTATCCGGTGTGAAAAACAATGTATTTGAGTTTTGTAAATATATATATATTTATACAATAAACAAGATATATATTTATATAATAAACAAGATGTATTTATATAATAAAATATATACTTTATATATATAGAGAGAGAGTTGTTGTTAAGTGCTATTGAGTTTTAGATGACTCATAGCGACCTTATGAATGAAAGACCTGAGCACTGTTCATAGAGTTTCCGCAGGCAAGCCATTTCAGAAGTGGATGCCACTCTTGCTTCCAAGCTTGTTTTAATCGGGAAACTCCACCAAACACTGTCCACCATGGGTAACCATTATTGCATTTAGCACATCCGTGTTACATTGTTTAGCATCACAGCAACCACGAGTTTTCTCTGTATGGCAATGCACAGACCAGTGCTCTACCACTTAGAAGAATGTTTGACAAAAAAAAAAAAAGAATTGTATATATACACACACACACACACACAGTAGCAGTAGTAGTATTGGAAGCAGAAGTGATGTCCACTTCCTAAATAACATGCATCTGGAAATTCTATGAACTTAGAGAAATGATGAGAGCTATAGAAAGGCTTCAGATCTTTTGTTCATAGAGTCGCTATGAGTCACGCTCGACTCAATGGCAATCAACATCATCATCATCGTCATCATCATCATTATTATTATACTAGTTTATTTACAAAATTCTAATACATTGTTTTCCAGAAGAGATTCTTCCAATTTCCCTCACTTCTCCACCCACCAAATTGTACAACCACATAATTAATCCCCCTTCCCCTCCCCCTGCACATCCTCATCCCTCTGCTTCCACCGTCCCCCCCTTCAAATCTCATACTCATTCTACAATAATGGTTTTATACAATATTTGTCCATGTTGTACTGAGTTCGTTCACTCGGAATAATGCTCTCCAGTCCCTCCCAAGTTAGGTAATAATTTACAAAATCATTGCTCCTGCATGCTGAGTAGTATTCCATTTTGTGAATGTACCATAATTTCTTAATCCATTCATATAGACTATACTCTTTATGTGAACAGGTCAGCAGGTCTTTCTCCTATAGAGAATTTGAACGCTGGTCTGGGTGCATTTGAATCCTGTACAGAACACTCCTCTTATCCGCAAGGTGTTCGACGGCCTGCTATTTCAGAAGTCAATGGTCAGTCCTGCTTTTCAGTCTGGAAACTCCACTGAAATCAGTGCATCATGGGTGAACCTCCCAGTATTTGGAATAGCTTCCAACATCATAGCAACACGGAAGCCACCGCAAAACTGACAGGAAGAGAGGACGATCGACCATCAGCAAGATGGATCGACACGGCGACTGAGCAATGGACTTGAGCAAATCAATGCAGATTGTGATGATTGTGCAAGGCAGGGCAAGGTTCTGGTCAAAGAGTTGCTATATGGTGGTCAATGTGATGATACAACAGCAATATTTGAAGCCTTACCCATTGGACTGCCAAAGTTCCTTATTGTTTGTGCTAATAGTTTAGAATGTTTGCTAAGTACCAGGTACTGGGAAGTACTTGATGATCTCATGAAATCCTTTCAATTCTCAATTTCCCATGAGGAACCCAAGGCTTTGAGAGGTTCTGTGATGTGCAAACTCCAACAGAACAGGGTGGGACTGGCATGACTTGATCTGAGACGTCCCCCTTTTCAAAACGCTCATCGTTAGTTGCTGTTGAGTTGGTCTCAAGTTCATGTCAATCCCGTGGGCTAATGGACTCTAACCATTGGGTGTCTTTGGATTTTCACTGACATTGGATCTTTGACAGTAGATTACCAGGTTTTTCTTCCTAGTCTGACTTTGTGTGTGTCAATGTTGTCACGTGCTGCCGACTCACCTGCGACTCATAGTAACTCTATGAACAGCAGCTCTGGACCCTGCTCTATCCTGAGCCAATCTCAGTGATTCCAATACACCAGCCCCCATTGACCCACTGAGTTAATCCATCTCATTTGGGATCTTCCTCTCCTGCAGTCCCTCCACCCTTCCGAGCATGATGTCCTTTTCCAAGGACCAATCCCTTCAGGCCACACGCCTAAAGTGAGTGAGACAGAGCTTCAAAATCCTACCCTCCAAGGAGAAACTTGGTTTCACCCTCTCCAAGATAGACCTATTTGCTTTCTTGGCAGTTCAAGACTCTTCTCCAGCACAACTTGAAGAAACTGGTTCTTCTTCTTTTATCCTTAATCATTGTCCAGCTCTCTGATGCAAAGCAAGTAATTGCAAATATCATGGCTTGCATTAGGTGCACCTTTGTCCCTAGGATGACGTCTTGTGCATCAATAGAACAGTCTAAAAGCTGAACCTTCACTCAGAAGTCTTGTCCTGCATTTGGAATTCTTGTTGGATTTTAAAAGCCGCCTTTCCCAATGGCAGCACCATTAGACTTGGTGCTGACTTGAGTGAAACACGAAGTATGACATTCCTTTTGTCTGAGGTCTGTCAGGTGTTGTTGTTGTAATGTGCCATTGAGTTGCCTGGGACTCATAGCGACCCTATGTATACTAGCTCTGAACCTTGCTCTATCCTGAACCAATCTCACCATCTCTGGCCGACCTAAGTCCTTTTCTCCACTATGTCAATCTATCTCATCCGGATGCTTCCTCTCTTGTACCGTCTGCCCTTCCAAGAAAGATGTGCTTTCCTCTCCAAGGATTGGTCCTTCCTGACCATGTGCCCAAAGTATGTCAGACAGGGCTTCAAAATCTTCGCCTCCAGGGAGCATCTTGATTTCACCCTCTCCAGGACAAACCTGTTTGTTCTCCTGGCAGTTCATGGCATGTTCAACACTCTTCTCCAGCACCAAAATGCAAAGGCATCGATCCTTCGTCTATCATCCTTAAATACTGTTCAGCTCTCAGATGCACAGCAAGTAATTGGGAAGACTATGGCCTGAATCAAGCACACCTTAGTCTCCAGACTGACATCATTGCTGTTGTATGTAGGATACTGTAATTTATTCTTAAAGGCATTCCCCCCACCCTTGGTGGTTAACAATTTCAAGTTGTAATAGCTTGTGCCCAAATAGTTTTGATATGCATTGCTATTAAGAAATTTTTACAATGAATCCCCAGAGACCAACATGATTGGAGAAAATATTTTATTAATGTTATTGGAATAACCTGTCCCGCCACCATCCTGGACCACCTTGTAATAAACAGAATGGCATGTACTCACACGTAATCCCCCTTATGTGTTATACGCCTCTGCCTGCCAAATTTTCACTTCTAGGTATTCCAACTTTAACTTCCTTGATAGCACCTAAGCCAATCATGCATTTTATAATCGTTAATTCCTGTGTCAAAGAATGTACTCCTTCCCCTGGTAATGGAATGACTGTTTCACTCTGCTACTACGAACACTTCCATGATCTGGCCGGTCTCTGCCTCTTAAAAAACTTGTTCATCAGAATAGTATTGCTTTTTAATTTTTGACTCATGTACTTTTAACTTGTTAGTTAAATTTATGTCTTCTAGGCTGCAACACTTCCATGATACATCTTCAAGGATATGAACATGTACAGCTAAGCACAATTGATAACAGTGCATTTAAATTCCAAAATCAGCCTCCGTAATAGTCTATGTGTTTCCTACTGCCAAAGGGGCCCTTTAGAGTAGTGAGAGAAGATCTTCACCCTGAAACCCACAGCGTCCCTTTTCAGCAGGAAGTAGCTAAGAGAATTCGCCATCCCCTTTTCTTTATGAATCAGGGTGAAGTCTCTCTCAGGGAAGAGTGATAGGGAATGGCAAGGGACACACTGACAAAGGAGATTAATCAGAACTGGCTTTGACAAGCACTGTGGCAATTGGACAATTAAAACAGACATTCATGGGGGGGGGGAGAAGAACGAACTGGGGAGGAGGGTGGAGAAAACAGTGCAACAATGAATGAATGAAAACCCAAAATCTCTGTAAATGTTCATTAAAATGCATACAATTTAATAATAAAAAACAAACAAAAAAACCCTGTTCATTTGAGCAGACTCAGTGAAGTTGCTGTGTGACAGGAAGCTCCACTGAGATCCATTCAGCTGCAGAGCAGCACACGAGCCTCTGCTGACAGATGGGTGGTGTCTGCACACTGACTGGGCATCCAACCCGAATCTCTCACATGGAAAGCAAGACATCTGCAATTGCACCGCCATTGCCCCCTCAAGATATTGAAAGAAATCCTTTGAAAACCCAGCATTGTCTGTGTTCCATGTTTCACAAGCCAGTGATGGTCTAGGGATCTATAAGGATGTTGTTGTAATGTGCTGTCCTCATAGTGACCCTATGTACAATAGCTGTGAGCCCTGCTCTATCCTGAGCCAACCTCACTGTCTCTGACATACCTACTCCCGTTACCCCTGTCACTGAATCAATCCAGAACGTGCAAGATATTTTCTAGAAAGAGTTGTGAGATATTTTGAAAAGTGGATAGTAGAAAAAGCTCAGATCTTCTGGCTTCAACCAAAGAAGCCCCACTGACACCCCCTTTCCAAAGCATTTCTGCTGTTTAAAATCTTGCGCTTTGTTTTCTAGCACCGCCATGACAAGATACTAGAAAGTGGTTGTCTTTACGGAATAGAAATATGTTGCTTCCTTCTGCAGGCTGAGGGGTCTGAGGGGCATGTGTCAGCAGGGCTATGCTTTCTCCTCTGTTCTGTGGGAAGGAACTTGCTTGTCTTTCTCAACTTTCGGTGGCCTTGAAATGTTCGTAGGCATTCCTTAGCTTCTAGATGGATCTTCATATGATCGCTTGCCATCTTTCCAGTGTGTGGCTGGACCATCTTTATAAAACTCTTCTTTGTTATAGAATATCAGACAGAAGGAATTAGGTCACACTTGACTCCAGCCTAACATCCTCATTAACGTAACTGACAACGTTTGCAGAGAAGAACTCTTATTTCCTCACACAAGGTCACATTCAGCTTATACGGGTAGGGACTTCAACACTTTAAAGGAGAGACTCAAATCCAATCATTATTATAATCACCTTGTTTAATATAATATTAAAAAAGCTTCCTCTGCTCCACACTAATTTACACCAAGACATTCCTGAAAGGAAGGCCCCTTATCTTAACTCCGAGTGCTCTTTAGGGCCGCTCTAGTGACGCTGTGGAAGGAACCCTAGGGGTGTAGTGTGTAATGTGTTAGACTGCCATCCAGGAGGTTGATAGTTCAAATCTACCAGGGGTTCCGTGGGAAAAAAATGGACAGTCTCCCTCATAAAAATTTTCAGCCTAAGAAACCCAAATTGGAACCAACTGGATATCAGTCAAGGTTTGTTGTTGTTGTTACATGGGGTTGTTTTTTGTTTTTTGGGGTTTTTTGTTGTGGGATTGTGATTTTTTTGTTCGTTTGTGTGTTTTTTGTTTGTTTGTTTAGTGGCCCGAGTGATGAGAAGCTGCATTACAATCCCAAAGGCTTGTGGTTCAAATCCACCAGCTTCTTCATGGGAAAAAGATAGGTAATCTCCTCCTACATGATTAACTGCCTCTGAAAACTGCTTGCATGTCAGCTATGAGTCACCTCTGACTCAGTGGTACTCAGTAGGCTAGAACAGAGTTCTCTGATGGCCTAGTGGACAGAGAGTTGTGCTGCCAACCCAAAAGAAGGAGGTTCGAATTCTCCAGTTGCTCCAAGAAAGAAAAATGATGAATCTCCTCCTGTGTGATTTACAGCCTCTGAAAACCCATTGGAGGGACAACTTCATGTCAACTCTGACTCAACAGCGATGGGATGTTGTGGTTTTGTCTAGGACACAGAACTTCCCCAGAGGGTCTCCAAAACTGAAAGCCTTCACAGAAGCAGATTCCCTTATCGCTTTCCTGTGGAGCAGCTGGTGAGTTCAAACCACCAACCTTTCCGTCAGCAGCCCAGTACTTGTCCCATCGTGCCACAGGGGCTCCTTAGAACATAGTAAGCACTCAGTGTTTGTGTTAAACTACCTATTGTAGTAGAGAGTTCTCAAAGGCAACCAGTGGGAGGCAATGGAATAAGGTAATGACTGGAAAGTCCAAAGTCATGGGAAGAACGACAGTGGGTTTTGTTAGATATTTAAAAAAAAAAAAAAAAAAGAGCACGAGTGTGCGAGGGAGAGAAATAAAGAAAGGAACTGGTCCCAAGAAATGAACAGGCCTTCATTGCATGGTCTGAGAGTGACGCCAAGTGACCAGGCCGCATGGCATGCAGACAGGATCAAAATGGTGCACGGGCAGTTTTGGGGGGGTTCCTTTTTTTTTTTCTCTTTAAATATTTTTATTTTATTTTTTTTATTGCTTTTGTGTGTGTGTGTGTGTGTGTACTGTCAAATAGAATCTGACTGGTAGAGGAGGAGATTGCCCCTCATTCTCCAGCAGAGCATCTGGTGGATTTGAACCATGAGATTGGCACAGGATAGAGCAGGGTTTAGGGCTGTTGTACATAGGGTCGCTATGAGTCGCAAACGACTTGACGGCACACAACAACAACAACCACCACCTCTGGGATTGCAGTGCAGCTTCTTGCCACTAGACCACCAGAGCTCCCTTGGGGTTTCCTTTTTACAGGGGCCCTGGGGAGGACTAAGATGGTACGTCTCAGAATTTGGCGTGTTAATTAGTTAGGTTTTAGCTTTTTGTTTGTTTGTTTGTTTTCTCAAACTCAGACTCTTATCAGGATCCATTGTCTGGTCTGCTCTTTGATGTGACCAGCTCAGGTGTTTCTCAGGAAGTGATCAAGCTTGGGGGTGGGTGGGGCAACTGCCACATTCTTCCTTCAGTTTTTGGCTGCACAGAGAACTGGTGAGTTCCTTCATCATCATAAGATTGCAGGCAAAGAATGTGCACAAAGACTGCTGGTGATCACTACTTTCTCGGTGGTTTAGACACTCAATGTCACCGTCATCAAATCAGTTTCAACCCTTAGCAGCTCTTTATAGGCTTTCCAAGGCTGTAAATGGCAATGAGAGGAGACGGCATAGCTTCCTTTCATGGAGCTGCTGCTTGATTCTAACTGCGTGAGAAGCACAGCATCTGAGTTAACAGCACCGCTCGATAGAGACCTCCAGTTTAGTCCCAGCTCTACCTAAACAGGCAAAAACCTTTGTGTTAGGGCTGGCTAATAATCAGAGCTTCCTAATGAAATTAAGATTTTGGGGGGAACATTTATCAAGAGTCAGATGTCTGCGCATGATCTCATTTAACTTCCATAGCAAATACACGAGGAAGATACTATTAGGAATGTGCTCACTTTATTGTCTGGGTGAGCTTCATTAACTCGTCCAAGGTCACGTACATCTAATGAGACAGGACCAGGGTATAAATCCATCTGTCTGATTCCAACATAACAGTGCTCGTCTACTGTGCTGCTGTTGGTCCACCAGGTAAGAGTTCATTCATGTTGGTCCTGCAGCAAAAGCTTATGACTTATATTGTTTTTTTTGTTGCCATGCTCTTTCAAGTTGGAACGGATTCATAGATGACTTTCCACTGGATTTTCAGAGACTGTAAATTGCACGGAATAAGTTTGTCCATCTTTCTCTTAGAGAGCAGCTGGTGGCTTCGAACTGCATTTGGATTGACTGTGAAACTCCTTACCCATTAGGCCAACAGAAGTCATTTTATGGCTTATTGTTCTTGTATGCTTCAAGTTGGATCTGACTCATAGTTGAACCTCTAGTGGGTTTTTAGGGGCACCAGAGGAGATTGCTCTTCCTTTTCCCGCCAAGCAGCTGGTGGATTTGAACCATGCACCTGCAGGGTTGCAGCACAGCTTCTTAAAGCTTCTTACCACTATGTCAACAAGAGCTCCCTGTGGTGGCTTATAGTTCAGGCATCAGAGTTGTTGGATGAGACCATTGAGTTGATTCCAACTCATAGAGACTGGTGTAGGGACAGAGCTGCTCCACTGAGGGCTCTCTGGGCTGTAATCTTGGCAGGAGAAGATCTCTGTGCCTTTATTCCTGAGAGGGTTTCAACCATCAACATTTTGGTTAGCAGTTGAGCACTTAGCTGTTGAATTACCAGAGCTTCTTCAGAAAAAGGGACGTTGATAAATGAAAGCATCTCCAGTGGCCAGAATCAAAGTAATGAAAGGACAGCTACCTTCTGAGAATCTTTGGATGAAATGATTCTCTTTATCCATAGGCCATCAGGGGAAAGAGGGACTAAATTTGCTTCAAGAAGCTTCAGGGACAGACCTAGTACCACTCTACCTGTCCAAGTTTGCTGGTTTTGGTTCAGTATAAAAGAGAGTCATGTGTGAAGCAGTTGGATTCTAGACAGGCAGGTTCTCTTGTTTTAGTTGAAAGTTGGGTGTAAACGAATTGTTTTTTATTTCTTTTCTTTCTTTCACAAACGTGTGTGAGCTGATTGGATCTATTGGATTTAGCTAACAATTAGCTGTGGGCCACCAGCCTCTTGTTTAAGTCAATCAGGACCTGGCGGGCAGGGCTTTGTGTTGAAAAGTCGGTTGGCCCTGACTAAATCTTCAATATGGAGGCTTAGGTGTTAAGGAGTTGGATTCTGGAGGGTAGGTTCTCTTGATTTAATTGAAAGTCACATGTAACCTGTTTGGTTGGTTGTTTATCTTGTTCACAATCTTGTGTAAGCTGGCTGCCTGAATTTAGTCAACAATCAGCTGTAGACTGGAAGCATCTTGTTAAAGTCAATCAGGTCCTAGTGAGTGGGCCTTTGTATTTAAAAGTTGGTTGAGCATGAGGACCCAAGGATCTCCAGGCCTGGTGTTAATTATGTTTGGGAGAACATTCTTCTAAGTTGTACAGCACTGGTCTGTTTGTTTGTTGTACTGAGATAACTTGGGGTTGCTATGATGCTGAACACTGTTCCACTGGTTTGTCAAATGCCATAATGGTTGCCCATGGTGGACAGTATTTGGTGACACCCCCAGATTAAGATGGGCTTGGAAGCAGGATTCGCATCCACTTCCTAAACAGCATGCCTTTGGAAACTACGAACAATGAAAAATTACAATAGTTACAGAACAGGATTCAGATCTTTTGTTCATGGGTTGCTATGAGTTGTGCTCAACTTGATGGCACTTAGCAACAACAACATAAAGAAGAGAATGCTGTGATAAGGAGCTATGCAGCTGACCCAAAGGTACATGTTTCAAATCTACCAGCTGCTCCAAGGGAGAAAGATAAGCAATATCCTCCTATGTGATTTACTATCCCTGAAGACTTGCTGGAGAATCAGCTATGGATCAGTTCTGACTTAATGGTACAAAACAGCAATAACTATATAAAGGAGGAAATTTGGAGAAAAGCGTTTTTCCAGTTTTACAGAAGAGACTACCCATCTTTTGTTCTGGGAGCAGCTGGTAGGCTTAATCCTTTGACCTCATGGTTAGCAGCCAGGAGAGACCAGTCCTTGGAGAGAAACATTCTGCTTGGGAGGGTGGAGAGACAGCGCAAGAGAAGAAGACTCCAGATGAGATAGATTGACTCAATGACTAGGGTAATGGAGGTAGGTGTGTTGGAGACAATGAGGTTGCTTCAGGATAGTGCAGGGTTCAGAGCTGTTGTGTATAGGGTCTCTGAGTTAGAGTGAACTCAATAGTACATAACAACAACATGATACACTATGCCACACAAAGCCCTCTGCCTGGTAAAATCGAGGCTTAGAGAGAAAGAAGACTCTCAATGAGCTAGACTGACACAGTGGACACGACAATAGGCCCAAGGGCAATAGTGATTGTGAGGATGGGCAGTGTTTCTTTCCACTGTCCACAGGCTCACTGTAAGTCAGAGACCACCGCACAGCACCTAGCAACAACGACGATGTCATCAGGTCCCTGATGACACAACAGGTAAGTCCTTGATTGCTAACCCAAAGGCTAGCAGTTTGAGCTCACCAGCCTCTGTAAAGACTGCAAGCTTGGAAACCCTACAAGGCAGTTCTACTCTGTCCTGTATGGTTGTGATGAGCCGATGGCAACAGGCTATGTATATGCTTATATTAGATATAAATGAGGTGATACAGCCATTGTTCTTTTATGACTGACTTATTTCACTCAGCATGACGTTTTGCAGCCTCATGTACTTCATGACATGCATCAAGACTTCATTCCTCTTTATGGCTGTGCAATCAACACTCTAGTCATCAGCAGTCAGGAAATCAAAAGACGAATTGCTTTGGAAAGATGTGCTATCAGGGACCTCTCCAGAGTACTGAGAAGCAATGATGTCAGTCTAGAGACTAACATACATCCTAATATAGGACATGGTCTTTGCAATTACTTGTTATGCATCAGAGAGCTGGACAATGACTAATAATGACAGAAGAAGAATTGATGTCTTTGAGTTGTGGTGCTGGAGAAGAGACTTGAGCATACCATGAACCACCAAGAAAACAAAGAGTTCTGACCTGGAGAGGGTGAAACCAAGTTTCTCCTTGAAGGCTAGGATTTTGAAACTCCATCTCAAATACTTGGGGCACGTGGCCAGGAGGGACCGGTCCTTGGAAAAGGACATCATGCTAGGAAGGATGGAGGGACAGCGCAGGAGAGGGAGACCCCAGATGAGATTAATTGATACAGTAACTGGGGTAATAGGGGTAGGTTTGTCAGAATCAGTGAGATTGTTGTGCATAGAGCACTATGAGTCACAGACAACTCAACAGCACGTAACAACAGCAACACTGTGTAGTCTGTAGAGCATTGCTCTGTTAACCCAAAAGACAGTATTTCTCTGCAGTTCAAATCCTCCATCAACTCTATAAAAGAATGATGGGCAATTCTTCTCCTGTGTGATTTACAGCCTCAGAAACCTACTGGTTTCAGCTATGAGTCGGAACTGACTCTCAGGTGATGAGTTTGAGGGCTTTTTAATATTCCAAGAAAACAAAATTCCTTACCACCAAACCAAGAGACACTGTGATTAATAAAGAAAAGACAGAAGTTGTCAGTGATGTCATTTCACATGGCCCTACAGTCAACACCCATGGTAGCGCAACAGTCAAGAAGTCAAAAGATAAAAAAAAAAAAATCAGGAGTTACACCGAACAAATTTAATGCCAAGGAACCCTCTAAAAAATGCTAAAGAGCAAGGATATTGGTTTAAAGACTAAGATGTATCTGACTCAAGCCACAAGATTTGCATTTGCTTTATATACATGTGAAAGTTGGGCAATGGATAGGAAGACCAAAGACGAGATGATGCCGTTGAATTGTGGTGTTGATGAAGAGTATTGCGTACACCACAGACAGCTGGAAGAATGAACAAACCTCACTTGAAAGAAATGCAATCAGGGGGCTCCTCAGAGTCAAGGCTGGTGAAACATTGGCTCCCACACGCTGGGCATTCATCAGGAGAGGTCAGTCCCTGGGAAAAAGACATTATGCTGAGAAAAACAGAGAGTTAGAAAATGAAAGGAAGACCCTCAATGAGATGGATTGATGCTGCGACTGACTGATGGTCTAGAACACGATTATGACGGACTTTGAGGATGAGGCCAACAAGATTTCCATCCGCTGTTCACAAGGTCGCTCTGTGTCGGAGTCAAGGCCACAGCACCTATCTGCAAAACTCCACTGTGCGCCCAGACCATGTTTATTTAAGAAGTCATCTGTTGATGGTCACTTGGGTATCCTTAGAGCTATGGTGACTTGTTACCATGAACTTGAACCTGTTCCTGCCTCTGCTTTCAGATCTTTCAAATCACCTACCAGTTCTATGCACTTTTTTGATGAACTAACAGACGATTTTCAGCATTTTATGAGTGGTCAGTTTTTAATAACTCAGAAAACAAAAATGGTAGAGAAGAAAGCAAAAATCAGGGGCAGAGAGAGAGGAGAGAGAGAGAGAAGAGAGAGAGGGGTGGGGAGGGGAGAGAGAGAAGAGACAGAGGAGAGAAAGCAGAAATAATGTGACTTGAAGAATCCAAATCATAACTCAAATCCGATGTCAGTTTCTCTAAGACTCAGAACTGAAAACCAATCAGTTCTGATCACAGCAAGCCAAGAGGTCCCAGAGGAATTGGCTGCCTCCCCTGGGCAGTCTCCTGTTACTATGACTAAGGTGGCAGAGGAAAGAGGCAAGCCGAGCAAACAGCTTTACACGTCCCAGCCAACCTTGCTCTGATGCCGCGTGTGCACCACACCCGTCTGGTTTTGTTCAGCGCGCGTGTGTGGAAACTGCAAAGAAATATTGATCTCTGGTTTGGGCGAACTGCTGCCCATTACCCTCTCTCCAGCCTAAAATCAGTTCCGTGATTGCTGGAGAAATGGAAATTTCCAAAGAAGAGCGGAGAGGCTCACTCGTATATTTTCCAACTCTTCTTGAGACGTTGGCAACTTTTCTGAGTCTGTCAGTGCGATGGGGCCCAGCCAGGGCTCTCTTTGTAGTATATGAAAATTAACTCAGTCCACAGGGGCTGCATTCACTGCCAAGAAGCCTGAGAGTGGGCTCTTCCTCCACGCTGACAAAAATAACAGTTAATTAGACTGCAGCACCCAGAGGAAAGTGAACTTACACGGCCAATCCTGGGGTAGCACGCGACATGTCACCATGACAACCGACATTTACAGCTCTTCAATTTTAATATATCAAAGGCTAAGGATAATTTCCCAGCGAGAGTATGGGAGGATTGGACTCTCCCTCCCAAGCCCTCCACAGTCCCCTCCATACCCTCTTCTCATTCTTATGGCCAGTCTTTCGCCAGGATTCAGCCTCTGTTCCTGGAACAACAAGTTTAAAAGGAAGAGGAGCTTTATGGCAGCAATGAACACTGGTAAAGTATGTGTGTGTCCTTGGAAAGGGTGTGTGTCCTGAGAGGTCTCCAGAGGATGGCCTCACGTTCATGCGGCTTCAGTCTCCACTCAGTGAGCAGTCCTCCTGTGAAGATGATTAAGCACTCAACCACTAACCAAATGATTGAGAGTGTGATCCCAGAGGCACCTCGGAAGAATGGCCTGGCAATCTGTTTCAAAAAGGACAATCAATCTGCTTTGACAACCTGATGGGACATTGATATGCTTGGCACATAGGGCGTCACCAGGCATGGCAATTGACTCAACAGCAATTGACTTGCCCAGAAACAGCAGGGTAAGTGAACAGAGCACTTGGAGGCTGGTGATGTGAGCTCAGAGCATTGGTCTTCAATTCTAGACCAATGCTCTGTTTGATGAAGATTCTTCCTTCCTTCCTTCCTTCCTTCCTTTCTTTCCTCATTGCTTCACATGTCCCTTCCTTCTCTTTGCAGCAAAGGGTCCTCCTCAGTTTCAGCAAGTAAGGTTGTGTCATCCGCATATCCCAAGTTGTTGATGAGTTCTCTAATCCTGATGCCACATTCTTCCTCATAAAGCCCAGCCTCCCAAATGATCTGCTCTGTATACAGATTGAAAAGGTATGGAGTCAAGATGCATCTCTGATGGACTTCTTTCCCAATTTTGAAACATGCAATGCTTCCTTGCTCTATTGTGAAGACTGCTTCCTGGTCCAATTATAAGTTCTGCATGAGCTCAATCAAGTGCTCTGGGATTCCTATTCTCAATGTTACCTACAAGTTATTACGATTAACAATCAATGAAACACAGACATTCCTCTGGTACTCTCTGCTTTCAGCCAAGATCCATCTGACATTGGTGATAATGTCTCAAGTGCCATGGTTTCTCCTAAACCCAGCTTGTATTTCTGGGAATTTTCCATCCGTGTATGGTTCCAGTCATTTTGGGATATTCTTCAGCAGGATTTTGCTTGCATGTGATATTGTTTGATAATTTCCACCCTCCATCAGGTCACTTTTTTTTTGTCTTTGAATGGGAATAAATATGGATCTATTCTAGTGAGTTGTTCTGGTAGTTGTTTTCCAGGTTTCTTGGCACAACCTGGTGAGCATGACCAAGGTAGCATCTGTTTGTTCAAATATGTCAATTGTGTAATCTCAGCTGACATCCCATTGGCCAGAACAAGTCACATGGCTGAACCCAGAGTCAAGGGGTAGGAAAGAAAGCTTTTTCTCCTTTTCCTAGAAGGAACTGCAGACATTTTTGGTACAAATGTAGATGTAGAAGTAGGTAAAGTCCAGGAGGTCATTTTATTATAGTCACATTTTATTATAGTGACTATCTTAGTTACTTATTTCTGCTCTGGCAGAAATCCCACAGTGGACTGTCTTAACAGACAAAAATATATCCTCTTACAGTTTAGGGTACTGTTGTTGTTATATGCTGCTGGGTCAAAACCAACTCACAGCTGACCTTTTATCTGGCTTTCAGAGGCAATATATTGCCCAGGAGAAGATTCCCACTCTTGGGGAAAGCCCTTTTCTCTGTTTCTCCTGGTTCTAGGAGGATCCTGGGTCCAAGGATGCATATTGACTCCAGCTCTTTTTTTCTTGGTGGTGGCATGTCTCTTTGATCTCTGTTCACTTTCTGTATCTGTTTCATCTTCACAAAAGTGAATGCAGATCATATGCCAAAGAAACTCCTTTGATTCTGTTGAATCAGGGCTAGGAGGAGTTTAAGAGAATAGAATCTCATTTGGGATCCCTTTATATAAGATCGGAGCTGATCATACTGGATCACATTATGGCAACGATAACAGCATTAAATGACATCATCAATATTGCCAAACTCCTGAGACTCATGGTCCAGCCAAGTTGACTTATACTCAACGTGGGGATACAATTCAACTTAGGCACAGCTTGATCAATGAAAGAAACCTTGTCATTCCAAAAAATAGCTTTTGATTTACCTTGGTCTATGTTTAACTAAGGGCACTCTGGTGGCTTAGTGGTGAAAAGTTGTGCTACCAACCCTAAGGTACACAGTTCAAATCCATCAGCTGCTCCATGGGAGAAAGACGGGTGGATTTTCTCCTGTGTGATTCACAGTCTCTGAAAACCTGCCTGAGAGTCAGCTATGAGTTGATTCTCAATGAATGACACACAACAACAACAGCATATTTAATATACAATCTCATTACAGAAGTTCCCAGGCAACTCACATTAAGCTCTCAACCACGAGTCAAAGGTTGTTGGTTTGAACTCACTCAAAGGCTCTTGGAAGACAAGCCTAGGATTCTACTTTTAAAAGGTTACATCTTTGAAACCCTATTACACCATTCTCTTCTTTGTACGTGGGGTTGCCATTTGTTGGAATCAACTCAATGGCAACTAACAACAAAAACAACCTCTTGACAGTGTTCTTCAAGCAAAGGAGACATCAAGTCATTCAATAGAAGCAAAACAATAATAACAACAACAACTATCATTGTTAGGAAACTCTGGAGGTGCAGTCCACAAGGAGTTGTGCTGCTAAGCCAAAAGGGGCACCTCTCTGGTAGTTTGAATCCACCAGTGTGATCTACAGCCTATTGTAAGGTCAGCCCTGAGTCCAGCTTGTGGCAATGAGTTGGGCTGAGTTGACTATCACCATTGTTTTTATTGAGCATTACACTGAACTATGTGCATTGAACTGGGGCTATGATGCCAGTGAACAAAGCGTTCCCTCTGTAAATATTTGATTGGGAATCAATCAGAGAGCCTATGCTGGGAATTTAGAGGACAGTAAGGAATCTTAAGATATAACAAGAGCCATTCTAAATACCCCAAGGGGGAGAGGTTCTCAAACACAAGTGTGCACCAGAATGAACTGGAAGAACTTGGTAAAAATGCCGACTTTTCAGACCCCCTCATCATAGATTATGTTTCATGGGTGGGACCCAGAGATCTGAATCTTCTACCAAACTTTCTATGGCACTAATTCTCAGGAGAATACACTTTCAATAAGAACCTTGCCCAAAGTGATAGTTGAAAGGTTGGAAAACAAAGTTAAGAGTGAAACAGCTACAACTTTTCCTATATCCTCTAGGTTGAATACCCCTGGGTCAATCTAAGCTCATGATATCAAGCCAATTCTCAAGTCAAGACCCACAGAGACCCTGCAGGACAAAGTAGATCTAACTGTTCCATTAAATTCCCAATGTGGTAATATCTTTGTGAGCAGGTTACCATGAAGTGACTGGTGGAGTTGAGTCACCAACCTTCTGGCTAGTAGTTGTTCACTTCTCTACGATGCCATCAGACTTCCTTCTTTTGACACTGGGCATAAAATAAGGACTCCAGGACCCCTCTCCAAGCCTCTCGTTTTGCTGTGGGCTGTTGAGTGGGTACCAACTCACGGCTGACCTTCCAGTGGGTTTTCAGAGGCAATCAATCACATGGGAGAAGACTGCCCACCCTTCTCCTGCTGAGCAGCTGGTGGATTTGAGCAGCCTGCTTTGGAATTATGCCGCTGAAACCAGGCACTTGGAACCATGTATACAGAATAGAAAAAATGCCTTTCTAGAGAAGACTGGAAGAGTATTGACCCCAGACTCATTTTGGGTCAGGACTGCAGGCAATGTCTGTTGGATCTGAAATTATTTTCAGATTTCTTAGTGAACACCAGAGTTCCTACTCTGAGCATCATAAACAATTAAGTATCTGAAATCTACGAGGTTTGAACATGCCCAGAGATGCTTTTCTTTTGGGAAAGATCTAGTTATCGCCTCCTCCTGAGAGACCACAGCCTTTGAAAACCCTTCTCTCTGACACAGAAAATATATTGGAATAGACTTGAATGAAGGCAACTGTTATTATTACTTTTTTAAAAAGGGAAAACTCGTATTACACTTATCACAGTCCTGTAAGGAAGCATTATGTTGGCAGTTGAAAATATAGACAAGATCCAGCACCTCAACAAAAAAAAGGTAAACAACTCAATCGCAAAATGGGCACAGGATATGAATAGATACTTCACCAAAGAAGACATTCAGATGGCAAACAAACACATGAAGAAATGGTCAAAATCCCTAGCTATCAGAAAGATGCAAATAAAAACAACTATGAGATATCATATTACCCCACTAAGAATAGCAAAACCCAACAGAGCAGCAAATAACAAATGCTGGTGAGGTTGTGGAGAAACTGGAACTCTTATTCACTGTTGGTGGGAGTGTAAAATGGTGCAACCACTGTGGAAGGTGGTTTAGCACGTTCTCAAAAAGTTGCAAATAAAAATACCATTTGGCCCAGCAATGCCACCGCTGGGAAAAAACCCTAAAGAAACCATAACCACCATCCAAACAGATTTATGCACACCAATGTTTATTGCTGTGTTATTTACAATAGCAAAGAGATGGAAACAACCCAAGTGCCCGTCAAGAAATGAATGGATACACACACACACACACACACACACACATTCATACAATGGAATACCATGCAGCAGTGAAAAACAATGAACTCATAAAACATTATTACAACATGGGAGACCCTGAAGCATATCGTGGTGAGCGAAATATCTCAGTCACAAAAGGATAAATACCACATAGCACCATTGTTTTAAAGCAGGTCTGACATGGGGGAGGGGGTTGGGAGGAGAATAGGATAAGAATGGATAAATAATGACCATTGCATTAGAACAGATGAAAGAAAGAACTATTTAAAAAGAATATTTACTTAGACATTATACATAACAGCCAATAATAAGAGGTACATGGCAAAGAGGACTGGGGAGAGAGGGAGGGAGGGAGGTAATTGTGCAACAATGAATGAATTTTTTTTTTAAAAGTGAACTGGAGCAGGGGGAAGGGAGGAATGAGGGTAAAATGTGCAACAATAAATGAATGAACGTCTAACTTCTCTGTAAAAGTTCATTAAAATCACAAAATAAAATTTTAGTTTAAAAAACCCCTGTGCTCTTTGTCACCTCATACATATATGTCTTGTTTTATTCTCCTTCCGACATTTACCCACAGTAATGATCATCTTCCGAAGTCTACGTGATTTGCTTTTTAATTGTTTTACTTTATATTGGTTATTGATACAGTAACTGAGGCAATGGGGGTAGACTTGTCAGAATCAATGAGACTGGCTCAGGACAGGGCGGGCTTCAGAGTTGCCGTACATAAGGTTGCTATTAGCTGCCAGTGACTCACAGCACATAACAACAATAATAACATCAGTTTATATACAAAAATTGTATATATTGTGTTTCATTTCTATTCATTGTGTTTCACACATTCCTCTAAAAAGAGAAAATACAGACAAGTTAAAAGTCTTACAAGGGACTAAGAGACTGAGCTTAAATAGGAGTCCAGATGTTTTCAGTTCTTTCCCACCCTTCCTAGTGCCCATGAACCAGATGATCGTGGGCATATTACTTAACTTCTTTAAGCCCCAGTTTCTCATGTTAAAAATAGAGACCTTTGTTCTTACCCACCAGCTGTTCCACAGAGAGACTTGGGCAATCTCCTCTCATGTGAGTTACAGTCTCTGAAAACCCTCTGGAGGATCAGCAATGCGTTGATTCTGACTCAACAGGGCACAACAATAATTACCACAACAGATCTTCATCATCAAAAGCTTCCAAGTTCAAATATTGCTAAGTGTTTAGCATATGTCTAGTTGTTGAGTACCATCAAGTCGGAACGGACCCACAGCTGAGCCTCTGGCAGATCTTCAAAAACAATCTCATGGGAGGAGATTGTCCATCTTTCTTCTGTGGAGCAGCTGGGGGATCCGAACCACATGCCTTCAGGTTTACAGCTCAGCTTCTTGCCACTAGGCCACCAGAGTTCCCTAACACAGTGCTCAGCAAAGAGGTGGAGAATGCCCATCCTTCTCCCATGCAGCAGCTGGTGGGTTTGAACTGCATGCCTTTGAGATTACAGCACAGCTTCTTACCACTAGGCCACCAGAGCTCCCTCTTCTAGCTGCTAGGAGAGGCTGTTCCTTGGAGACACAAATCAAGCTTGGAAAGGTGGACGGCCAGTGAAAGAGGAAGACCCTCGATGAGATGGATGGACAAGTGACTGCAGCAATGGGCGCAAGTGGGTCAGAGCTGATGAGGATGGCACAGCGTAGGATAGGATTCAGATAGTCACGTAGACTCAACAGCACCTAACAATAACAGCTATTCTTTATGTGGGAACCTTGGATAAAAGTTAGGACATTTATAAATGTGTGTGGGAAGAGTTGCAAGTTTTATTTTCCAATTCTACAGTTCATAACAACAACAACAACAACAACAACAACAACAGCTAACAGTACAAATACATCTATATTAGAGGAACCACTTCCAAAGTGCTATTTAGAGCCAAGGACAGTGAGACTCCGTCCCTCATACTTTGGGCATGTTATCAGGAGGGGCTGGCCCTTGAAAAGAGCTATCATGCTGGGGAAAGTAGAGAATCCGAGAAGGAAAGGAAGACGCTCTCCTTTCTGAGACAGATTGACGCAGCGACTGCAGTAATGAACTTGATCATGGTGGAGTTCACGTGGACGGTTCAGGATGGCACATGGTTTAATCTGTTATTCGTTATGAGTCTTAGTTATCTGTAGCATCTAGCAATGCCAGCAACAACTTATATTGATAATGGCCTCATTAACATAGCACAAATCATTCCCAAATACGATTCATTAGCACTGTGGTTTGGATGCCAACACATATTTTGGAGGAGGAAGAATTAAGCCAACAGCAAAGGGCACATTAGGCTTCAGCCAGAGGAGTGGTGATTTCACTGGCTCTGAGTCTGTGAATTGCCGCCCTCTGCAACGGAAGGGTGGGGCGGATCTGGGAAACAGCTTTGCAGTGAACAAACGGAAAGGCCATCCTTGCTGCGGTGAACATTGCACCATGTGATTATTTGTTTTCTCTAATACAATGTGAAAAGTGCTAATGGGATTAGCCTTTTGTGATGAATGCTAAGATGATATGAAAACAAATGCTAATGTGCAATGGGAAATTAACAAAGGAGAAAATTGATAATAAAATCTGAGGGGCTTCGGTGACAAATGCTTCCGACATACTTATCCCTAGGCCTGCCAGGCTTTCTTCTGGAATCAAACAAAGGTCAACTGGGGAGAAATTGGAGCACGCAGGGTGCCTGGTGATGGAGGGCTTCAAGCTGCCTTCTCCAAAGTTACCTCCATGTGTCGAGTTGGAAGGAAAGACGCTCACACACCCCAGATGCACGATGCCTAGCACATCCCACTGGGTCTCGAGGCCCCCTTTCCACTCCAGTAACAGGGCTTTTACATGTGCAACATCTGACCCTTCTAAGACCAAGTGTCTCCTGATTATGTCTGGTGTAACCGGTTGGGCAGACATCATTTTCAGTCACTCAAAGAGAAAACCACAGAGGAGAAGTGACTTGCCTGAGTGTCTGAAATAGTAACAGAGCTAAGCTTCTCCCTCCATAGACTCCTCTAAGTCTCACCTCCTGCCTTCCAACTATTCTTCCTCCTCTCCTCCTTGGCGACCTTGTTTCCATCCAGCTCTCCTTCCTTCTCCTCCTCCCCATCTCACATTGTTCCTGTTTTTCTCTTCCTCTCGCATCTTTATCCTCACCATCTGTACTTAGCTACCTCCTCCTCTGCTTCCTCTCTTTTCCCTCCTTCTCCCCCTCCTCCTCCTGCCCCGTCCTCCCCTTTCCTCTTGTCTCTCTTCTTTCCTCCCCTCTGCTTCCTCTCCTCCATCTCCTACCTCCTCTACCAACTTTTCCTTCTTCATCAATCCTCTTGGACTTCATTATTCTTATCTAAGGTTTGTTCCAGAGGCAAAAACAAATGCTTTATTATAAAGATGTACTTTGGTTTGGGAGAAGTGCATTGTAGAGCGAACACTTAGCTACCAGAGACTTCAGCAAAGATGCATGATTGTGGAGGGTTTGCAGTATGGGCTCTCTGTAAATGGAAAACCTGAAGACCAGCCCCTCCAGACATGTATGCTTTGTGGTAATGGGACTGTGAGTGGCCTTGCTACCAGCAACGGAACTTGCTAGAAAGGAGCACAATTGTTGCCAAGCTCTGACTCAAGCCCAGTGAGGCTGACAGAATTCCACTGCAGATCTGGGCATTCCCATTGAAATTCCAACTGTGGGGGGGAAAAATATATCCTTATGTGCACGAGAAAAAGTAGGGTTATAAACAGATTCTTGTTTTTCGTCTAGGAAATTAGCCAGAGGGACATTGGAAATTCAACCAAGAAATGAAGCCCTCACTTCTATCATGTAGATAAACTTGGAAAACACTGCATATCGAGTGACAGACATTAATCACAGAGGATAAATTGTACATGATTTCTCCTATTGTTGTCATGTGCCATCAAGTCGTTTACGACTCATAGCGACCCTATGTACAACAGCCCTAAACCCTGCTCTATCCTGTGCCAATCGCATTGCCTCTGACACACCCATCCCTATTACCCCAGTCACTG
>NW_006399867.1:8324348-8346722 GCF_000299155.1 Elephantulus edwardii
ATACAATTATTCATATACATTCTTTCATTCATGTACATTTAGTTTTATACAATCATTTCTGTACATAGTCTTCGTGTGTGTGTGTTTCTCTTTTGTATGTGTGTCTAGTTTTTAAAAAACGTAATCAACGTCAGCGCGTTGTAAGTGTGGCAGTTGTGTGTTGGTTGTCTGTATTGTCACCACAGGAGGTCAGGTGGCTTAGTGGAAAGGAATTGCGCTGCCAACTCAGAGGCACATGGTTTGAATCCACCAGCTGCTCTGCAGCCGGAAGATGGACAGACACTCTCCTCCTGTGTGATTTACTGCCTCTGAAAACCCACTGGAGGGTCCACTATCAGTGGGTTCTGATTGGATGGTAACAAACAATGACAACAACATTTTCACCACAATAAAGTCAATGAGGGCCTGAGGCAGTTCTGTGGCCCTGTGTTAGGCAGCTGTGGCCCCTGCTTGGTGTTGACTGTGACAAAAGCACCCCATGCCTTTCCAAATGCCTTCTAGGGGGCTGGATCTCCCCACAGAGACAACCCACCCAGTCCTCCATTGGGTTTCCTTCTCCTTATGAAAGGAGACTACCCATCTTTCTCCCCACGAGCTGCTGGTGGATTTGAACTGCTGACCTTTTGGCTAATAGAAGAGCACATTACACATTACACCACCAGAGACTACAGCATCATTTAAATTAAAAATGAAAAAGCAAAGGGACAGCCATTGGGTGCTCTTGGAGGGCTCTCACACTCTAGATGAACCACATTCTCTCTTACCAGAGCTAAAACTTAGAGCAATTGTAGTTCTGATTCCACAGCTAGAAAATTGAAAGTGAACCAATTTTTTATCACCTCACCTGACAGGGTCACGCATCTCCCCCGTCACACTGCTGTCTGTCTGAGTTGTTGAAAGGACCTCTCCACAGAGCCCTGTCACCACTAATCGGATTTGTCTCAGAAAACACCTTCAGCCCCCCCTTGCTTACAGACTCCACGGCAGACACCTTCTTCTCTCTAAGCTCGACCTCTGATGTGATTTCAGTTAATAAAATAACTCCCTGACAGGAGGGGGGTGGACACAGGGGCTGGGGGCTGGGGGCTGGGAATGATGGCCTTGCCATGAAAGGCTGAACTGGTCTGTCAAAGATGGACATTTCTTACTCTGTTAGGGGTGAAGGAGAAGGTGGTGTTTTTCATGGAGAAATAGTACAGCTCAAACTGGACAACGGGAAATAAAAACACAGAGCTTTCAACCATTAAGACAGACTATGCAGATGACACAACCCTGCTTGCTGAAACTGAGGAGGACCTGAACCGCTTGCTGCAGAGTGTCAAGGACTGCAGCCTTATGGATTGAGGCTCAATGTCAAGAAGACAAAGATTCTCACCACTGGCCCATTGGCAGCATCAGGATGGATGGTGACGAGATTGAGATTGTTCACAGTTTTAGTTTGCTTGGCTCCACAGTCAACACTCTTGGCACCAGTAGCCAGGAAATTAAAAGACGTATTGCCATGGGACAGTCTGCTGTTAGGGACCTCTCCAAAGTACTGAAGAACAATGGTGTCTCTCTGGAGACTAAGGTGTGTCTGATACAGGCCATGGTCTTTGCAATCACTTGATATACATCAGAGAGTTGGACAATGACTAGGGAGGATAGAAGGAGAATTGATGTCTTTGAGCTGTGGTGCTGGAGAAGAGTGTTGAGTGTATCATGGACTGCCAAGAAAACAAACAGATTTGTCCTGGAAAGGGTTAAACCGTCAAGGATTCTGAGGCTCTGTCTGACATACTTTGGACATGTGTAAGGAGGGACCGGTCCTTGGAGAGGGACATCATGCTTGGTAGGGTGGAGGGACAGCACAGGAGGGGAAGACCCTCTATAAGGTGGATTGATTCAGTGACTGGGGTAATCGGGATGTGTGTGTTGGAGGCAGTGTGATTGGCATAGGAGAGAGCAGAGTTTAGGACGGTCGTACATAGGATCACTATGCGTTGCCGGTGACTTGACAGCACGTAACAACAACAACAACAACAACAATAACCCAAGCCCACTGCCACGGAGTTGGTTATGCCTCTTGAGGACCCTCCATTGGGTTTCTGAGGCTGTGCGTGTTTAAGAGAGGAGACTGTGTGCCTTACTGCCCATCTTTCTCTCCTCAGAGCAGCTAGTGGGTTGCATCTGCTCATTTTTGGTCTAACAGTCCGATATGTATGTTACACACTAGAGTTCCTTCACACAAAGAAGAATCAAGCTTCCTGTCAATTCAGACTCAGAGCCATTATTCCTCTTTCTCCCAAGGATGGATTTGAACAACTGAAGACCAGCAGGCTTTTGGTTACCAATGCAACATGCTACAGACTATGCCTCCAGGGCCATTTATGAGGAGAGAGGGCATGTATATGGAGGAGATTACCCATCTGCTAACTCAGTGTCTGCTTCTCTCTGGCAATATGAATCCACCAGCAGCTCTGAGGGAGAAGCTGGGCAACCTCTTTCTGTGAAAATTTACAGTTTCAGACACCTTTTGGAGTTGGTTCTGACTTGCTGCCGAGGAGTTTGATTTAGTGTCTTAAACCTGCATGCATTGTTGTTGTTGTTGTTGTTATGTGCCATCGAGTTGCTTGCGACTCATAGCAACCCTATGTACAACAGCCCTTCACTCTGCTCTGTCCTGTGCCAACCGCACTGTCTCCGACACTCCCATCACGATTACCCCAGTCACGGAATCAATCCACCTCATCCAATCACTAGTGTCTGCTTACAACTGATCATCTTACTTCGTATTTTCATACTTGAAAACTCCACTTCAGTTGCCCTTTTTGTCATTCTACGTGTGTTCTGTTGTACATAGGGTTTTCCGAGGTCTGCTGTTTCAGAAGTGGATGGCCAATCCTTCTTCCTAGTCTGTTTTAATCTGAATGTTCAGATTTAGAGAAGTATCCAACAGACAAGCATTTTACAGAAAAAGTGAAAGATATAGCCCTTATTGTGGAATTAACCATTAATTTCAGTGTTGTGCCTGCCCTTGGCACAGATGATAAATGCATGGAACAAAGTATTTTGCATGCTGGGCTCTGTAACCGCCGCCAAGTTAGGAAGTCATGGCTGTATCCCGGAGACTTTTCTCTCGCTGCTCTGAACTTTGTATCGTAAACCTGTCTTTTGGTGCTGATCAGGAGTCACTTTCTTTCCACGTCTGCAGATTCCAGCCAAAGCGGGCTTGGGAGGGCACAGGGCTGCCTGGTGCTTGCTTAGTTCATCTGAATGACCCTCTTGTTGGAACTGGATTTGACAAGCACTGAGCAGGTCGTGGTTCTTGGGGTAAAGAGACTTATTTACTCAACCTGGTTAGAAAACACGCTGGTTTTACAGCATTCAAGGCCGTAAAAGAAAGGCTCCACTTCCCACTTGGAAATACCAGAAATGCAAAGCTGGGTGCCACACAACAGGATCACTGAATTAATTAGGATGGGCAGTGATTGTGCAAAATCCGGTTATTGTGGACTAGGGATTGGATTGCATGTTAATTAATACTTAAGTCCTCCGGATGGGCACAGAATGAAGAATCCTTGCTTGCTGCTGTTTACTTGCTTCAAAGACCATCCCCCATGAGACAGGATTTCTTGGGGGCCTCCAAGCAGAAATCCCCTTATCACGTGTGACACAGATTGCAGGCAGCGTTTGCACAAGCAGAATTTGCATTTCTATAAAGGAAGGACCTGGCATTATGTAACTGCATGTGGGTTCTGAGGGCTTCTAATGGGTCTCCTTTTGTACAGTCTCTTAGCAACCAATTGAAGTTTGTAAGCTGAAACAAAGAGACTCAAGTCCATCACTCCTTAGCACATTCTTGGGAGTCTGGCCTGCCTGGGAGGTGCATGCTTGTCTTTTTTGAGGTCCTTGCAGAATCCCAAGAGCTCTGGAGTGGTGCATAGCATGTTGTGTTGCTAACCTAAAGGTTGGCAGTTTGAGTCCAGTGGCTCCGTGGGAGAAAGATAAGTAGTTTCTACCAATTAAGATTCACAGCTTTGGAAAAACCAGTAGAGGGTCACTGTGAGTTGGGATGAACTCAACAGCAAGGAGTGGATATTTCATCTGGTAAGAACAAGTTCATCCAGGAGAGGATGAAATCAGGCTGCTCCTTGGAGGCAAGGATTCTAAAGCTTCGTCTGACATACTTTGGACATGTTGCAAGGAGGGACCAGTCCTTGGAAAGGGACATCATGCTTGGGAGGGTGGAGGGACAGCGCAGGAGAGGAAGACTCTAGATGAAATGGATTGATTCAGTGACTGGGGTAATGAAGATAGGTGTGTCAGAGATAATAAGATTGGCACAGGTTAGAGCAGGGTTTATGTCTGTTGTACATCGGGTCGCTATGAGTTACAAGACACAACAAGTAAAAGGAGCCAGTGGGTAATAAGGAACCCACTCTATTCTGTCTTTAGAACTTCAACTGAAGCCAGAGAAAGTCTTTCAAGGATTTACACCATGTTCATTTGTTCTTAAAAGAGACACGACTGTCTGATGCTCATAAGCATCTTCTAAGGCCAGTAGGTGTGAGCAGAAACCTTGAGTTTTCTACTTCTTAGTTTGCATCTTTCACAATGTACTTTACACATGTCTAAAGAGGATTAAACAGGACATGGGGGCACAGGACCGTGAGTCTCTCTCTGAAAAGGCCAGAAGGAGTAAGAGCAGCATAGCCCCTCACTACCCCATAGCAGAAAGCAGAAAGCTCACAGTTCAGTCCCTTGGTATTTCTAGAGCCACAACAACAGCAGGAGGTTTGTTTATTCTTTGCTGACTCACAGTTGTCGTACTGAGAATGGGGCTTAATAGGGAAGTAAGTTGGAGAATCGAGCAGACAAAGAATATCATTGAAAACAAGTCCAGGTTTTAGCCCAAGTTCCAAGGCACAATTCCTCAATTAGCCTAGGCTCTGATTTCAGTTCAGCAGTCAAATCCAAAACATCCAACAAAGCTTGCCTCAGAGCAGTTATCAGCCAGCTTATCCTTCATGTATTCAGCAAGAACAGAAAAAAAACCCAACTCTTTAACTGTGGCCAGCACAAATTCAAGAAGCTTCAGGTCACACCTTGCCACAGTCTCTCCACAGCAATGCCAGCAATGCCACAGTCTCTCCCACACCACGATCTCCCTCAAGTCTTGTTTGCTAGAAATCTTCATTGCCTCAAATCTTGCTGCAGTGTGGAAAGTACCCTTCCTCATATCCTAGTCCCACAGCTATTGATGATTTCCAAGACCATATGCCTGCAGTTAAGGTAGCTGGAGACCAGAGAAGGCTAACTATAATAACTAAAAAAAAAAGCCAACTTTTAGGCTAACATCGCAACCCCTCAGGCTATCAAAGTCTTTGTTTATGATATGGGAACAAAAATTGTACTTTCGTCATTGGTTTGCTAAGACCATGAAAGTGTATCAGTAATTCAACAAATACTTAGTAAAGAATAGCTTCACACTGGGGACTATGTTTCAATGTCTGCCACTGGCAAACTTGGTACTCAGCAGTAGCTGTAGCCAAATCACACATTGCTGTTGTTTTTATGTGCTGTCAAGCCTCCTGTGACTCATAGCAACCCTATCTATGTATGATAACATTGAAACCTGCTCTATCCTAAGCCAATTGCACTGACTATGATGCACTTACCCCTATTACCCCAGTTATTGTATTAATCTATCTCATCCAGGGTCATCTTCTCCTGTGCTGTCCTTCTACCCTTCCAAGCAGGAGGTCCTTCTCCAAGGACTCAAGCCACATGCCTTGAGTATGTGAGATGGAGTTTCAAAACCCTTGCCTCCAAGGAGAAACTTAGTTTCACCCGTTCTAAGACAGACCTGTTTGTTCTCTTGGCAGTCCATGAGGTGTTCAGTACTCTTCTCTAGTAATTGGTGGACACTTAAGAATTTAATGAAAGAATATATGAGCCAGAGCCTGTAGTAATGAAGGAAGAAGTTCAAGGTGCCCTGAAAGAATTGGCAAAAACCAGGCTCCAGGAATTGATGCATACCAATTCACATATTTCAACAAACAGATGCTGCCCTGGATGCACTCACCAAGTTGTGCCAAGAAATCTGGAGGACAGATAGCTGACCAACTAACTGTCTGGAAGAGATCCATATTTATTTTCATTCCAAAGAAAGATAACCCAACAGAGTACAGAAATTATTGAATAATATCATTAATATCACATGCAAGCAAGATCTTGCTGAAAATTAGCCAAAACAGAGAACTGTCAGAAGGTTTAGAAGAGGCTATGGTACTAGGGATATTTAGAGCTAATATTAGATGGATCTTGGCTGAAAGCAGAGCGTACCAGAGGAATGTCTATTTATGTTCCATTGACTTTGCAAACACATTTGTTTGTGTGGAGCACAAGCTGTGTCTAACTCTGAGAAGAATGGAAATTCCAGAACACTTGATTGAGCGTATGACAAATCTATACTTAGACTAGGAGGTAGCTGTCAGAACAAAGCAAGGAAACACTGCATGGTTCGAAATTGAGCAGGGATGTATTTTATCGCCATACCTTTTCAGTCTATATGCAGCACAGGTTATCTGGGAGGCTGGGCTCTATGAGGAGGAATGTGGCATCAGGATTGGAGGAAGACTCATCAACAATCTGCATTTTTCAGATGACACACTCTGCTTGCTGAAACCAAGGAGGACCTGAAGCACTTGCTGCAGAAGGTCAAAGACTACAGCCTTAATTATGGATTGAAGCTCAATATCAAGAAAACAAAGATTCTCACCACTGGTCAGATTGGCAGCATCATGAGAGACAGTGAAGAAACTGAGATGGTTAACAGCTTTAGTTTGCTTGGCTCCACAATCAATAAACACTCTTGGTACTAGCAGCCAGGACATGAAAAGACTACACTGCGTAAGTCTGCTGTCAGGGACCTCTCCAAAGTACCAAAGAGCAATGATGTCAGTCTGGAGACTAAGGTGTGCCTGGTCCAGGCCATAGTCTTTGCAATTACTTGTTATGCTTTAGAAAGCTAGAGAGTTACTAGGGATCATAGAAGGAGAATTGATGCCTTTGAGCTGTGGTGCTGGAGAAGAGTATTGACTATACCATGGACTGCTAGGAGAACAAACATGTTCATCCTAGATAGGGTGAAGCTAGGCTGCTCCTGGAGGGAAGTATTCTGAAGCTTCATCTGACATACTTTGGACATGTTGCAAGGAGGGATCAGTCCTTGGAGAGAGACGTGGTGTTTGGGAGGGTGGCGGGACAGTGCAAGAGAGGAATGAGGTGGATTGATTCAGTGACAGGGGTAATGGGGGTAGGTGTGTCAGAGACAATAATGTTGGCCCAGGATAGAGCAAGGTTTAAGTATATAAAGTCACTGTGGGTCATAAGCGATTCAACGGCACATAAGACAACCACCACCAACTGTGGACTTACAGACTACTTTATGCATCATTATGGCATCCCACACAGAATCTCCTTGGAACAAGAGACTCATTTGACAAAAAATGAGTAGAAATGAGCCTACATTCGTGGAAATCAGTGATCTTATCATGTTCTCCATCATCTTGAATAAGCTCGCTTAATAGAATGGTCTTTTAAAGACACAGTTATAGTACCAACTTGGTGGCTGCACTTTTCAGGATTAAAACAATGTTCTCCGATATATACTCTACACCAGCATCAATGATAAGGATCTATTTCCCCAATAGTTAGGACTTATGGGAATGGAACTGTGGAACACTTTTACCCATAACGATCCTCTCCAAAATGTTTTTTCTTTCCTGTTTCTGCAAACTCCAATCTGTAGGCTTTGAAGTCTTAAATGAGGGAAGGAATACTCTCACTTGGAGATATACCATTGATTTCATTGAACTGAAAGTTGAAAATTCCACCTGGCCACTTGAAAATTTCATGCTTCTGGATTAATAGGTGAAGAAGAGAGTTACTGTGTTTTTCAGTGTGGTTGATTTTCAAGGGGAGATAAGATTGGTTTTACATTATGGAGGTAAAGAAGTGTATATCTGGAATACAGAAGATTCCTTAGGTTGTTTCTTAGTACTTCCACGCTCTGTGATCAAAGTCAATGGAAAACCACAGCAGCAACTCAGTTCTGGCATGGCTACCAATGACCCAGAACTTTCAGGAATCAATTTTTGGGTCACCTCACCAGACAAAGAACCACAGCTAACTTACCAAGAGCAAAGGGAATTATAGAAGAAAGTTGTCTTAAATAACACCTATGACCACAGTTTGTTGCAGAGAACAACAAAAAGAAATTAGAGGGGAATCCACAAAGATAGCTAATAACTCCTTTAACCAAAATGAGAAAGAAGAAAAGTCATAAAGACTTAATACAAGCACAAAGTTATCAACAGGGTTAGAAAAAGAAAATTCTATAATAAATGATTTGGCTCAGTAAAAAATATGTAAAACAAAGAAGTCATCAACACAATATTAAAAAACTCAAAAGAACAACAGCAAACTCATATCTATCATTAATTACACTGAATGTAAAAGGATTAAATGTGCTAGTCAAGAGAAGGAGAAGAGTAGATAGGTAATAAACTAAGATTTTTCAAAATACTACCTAGAAGAGACTCACAAAGACAAACATTAATTAAACAGATAAAGATGAAAAAAGTATTTCAACTAAATAAAAAACACCCCCAGAATCCAAGGTGAAGACTCACCCTTAAGCAGGGCCTAACCGACTTTTTAAATACAAATGCCTGCCCACCACGTCTTGTTTGCTTAAACAAGAGGCTTCTGCCCCACAGCTGATAGTTAACAAAATCAGAAACAGCCAATCAGTTCACACTACATCAGGCCAAGGATAATGAAATAAGAGTAAGAATAGCAATATTAATTTATGGTAAAATAGACTAAAAGGCAAAAGCAAGCATACTGGACAAAGAAAGCTATTACACAATGATGAAAGGAATCAATTCAGCAAGAGAGAATACCATAATAAATATCTATGTACCCAATGCAGCAGTCCCATAACACATAAATAAATATTAATGGAATGAAGAGCGACTCCACAAACAATGGAAGGATTTTCCTTTTTTTTTTTTGTGAAAGGTGGAACAACTTGAAAAAAATTCGAAAGAGAGACATCAGATCTCAATTACATATCAAACGTTTTGACTTTCTCATTGACATATACAGAACACTCTGCCCAGCAAAAATGCAACACACGTTTTTTTTCAATGCACATGGATTTTTCTAAGCAGACCATATTACTGTAGATGACAGTACAAACCTCAATAAATCTAAATAAAGATAGAAACAAACATAAAGAATCATCTCCTTGCTGTAGAGTTAGAACCAATCCTGATCACCAATAGCTGATATTCTATCAGGTTTTCCTGTGCAAATCACACAGGAAAAGATTATCCATCTTTCTCCTGAGGAGCAGTTGGTGGATTTGAACTGCCAGCCTTTAGGTTGGCAGTATAAATCCTTATCCACTAGTCTACCAAAACTCTCTAATAAATCTAAAAACATTGAAACAATAAAAATTACCTTTTTTGGTTCAGAGTGCTATAAAATGAGGAATCAGTAACAGGAAGATCAGGAGGAATATATAATATGTTGGAAATCCAACAACAGAATACTTTAAAAACTCTAAGTAGTAGAAAAAGTAAAATGTGGTGGAAAATGCCTAAAAACAAATCAGAATTAAAAGACAACAGACCAAAATCTTTCAAACATGGCAAAAGCCTTATTCAGAGTTAAATTTGTAGTAATAAAGACACATTTCACCAAAGAAGAGTCAAAAGCAATATGTCGACCCATGAACTCCAACAATTAGAAAAAGGATAGCAGAAACCAGACTAGAAGGTGGTTCTTTGTAAAGATAAAAAAATTGAAAAACCGCTGGCAAATTTAACAAAATTAAAATAGGAGGAGGTGCTAATAACACAAACACAATATCAAACAGATGACATGTTGTTGTTGTTATGTGCCATTGAGTCACCTGCGACTCATAGTGACCCTATGTACAACAAGAGCTTTGAACCCTGCCCTGTCCTGAGCCAGTTTCACTGACTCTTGACACACCTACCCTCTTTGCCCTACTTAATGATCAATCCATCTTATCTGGGGTCTTCCTCTCCTGTGCTTTCAGGCCAACCTTCCAAGCTCATATCCTTCTCCAAGGACTGGTCCCTCCTGACCACACTCCCAAAGTACGTGAGACGGAGCTTCACAATCTTGGCCTCCACCGAGAAACTTGGTTTCACCTTCTCAAAGACAGACCTATTTGATAGCAACAGAAAAGATAAAACGCACGCCAACAACGTGACTTTGAGTTTTAGGTGAAGAACTACACTTCAACAAATACTTACAGAGGTTTGATGGTGCAGTGGTTTTAAGCAGCTTGGATGTTAAGCAAATAGTTGATGGTTTGAACCCACTAGCCCGCTGAAGAAGTCAGCTCCTGTAAAGATTTAGACCTTGGAAACCCTCTGGATTGTTCTATTCTGTTTATAGGGAAAGCAAAAGAGAATCCATGGCAATGGTGGATATTTTTACAGAAGTAGATCTCCAGAGAGAGCAACTAGGGCTACGGAGCTCAGGTGGCCTAGTGGTGAGCAATTGTACTGCCAAACTCAAAAGACATGTGGTTCAAATCCAATAGCTGCTCCTCTGGAGAAAGATAGCATGAGTCAATGCCTCTGAAAAGTCACTGTATGGTCAGCTATGGGTCAATTCCCACTAGATGGTACACAACAATAACAGATATCCAGGTGGTAACAATAAGTAAAAAATCTTTCGTTTTTTTCCTCCTGCAGGAATGATCTTTTTGTTAGTAGCTGAGTGCTTGAACTAATTAGGTTCCTCTTCAAGTGAGAATGTTGTTGTTATGTGCTGTCGAGTCGCCTGCAACTCATAGTAACACTATGTACAACAGCTCTGAAGCCTGCCCTGTCCTGAACCACTCACTGACTCTGACATACCTAATCCTATTGCCCCAGCTATCATGCAAGTTAGAATAGCCACCATAATTAACAAAAGATAGTTTCATGGGCTGTTTTAATGAGTCTCTTGCCCAGGAGTACCCCGGTGACATAGTGTCTTACTTTTTGGGCTGATAACTGAAAAAGGTTGGCAGTTTCTTCTAACCACCACTTAGGTGAAAAGATGGGCAATCTCCTCTCATAGAGATTCACAGGTTTAGAAAGTTGACACAGGTTGAAGTGGGTTTGAATTTGGTTTGTGATACCCAGACTCCATTGTGCTGTCCCATAGCAGTAACATACCACACTAATTAAGTGACGGTGAGATTTATTTAAAATGATTTGCTTAAGACAGACCCAGAACCCTTCCCTGTAGGGAGGTTTCTCAGAGCTGAGTGGAGACAATTTAGTACTTGAGGAGCAGAAATGAATCGGACTGGCAGGTGGAGCCGCCACCTGGGTCTGGAGTTGGCTGTAGCTGTGGACAGACATCTGCTGTTTGTGTCGGCTCAGCACCAGGTCCTCCTCTGGAGGGAGAAAAATGTCTCTTTTATGAGGTTGGCAATGGCAACTCCTTACCCAATCCTTTGGCCACGGGGATGGGCATATGCTCCAGCTCATCCAATCAGAGTCCATTATTTGCCTGGTTCCAGTGAGAGGTTCAGGGCTTGGCTGGGTGGTTAGAATTATCTTCTATGTCAGTGAGGGAGCTCTGGTGGCCTAGTGGGTTGTTGTTAGGTGCCGTCAAGTATGACTCATAGTGACTCTATGAACAACAGATGTGAATCTTGTCCTATCCTGTGCCGTCCTCACTGTGTTTGGTACACTTCAGCCCATTGCTGCAGACCCTGTTTCAATCCATCTCATTGAAGGTCTTCCTCTCTTTCACTGACCCTCCACCCTTCCAAGTATGATATCCTTCTCCAAGAAATAACCTTTCTTAGCAACATGCCCAAAGTATGAGAGACAAAGCTTTGTCATCCTTGCTTTCAAGGAGCACTTGGTCTATGCCTTTTCCAAGACATACCTGTTGGTTCTTTTGGCAGTCCACGGGTGCTGAACAATCAGTACTGTTTTTCCAACACCACAACTCAAAGGCAGCAGTTATTCAGGCAGCCCCACTACCGCCAGGTCTGCACAGGGGCAATTGTTTTTGTTGTTCTTTTTGAGTTTATGGGACAAGAGAGAGGAATTATGTTAGGGACATTCCTTCTCCACCACACAGAGACAATGAATTCTAACGGAGGTGAGCAGACAGATGTGAGGAAAGGACTGTGAGTGTCGAGAATCTGGTCCCCGTTCGTTAGTTCCCCTGAATAGCCCCCCTTTGGCTTTGCACTTTTAAATTTTAATTTTGTTGTCTTTCACAGTTCCACTACTTATGAAATGAAGGGACTGACATTTTAAATTTCCCTAAGGCACCTCTGAATTTGCAGTTCTGGATGAATTAGTTAAGGGAAGGCTAGCTGCAGTAACAGATAGGATCTTAGTAGCATGAGACAGCAAATGTTTATTTCTTCTCATTCTCCACCCCACCCCCCCATACACAGCCTATGAAATGAAGTCCAGTGAATGAGTCAGTTTGGCAATCTTTCATAAGATCATTTGGGGTGAGGGGTCTGGACAGACCACATTCTTATTGTGGCTCCACTCTCTTCAATAAAGATTAGGACTCTGTGACATTCCCAGGAAGAACAGCGTGTCAACTAAATGAACGAGCGAGTGAAAATGACTCAAAGCATCTGGAAAGAGGCTGTTGCGGAAGGTTTTCATGCACCAGGTCAACCCTCATGTTCATTCAACTCAAGTGCTCACCCAACTTTCCCTAAGAACAAGGAATGCTGGGAAAGTATAGTCTAGCTGTGTTTTGAAGAATAGGAAGCAGGTTTGCTAAATATCCAGACAGCTGAGCACAGAGCATTGTTCAGATCTTACATGGAAGCCTCTGATCAGTATCTTCTACTCAAGAACAGGTTCAAGTCATTTACTTCGGTCCCAACCAGTGGCATCATTTACCTTATCAGTTGCTGTTGATCCCGTGTCAGAGAACTAACTTCCACAGGGTTTCCTATGATTATTTTGGAAGAACATCAGATCTTTCTTCCAAAGTGTGCCTGTTGCTGTTGTTGCCATACACAATTGTATCGATTATGACTTACAGTGACCCTGTTAGCAGTGGTTATGAACCCTGCTCTTTCCTGATCCAACCTCCCTGTCTCTGACACACCTGACCCCACTGCCACAGTCACTGAGTCAATCCATCTCATCCAGGGTCTTCCTCTCCTGCCCTGACCCTCCACCCTTCCAAGCATGATGTCCCTCTCCAACATCTGGCAACATGCCCAAAGTATGCGAGATGGAGCTTCAAAATCCTAGCCTTCAAGGAACAAACGGGGGTGTGTGGGTGAACTCGGATCTTTCAGTTGATGGCTGAACACAATAATCATGTATACCACCCAGGGACTCGTGTATAATATGGTGGTGCAGTAACTCAGCTGAGAGGACAGATGTCATTTTCAGAGAGAGGGCCCATATCCTTGGACCCCCTTTGTTCAGGGGACAGCAGGTTCACAGTTTGGATGATAACTGGTATCTTTGCCCTGGTTGCCATGGTAGGGCACTGGTTGTGCGACAGAGGAAGAGAATATACCATAGTGCACTAATTCATGGTTTTCGAGTTATTTTGAGTGCCTCATGCAATTCCGTGAGTTAAGAGTTCAACGACTCCATATGGTTTCCTGGAGTCTTGTTGGCGCCCATATCCTTGGACCCCCTTTGTTCAGGGGACAGCAGGTTCCCAGTTTGGATGATAACTGGTATCTTTGTCCTGGTTGCCATGGTAGGGCACTGGTTGTGCCGACAGAGGAAGAGAATATACCATAGTGCATTAATTCATGGTTTTCGAGTTATTTTGAGTGCCTCATGCAATTCCGGGAGTTAAGAGTTCAACGACTCCATATGGTTTTCCTGGAGTCTTGTTGGCATAACTTGTAATGCACCTACGTGCTAACCAAGAGGTCAGCAGTTTGAATCCACCAGCTGTTGTGAAAAGAACAACAAAAAAAAAGATGGGCAATCTCCTCTTGTAAAGATTTAACAGCTTCAGAAGCCCGACTGGGGAGGTGATCTCAGTTGGAATCAACTCAGTGACAATGGGTTGAATCATCGGAGAAGCAATCAGGACCTTGTGTGGAGTTGCAGGGTTAATTCGAACCGCCAACCTTTAAGTTAGTAGTTGGCCACCAACCAACGATCACATAGCACAGTGTCGCTGAAAAGATGCCACAGAGCCACTGTTTCATAAAGACAGTAATTTTTTTTATTATTTTAAAATCCTGCATCTGAAAACACAGTATGACAGAAAGCATCTATATACACCTGCAATTTTTTTTTGGTATGATACAGTTTTTAATACATCCACTCCTCTCTGCAAGAAATTTCGCTTTGTCAGACAGAAACAAACTCCCCTAGACAAAAAAATACAGCTAAGGCACAATTTTGTGGTGGTGGTGGTGGTGGTTCTCCTGCTAAATGAAAAAACAGAAAAGGTGCCAAAAATGGGAGGGTAGTGCAATTATTTTAGAGAATCACATTCTACCATGAAGGAAAAGCATTCAGATGATTGGGAATTTGATTACGGGTCAATTTCAGATAGTTCAATCTCTCATAAAATACTCCTTTAAATAAATAGCAAAATATCTACATCTTTCAGTGTGTGCCATTCAAATTCTCTCTCTTTAAAACTTTATTTACAGATTCTTTTCTTTTTTTGAAAAAAAAAAACACAAACCCTCAATACATTACAAAATATTTCTGTACAGTTGTATGCATATTATGATCTATAACAAAATAGTTCTTTTAAAAAACTCTATCACCACGTGTTTTTGAGAACAAATAAAGGGGAGGGAGGGTGTAGTAATAACTTATTGTGAGGTCTCTAAATTCCAAACGAACAATATGGACATCATAATATTAAAAAGTAATAATAATAATAATTAAAAAAAGACAAGGAGGACTACAAAGACGATTGCAATTAATTCCAGTGAATTACCTGTGCAAACCTTGGGGTCGTCTTTGGCTTCCCTCCCCAGGGGCAGGGTGGCAGGACAAAGGAAAGTCGGGAGGGTGACCCCTTTAAGAACACTACCCATCCACTGGGAATATTTTAACACGATCCCTTTCCAGCCAGGAAGGACTAAGAGAGAGATAGATTGAGAAACTCTTTCTCATTTACCCTTGAACCAAGCTCATCAAGTCACCAAGGCTTGGGACAGGGAAGGTTGGAGCCGATGCCAGCCCGTTACAGCCACAAGCAGTTCTGCTTAAATGCTTCAGGAGTTGGCTAAGGTTTTATCCAGCACCCCAGCCTTCATTTTTCCCATAGGGAGAAAAAAAGGGGAATGTTCCACCACCCCCTTGGAAAGATGACACTCGTTAGCAAATTCTTTTGCATCTGCTGACTGTAGATGGCAGCCCTTCGCTTGGGGGGGGGGGTTGTGTGTGTGTGTGGTGTGTGTGTCACACAAACGTCATGATGGCCTTTCTTTTGGGTGGTGGTGGTGACAATCAAAGGAAGAGGATGGGCAGTTTCTAAAAATAATGTTAAGGCCACATTTCAAAAAGGAGGAACCTAAGGCTTTTTTTGTGTGTGTATGTGGAAAGGGGAGGGGAACCAGGTGGAGGAAGATGAGGCATGGAGAAGACGGTATTAGGAACGAGGGGAGCAAAGTGGAGGAGGACCTGCTTTCCTGGGGTGTCTGTAGGCAGAGGTGGGTGGAGAGTTCCCAGCCAGGTGGAGGAGAAAGAGGGGACCATGTTCTCCTAGCACGGGGCTTGGCAAGAACAGAATCAAAGACAGTGCACGGGGCAGACACAGGCGGCTTGTGAAGGCCCTTGTCAGTCTTAAGAGAGTCCTGTACTGTATCTTGTTGTCAAGATAAAAAAAAAAGTAATAACACTTCTAAAAGATGGGGAAGAGAGATAAGAGATAAAAGTAGAGGGGGGGGGAAGAGAGAGAGAAAGAGAGAGAGATATTGAGAGAGTGATTTTGCATAGATCGTACATGTAGCTCAAGGAGATTGTGGACACCTTTTTTCTCCCCTCAGGTAAACTTCTCAGCAGACACAGTGAGGTAGCGCCTGTGGTAGACCCATGGGCAAAATAAGGTAACTGAGGCAGAAGCAAAGAGGACCTAACTGGTGAACATTTGCCCCAATTTGGGATCTGGAGAGAACCAGGCCGCCTGACACACCTTCCCCGTCTTCCTCGACCCTGTCCATGACCTCTCTGGTTTGGGTGGACATGAGATGCTAGAAGGTGTGGACCAAGACAAACGTGGACCTCGACCTGTTTAAGGGGCAGTGGCCTCTCCTGTCTTGTCTCCCATTCTGCGTAACTGTTTGGGGACCAGGAGGATGGAACCAGCTCTCAGCAGAGGAGACACCTCCCCTATGGGTGGGTCCTTGGGGTGGGCGGCGGGGGGGGGGGCAGCTACGTTACAGGAAGAAATTCCAATTCTCTTCCCATTCCAATGTGAGGTCTGATTTTGTACCCTTTCTGAAGGCTGGTCTTTCCCTGTCTCCATGAGGACAAAGCCTAACCTCATTTTAAATCGCTTCCCAGAGAGCAGAGGTTGCTCAATGCATCTTCTCACATGTGGAATGACACTCCCTCCACTTTATAAAAAACAAAACCAAAAAAACCAAACCCCAAAAAACAAAACAATGCCCCAAATGCTAACACTTTAAAATCGGTAAATGTCCTGGAACACTCTGGATGTCTGGCTTCCCTTACAATGCTGGGTGGGGTGGGGGGCTGTCCACTACACTCTAGCACTCTCACTGAGTGGCAGGCTGGAGCCTATGGGCAGCTGGTTTGTTTGGGGAGTGACTTCAGCGTTTGTCAGTTTGCTACAGACTTCACCACTCCCTTTTGCCTTCCACCAACCAGTGTCACTGATTTGTCAGTGGTGTGGAGCCTACAGGCATCTGAGACTCTCTACACAAAAAAAGAATGGCTTTTATCTGGGGGTCCTTTCTTGCCATCATTAAAGCTGAGTGTTCACAGCTGGCTTCCCCATCCCCCAAATGTTAGTTCCTTTTTAAAATTTTTTTTTTTTAATTTTCTACTAGTTAATTTATAAAATTCTAATACATTGTTTTCAAGAACAAATTCTTTCCATTTCCCTCACCTTGCCGGGTACCTACGTCTCCCTCTGTTCACACCGTACCCAGGAGCTGCTCTTCTTGGTAGTGAGATCAAGCTTTTACTCTCCTGTTCCCACTGCAAACTCTAGAATCCGAAAGAGTCCCCCCTGGACTAGGGACTCGTCCTCGGCTTGCTCATCTGCTCTAAATGTTTGTTGTGTACCATCAAGTTGGAACCGACCCACAGCTGACTCTATGGTGGGTTTATCTAATGTTATGCATTAGATGGCAAACCAACAAGGGGAACTAAAGAAACTCCAATCAGAAAGGCTTTTTCCAAATGGAGGAACCCATACTCTTTTTAAAACCCTGGGGGTTGCTTATTTCTTCCTTGGAGACAGTTTTCCCTGTGGCAATGGGAAATGGGGTCTGGAAGGCTGGCTGCCTCTGTGTTCCTTCTGCCAAGGGTTGGGAAGGAAGCCATGGATGGAACATTTCCTTCTGTTGCCAAGTCCAAGAGTCATGTCTAAACTTTCCTCTGTCCCCAGGGCTGTGACTGCGGTACCCCTGTGGATGGTCAAGATTTCCAGACAGACCATAGTCTCACATTTATTATTATTTTTTTTAAATCCTCTCACAACCATGTTAACCTCTCGCACTGAACTCATTTCCAGGCAAGAAAAACAAAACTAAAACAGACAGAAGAGTTCAACGATGTTTTCTGGGAAATGTTAACTTTTAAAGAACCCTCCCGGCCCCCTCAGATGCCACTTATGCAAGATTTCTCACTGGGACCAGACCTGAGGGGATAAGAGAAGACCCTTCGTGATGACCCAGCTGTGTGCGTTAATGTGGGATGAACGAGGGACGGGGTATGGAGGCGGTGGGGTGTCCCCTGGGTAAGGCAGGTCTGCTGCTTCACCACTTCTTCCTGGATGGAATACGCATCAGGGGGATGGTGGGTGCAGAGGGGACGTGTCGAGATGCCTGCAGGCTCACAGTGCACAGTGACAGGCATGGGAGTGGCCTCCAAAGTCCTGGTGAAGGGCACGGGAAAGCAGACAATCCAGTGAACTGGACAGATGGTGGGAGGGTAAACTCTGTAAGCCTGTATGCTGATGGAACCTGGCTGGAAGCAGAGGGAACCCAGTGCCCAAAGACTGTGATGCCACTCTCAGAGCTCATAAGCTTTCCAAGAAAGCCAGCTCGAGTCTCTCGGAACCACTGTTGCTGACAGATCTCTCCTAGACTCTTCCTGGCGGCCTGACCACCCTCTTCCTAAGCAAGCCACCCCCTCCCCCCCACTTCCCCCAGGCTTGGGAAGAATCTGGCTCCCTCTTCCGCCATGCCTTGTCAAACCCATGGCAGGAACGGTCAAAGGAACTTAGCAGTGAAGCCATTACTTCTCTACAGGTAGAACATTCTCTGCCCACATCCTTCTGCCCGGGGAGGGAGTAGAAACCCAAGACCCTTCGAATAAAGAGGGGCAAATGAGACTCACACCTTCAGAGCCAGAGCTTTGATGTTCGCCCAGACAGACCTACGTGAGGTCGGAGCACGGTGCCAATGGGGCTTTCCCTCATGGTGTCCAACTCCCCTGTGTTACTCTGAGGCTAAGGAGATCATGGAGTGGACACAGATACAGAAACGGACAGAGAGATACTAGGAAGCGGGCTGGGGAAAGAAGCGGCGGAAGGCTGGGGTAGGGGGCCTTTTGTGAACAAAGGCAGCTTTATCTAGTGAGAGAACATAATTGAGAGCTGCAAAAAAACAGCATCTACTCATTAGTCATGGACTAAAACATAAATAATAAATATCTCAAGTGTCCTCTATTACCCACAGGACACCCTGCCTCGCTGGGGGTGGGGAGGGGGCCCAACACAGCTGACAGGTGTCCTTCACGTTCCCAGAAACCCCAGGTAACCTCAGACCCAAACTGGAGAGAAATCTAAGGGCTAGCTGCAACCCGGGCCTGGCTTTTCCAAGGGAATTCCGTCCTTAGGGGTGAGGATCAGAGGAGGAAGTGGAACCCTCAGAAGGGCTTCTCCAATCTCAGGGGCACGTGGCAAGGATAGCCTTTGTATTTCTGGTCTTTCAAGCCATGGGGAGAACACTGCTGCTTAGTATTTAAGGAATCGCTCAACCTTCCCGCTTTTATTTTGTTTTCAGATGGGCCTGCAAGCACCTGTGATAAAGAAGGATGTGGATCTGAAAATCAAATCTGAAATGCTTTCTTCCTGAAATGTAAAAAGTCAAGTCCACACAGATCAGTCACTCGCAGCAGCACCAGCTCAGGGGCGGCTGGAAGAGGTCTGAAGGCCTTGACCTCAGCACTGAAGGGCTTGGCAGGGTGACTGAAAATGCTGTCCTGCCCAGCCCCAGAGCTGTTTGGGCGTACTCTCCTGTAAGCTTCATGGCCATGGGGTTCCTACTTCCTATCTTCAAGGAACAAAGCTTTCAAGGCTCCTGAGTGGGCAGAGGACTTGCACTGTGTCCCTGTCTGATAGTCCGAGCAGCCTTAAGGGTGTCCCTAGATAAATGTGGCCCTGAACACTGGGCAGTTGGTAGCCTCACTAGCGAGTGACCTTGGGCTTCTACGGAATGTTCTGTCATCTGCTCACAAAGGAGCGGGGCTCAACCAGTGTGGAGGGAGGACAATGTGACTGACTTTCAGTGGCCCTGTCACTTCAGGCTGACACAGGAGGGGCAAGGAGATGAGCCAATGAGAGGGCTTGGAGGTCAAGGCCCACGGCCTGGGCAGTGCGATTCCAACTGGGTTTGCAGAGCCCTTGGGAGGTGACGAGGTACCTTAGGAAATGCCCTCAGAGAAGGACCAACCGGTGGGCTGAGCTTTGAGAAGATGCCTCCACTTGCCACTTCAACAGGAGCAGCTTGGGGTTCAACTACACCTTGAACTTCCACCCAAGGCTGTGCTTGGTAACAGAGTCAGGTGGTTCATGAGGGAGGTTTGGGATACCTACTGCCTGTCTGGGGGCTGAGTCCCGGGAGGGAGAGGAAAAGGAACATGGAGGCCTTGAACATCAACCAGAAAAGCTGGGACACTGAGGCGCTGGGAAGGAGCAGTCCCTGCTCTTGGAAGCCAGCCTGCAGGTCATCCACAGACCCCGACTGGCCCCTCCAAGCCGCCTTCTCCAACCACAGCCAGGAGCGGGCCTTGCACAAAGGCACCCCCAGGGGAAGACCCAGGGTGCAGGCCCTGCAGACCCTCTGGCTGCTTTCCCTTTGAAACCCCTGTCACATCCAAGCCATGTCCAGTGCTACCTGAGGCGGCCATCGGGTTTGACGGCCCCCAGCTCGGATTTGGGGTCCGGGCTGAAGGAGCTCCAGGCTGTCTGGGTGCAGGCCTGCATGACGGGGCAGGCGGAGGGCCCGGTGGTGCAGATGTCCATGGCAGTCCACACACTGCTCACCAGCGAGTCCAGCCAGCCCTCTAGGACGGCGCCTGCGGATGCTGCGTGCCGCCGGGCCTGCTCCACCTGGGCGGGGCTGATGGGCAGGCTGAGCACGGGGTTCAGGCTCTGGAAGTTCTGCTCCATGTAGGCGCCATGCGGGGGGCCGTTGTGCAGCTTCAGCGCCTCCTCTGAAAGCCAAAGGAAACAGGGGTACGATCAGAAGGGGTGCTGCTCACAGCATCAGGCTCGTCAGCACTCCTGGAGCTGACCCACTTCACAGAAGTAGAAACTGAGTCTGTGAGACCTTTCCTCTGACGGGTACTGAGCCCGCTCTGCGCCAGCTACGGCTCATCCTTCCATTCGTTTAACACACGCCAGGAACCAGGGCACTGCACTCAATCAACACGAACCATCTCCTGTCTGCAAGGTCCTCTATTATTTATCTGAACACTATATATAATTTTTTTTTTAATTTTGGGTTTTGTTTTACATTCTTTCAAGCTGTAAAGAGTCATGTCAGAGTCATGTTTTTGGAAAACATGTGTGGTTACATCACCACAGATCTAAGCCCCGAGGAAGAGCAGTCTGTAATGATGGATCCTCAATGATATAAAACAAAATGTGTATGAATGAAAAATGCATGTGATTTAGAAACTGTCACTCAAATGAATAAATTAAATAAAACAAAACTATGGGTCATTTTCTCCTCCCCCATAACCTCTTCCCATCCTCTCAATTTATAGTTAAACAACAGGGATGAATTACTTAGGGGCTTTCTCTTTAAATACACACACACACACACACACACACACACACACTCTCTCTCTCTCTGTGTCCCCCCTTCTCTCTCTCCCCCCTCCCCTCCCCCTCTCTCTCCATATGTAGTGCTGGTGGCCCCTTGGTAAGAAGTTGCACTGCAATCCCAAAGGCATATGGTTCGAATCCACCAGCTGCTCTGCAGGAGAAGGATGGGCAGTCTCCTCCCATGTGATTAACTGCCTCTGAACCTGCTGGAGGGTCCGCTCTGCGTCAGTTCCAACTCAATGATACACAACAACAACTACCCTATGTATACATATATATTGATGTTGTTGTGTACCATCAAGTAAGAACCACCAGGCCATCAAAGTGTGTTATTTCTCTCTCTGTACACATGCACATGCAAGCACATGCACACACCCCACACACACACTTATGATCTTTTATGTACTTTGCAAAAAAAAAATGTAATTAATTCACTTTTTGTGCTCCCCGTCTCCCTCACTTCTCACCTGTGTTGACCCTCCAGGATTGATTCTATCTGTATATAAAGTGTTTGTTAGCTTTTTCTAACAGTGCTCTTTCAGGAATTTAGCATTTTCCTTTTGTGTCGTACCATCTCTGGCTGCTTTTCTGATAACACAGCAGCAGAGTGTGCGGTTCGGAGAGAGTGTACGTGGTCCACACAGCTGAAGGTATTTACTCTCCGGCCTTTGATGGAAAAGTTCACAGGTGTGGGGTGATGGAGCTGGTTACACTAGGTGGGGTGGGAAGAGAAGAGCTCTCTGAGCAGGTGACATCCTAGCTTAAGTGCAGATTAATAAGGGGGGTTGCAAAGACCCTGGGGTGAGGACACCAGCAGAGAATCATAGAGGTAGTGCCAGCACTGGAATTCTCAAGTCTGTTGGCCTGAAATTCCAGTGAGGAGCCCTGCACATGCAGCGTGGCCGCTGAGTGAGTGCACGTGGCCCACTGAGTGCGCCGTGGCCCGCTGAGTGCGCTGTGGCCCGCTGAGTGTGCGTGGCCGCTGAGTGCACGTGGCCGAACTGGTCATCCAAGGCCCTTCCTTCCTAGCAGAGTGTCTGAGGCATGGGGCATGAGCTGACA
>NW_006399867.1:8347461-8382628 GCF_000299155.1 Elephantulus edwardii
GAGTAGGTGAGGACCCTGGACTAGAGAAGGGTGGGAGATGAGGCTCGCCTCCAAACAGTCCTCTGCACCAGCAACTCTATCAAGCACTTCATGCCAGTCTCCATGCTCACTCACAAGTTTTTGCCTTAAACAGAAATTCCCTGTGCCTCAGTTTCCAACAAAACGGGTACAGTACCTACTTCACAGTTTTATTTACGAGAGTTACGCATGTTCACACTTAAAAGGTACTTAAAAAGATGCTTCTTAAAAAGAACTGAGACACAGAGATTTGTACACCAGTGTTCACAGAAGCAATATTCACCATCACAAGAACATAGAAACAGCCCAAATGTTCAACCACTAGGGACTGGATTGAGAAATTGTGATTCCATTCACACAATGCAGCACTCAGATAAACAATTTCAAAAAAATACTACATAACTTGGGAGACACTGGAGAGCATTATATTAAGTAAACTAACTCAGTCTCAATAAGGATACATACTGCAGAAGACCATTCGTGTAAAAATAGAAGGATAACTAGTAAAACATGTCTGGGGACCCAAAGGTGGAAGGGGTGGGAGCAGAGGGGTGAGGATGGGTAGGGGTGAAAACATAGTGTTGCACAGTTTGGTGAGTAGAGGGAAGAGGTGAAGGAAAGAAATGGAAAGGATCTGGTGGGCAAGGTCCAATGATGGTGATTTCTGTTATAAAACATGGGAACGAGACTGTATGAAACACAATGTGAATTTAAGAACCATGTGAAACACAATATATATGACCTTTGTAAGCAAAACCTTATAAAATAATAATAATAATAATAATAATAAATAAAATCCACCAGCAGCTCCCTTAAGGACAAGCAATTTTCTCTCTTTCATTTACAGCCTTGAAAACTCAACAGAGAGCGAGCTATGTGTTGGTTCCGACTCCATGGCAACGAGTTGCGTTTGAGTATATAGTAATGCTCAGAAGAAACTGTGCTACTAATTTTATTGCTACTAATAGTCATCAAATACATCTACTCTTACTTTTCTCCCTCCTCCTCCAAAACTATAGGACTGGCTTGATTATCTCTGTTTCACAAATGAGCGAACAGGAGGCAGCTATATAGTTAGAGGCTGATCTGAGGTTCAGGGCAAAGTCCCTGCTCACCGCAGCAACACTAATGCAGTCTTGTCTGACAGCCACAAGCTGAAACAAGGACTGTTGGGATCTTGAAGGCAGCCTTTTGACTTGGTTTCCCATCTGTAAAATGGGCATATGCATCCATTAAACACATGCAGTTAACGGGGGGGGGGCACACATAACATCCGAGGTTCCTGTGCTTTGTAACTGATCAAGTACTTGTTGTTGTTGTTGTTGTTGAGTACTGTTGATTTGGAACCTACTCACAACTGACCCTTCAGCTGGTTTTCAGAAGCAGTTAAATTGCACGGGAGGAGACTGTCCATCGTTCGAACCACATACATTTAGGATTGCAGCGCAGCTTCTTGCCACTAGGCCACCAGAGCTCCCAGTAAAGTACATACTAACATTTTATATCAATAAAATGAAGGGGGGCTGTGACTAGTCCCCAGCAAAATTACGGGAGGCAGAAGCTGAAGGAAGAAGGTTAACGTTTCTGTTTTGAAAAGTTGCTATTGATTATTTCATTAAGGAAAAAAAAAGTTAGTTCTGAGAAAAGGGCTGGTCAGTGAGTGCAGTGATGTGGCAAACAGACAAAATCGGTCAGCTTAGAGGAACCCTCTCTCTGAGATGATGCAGTATTCAGGAGAAAATGCTTCCGCCTTGCTTGCCAACAGCCACGATCATCCCTGCAGCCAAGAGAGGTGGATCCCCACACCCTCTCCCCCGGCAAGTTCTTTCCTTCTAGTATGTTCGGGCCTCAGCGGGAAGGAAGGAGGAAGAAAGGCCTGCTCTTTCAAAGACAAAGAGAATATTACTTGAACTCAAACTTGGCCTTGCCTGAAACAGACAAGAAAGCTGTTCTTTAAGTTCTCAAGGCTGCAGAAACCCGAAGAGCTGGGCTCTGTGATTTAGGGCTACCAGGTGGGAGATGGGAGCCCCAGGTTCTGACCATGTATCGTGCCTTGCTGTAATTTAGTAAAATGTCTCTCTTTCAAGGTAATCAGGAGCCACTGTGTTTGTCAGTCGGGCTGAAGCCCAGCTCTCGTTCCTGGAGCAGCTGATGGGCTAAGCGGCAGCTCGAGCATCACCAGTGAAGCTGGAAATCTGAGTCTGCTCTCTTCAGGTCAGGACCTAATTGCTCGCCCACTGTCTCTCATGTCTCCTTCTGCTGGGATGGGAAGCTGGGGAGTGGGATGCTGAAGCTGTATAATGCTGCAGATTTGACAAAAGGCAGGGAATTCAAAGTGAAAAGAGTAACGAACATGTATTTGAACACAGAGAACTAAATATTTTGGTGGAAGCAGAAAAAAAACTTATGAAAAATGAGGTTAATGTGGGAAACAGTATTACAGCACTGGCGTGCGCCGCTTGCCTCTATAATTAAATTTACCTCAATTCCACCTCATCAGATTTCTTGAGATTACCAGGGATGCATCAATAGCAAATTACGCTTGATGAATCATTTCACAAATTGCATCGCTCCCACCTTCATGTTCCCTGTCACTGGAACATCGTTAACAAATACAATTATCCACAGAAGGAGGGTTGCTCTGAGTGGGAGCATGTGACCCTGGCCCACTCAGGCTTGGGTAGGAAGCGGCCTGCCTTCCTCAGAATCTCGGAAAAGCTGGAGAACTAGGACCAGGGGATGGCCTGGCTATTTCACTGATGTGGTGCGGACAGTGGACACAGGACAACTCCTATCTCTTTATTTTCCCATCCACCCATCCATCCATCCATCCATCCATCCATCTATCCATCCATCCATCCAATCTACCTGTGTATTTATCAAGACGGGACATTGCTAACACAATGACAGGAAGTTAAAATCTACTGCTGCTTTTCAAGAGAAAGATGGACAATTTCCTGTGCCATTTGTTGTTGTTATGTGTCATCGCAATGTCTGCAACTCATAGCAACATATATCTATCTGACATCTTCCTATGTAGACCCTGCCTATCTAACTATCTATGGTTTCTAAAGCAAACAGAAAGTTCTTTTCTCTGCCCTTCCCATCCACATCTACCCTCTAAGTCCATACGTGGTACAAATGGTCAAGTGCTCAACAGCTATTTGAAAGGTTGGTGCTTTGAACCCACCTGGATGCACCATAGAAGACAGTCTGCCATTCTCCTTCTGAAATCACAAGCCTTGAAACTTGAAGTACTGAAAAGCAATGATGTCAGTCTAGAGACTAAGGTGCACCTGACCCTATGGTCTACTCTGTCTCCATGAGTTGGAATCAACTCACTAGAAAATAGCTACCTTTAAATCTGGGCTTGAAAAATCCCTGGGGATGTTAAGAGACGTGAACTTAAATGAGAGAGAGAGAGAGAGAGAGAGAGAGAGAGAGAGAGAGAGAGAGAGAGAGACAGAGAGAGAGAGATTTGAGGACATTAAATAGGTGAGCTTTGGGCCAGTTAGATTTGGAAAGTCCATCTTTTGCCTGCTCTGGAGGGGAGCACTTACCCACTGAATGCCCATGTTTTGTTACAGATGGTGGTTTGGGGGCTGTTACAATGAAACATTGACTGATGAAGCTCAAAGACTACAGTCTTCAGCATGGATTGTTACTGTTATGTGCCATCATATCACCTGTGACTCACAGTGACCCTATGTACAACAGCCCTAGACCCTGCCCTATCCTGTGCCAATCTCACTGTCTATGACACACTTACCCCCATTACCCCAGTCACTGAATCAATCTACCTCATATCCTTGCCTCCAAGGATTAGCATGGATTACTTTAACCAAAAATCTTTGTTAACTGGACCAATAAGCAACATGAAGAAGAGACTGTAACTGTCAGAGGTTTCATTTGACCTAGATTCATAATCAAAACTCACGGAAGCAGCCGTCAAAGAATCAAATGACACACTGTATTGGGCAAATCTGCTTTGAAAAACTTCTTTAAAGTATTAAAAGGTAAAAGACTTGGCTGTGGAGATTACGGTGTTTTGACTAAGGTGTGCCAGGGTATTTTCATTTGTCTCAATTGTATGCAAAAGCTGGACAATGAATAAGGAAGACTGAAGAACTGAGGCTTGGACCGTTGGTGTTGGTAAAGGCTGCTGAACTGTCCAAAGAACAAACGGGTCTTGGCAGAAGTGCAGCCAGAGAGATCCTTGAAAGCCAGGACTTCTGTCTCACAGACTTTGAATGTTTTATCAGGAGGGTTCAGTCCACTGCACACTTGATAGGTGGTCAGCAAAACAGAGGTAGAAGAATGTCAACGAGATGGACAGACACACATTTTGGACATGCTTATATTGTTTTGTGCTATTCCAAATAAGTCTGCTACAAATATTTCTGTAGAAATTTCAAGGGCTTATACCCATAGGGTGGGATTTCTGTGGGGAAGAATATTTGAATGTTCAACTTGTTAGGAAATGCTAAACTGATTTTCAAACTCGTTGGAGCAGCTGACCCGACCAAGAGTCTCGAGTGCACTCCTATCACTCCTCAGCTGCTCCAAACTGTGGTTTTTAACATTTTCCAGTATGTCTGGGAAGTGTCAAATGAAATATTTTAAAACTGCATTTGTGTTATTGTTTAAAAGCCCGACTTATGTTTTACTCTTTTCCAATACATTTGCTGGCTTATAAAGGAGTTCTGGTGGGATAGTCAGGACGGAGTCAGCTAACAAAGGTTTCTCCTCTCTCTGAAGATTCAGCACATCAGTGAGAGAAAGATAGGAAATCTCTTCTCATGAAGGGTCAGCTATGAGTTGGTTCTAACTCAACAGCAATGAATGAATAAGTGAGTATACTGGCTAATTGTTACGACTCAAAACCATTTTCTATAAAGGTCAGAGAGTACATACTTTTTGGTTATATGGTCTGTGTTACAACTACACTAAACAAATAGGCATCCCAGGAAACATATAAACAAAAAGAAATGTGATTGTGTTCCAAGAAAATCTTATTAACAAAAACCAGATGGTACCTGGATCTAGTATGCACCTTGAAGTTTTCTACTTTTCAATTTCTGGGTTTCAAAAATATATGCAAAGTATGAATACTTTATCTTACATATCTAATATCTTTCATTGTTATGTGGTTTCTCTTTTCAACTGTTGTTGTTGTGTAACCATTGATTTGGAACCAATCCATAGCTGACCCTCCATGGGTTTTCAGAGGCTGTTAATTGAACGGGAGGAGATTGTCCATCCTTCTCCTGATTATGTGGTCTATCTTCCCTGTCCCTCCTCAGGTGTGAACAGCTAGCTTTATTCTACAACTAAAGGATACTTCATGCAGGTTTCTAAAAGAATATATTTTCTTCTCTTCAAACTTGTAAAACACATGCAATTATAGAAAATAGAAAAGCAGAGAGCACAGAAGACACCCTTAATAAACTTGATGATTAGTTTGTGCTTTGTCTTTTGATGAAGATAATTTTCTAATTTTAATGACTTTTTTTTTTTAGGAGGGGACCCAAGTTTTCTTTCCCCATCTTACTTAAATATTATCCAGAATTTCTTGGAGTCCAATTCGAGAGTCCCAGCAGGGATGTACCACGCTTGCTTACGATGTACAGGAGGGTGGTTCTTTATGTCAAAGGAGTAGGCAAAGCGGTGCCTAGAGCACACAGCACACTCTCCTGGTCAAGCCTACATCTGAGAGCATGCCTGCAGTGGACGTGGACTGTAATGCCTCAGAAATGGCTCATCTTACCTGCAGAGACATTGAGATTACTCACCTGGTTTGATGGGCTGCCTGTTAGAGAAAGTCAGCGGTGCAACAAGGAATTTAGTCTCCGCAACGGGCACCCAGTGGTGTAAAATTTTCACGGTCCAGACCCCGGGTCTCAGGGGCAAGTTCAAAGGAGGTTTGTAGTGAGTGAATTCGGCAGTGGACTCAATCAGGATGTCGTAGGTGGCTGCGATGATATTGACGGGGTCCACCCAGATGACAGTCACAGTCACGTTGGGACCCTTCCCCCACTTCTGCATGCCCACTGGCTCATCCATGGGTCCCAGGAGACCCCCAAAATTGCGGAACAGCCTCTCCTTAGCATCCCAGTCAGTGCCGACCTGAAACAAGAGAGCGAGATCTGAAACCACTGGTGATGAATTAGGATGCTGGGCCCCAGAAAGGCTTGTTGTTGTTGGGATTAGGGTTAGGGTTCAGGTTAGAGGGTTAGGGATAGAGTTAGTGACCTTATGAGCAACAGATCTGAGTCTATATTCAGTAAGATGTTGCTGCTCTCTGGTGGCCTAGTGGCAAGGAGCTGCAACTACAATCCCAGAGGCAAACAGTTCGAATCCACCAGATGCTCTGCCGGGGAAGGAGGGACAATCTCCTCCTGTACCAGTCAGATCTGATTTGACAGTACACGCACAATAAATAATAAAATAATTTAAGTGCCTTGGGGATTACAGCACAGCTTCCTACCACACTGTATTACACCTTCTTCGTGATCTCCTATATGCTCCTTCTCATTGGCTCCACACTTTACAAGTAAGGAAACCAAGGCTGCAGTTAAACCACCAGCCCACAGTGAGTCAGCAGGACTAGAGTTTGGTCCCAAACTGATAGATTACAAGGCCTGTGCCTTGTAATGAAAAGTCTATGATAACTTAAGGTTTAGCTCTTTCTTGAAAGACTGGAAGTTCAAACCCACCCAGATACCTCAGAAGAAAGCCCTGGAGATTTTCTTCCAAAAGATCAGTGTCATTGAAAACTCTACACAACACAGTTCTACTCTGGCCCCCATGGTGACACCAGGTCATGGCTGTTGTCAGTCGAGTAAGACTGATAGCAATCTTATGAAAAAGAGATCTGAACTTTGTCCTATCATGTGCCATCTTCACACCTCCTGACACACCAGAGCAGTCACTGTGGCAGTCACTGTGACAATCTATCTGGTTGAGGGTTTTGCTCTCCTTGGCTGACCCTCCACCCTCCCAAGCATCATGTCCCTCTCCAGGGAACAGTCCTTCCTAGCAACATGCCCAAAGTATGTGAGACAAAACCTCATCATGAATTAGAATAAATTCCATGGAAACTCGGTGTGTGTGTATGTGTGCGCTTTCACTGAACTGTTTGGTCTCTGGGCCTGCCACATGGTATGTGTGTTGAGAAAACCTTGTGCATGAATATACAACTTGTGCACTGTTAAGAGTAAACATACCCCCTTCTTTATCGATGCTTTCACTTCAGCCCCTTGACTTCTGTAACTGAGAGCTCCCACTCCGGGATCAAGGGTGTGGGAGCCGATGTCTCATAGACAAGGCACATCCTTCAGCCCACCCAGCAGGACACCCAGCTGGAACAGCTCCCAGCTCTTCTGTGCTGGGCCCTCGGCATGAGGAGGTGGTGGTGTCACATAGCCTTCTTGCCTATAGGTGGGCACAGTTGGTTCTGACTCTGGGAACTCCTCTGGGCTTCTCTTCTCCCTTGCAAACCTTCCGCAACTTATTGTCCACCCAAGAGGTCTAACCACTGTCTAAGTGTGCCTCCACTACTCAAGCTCTCTGTGCTTCCAAGTGGACTCACTAGAGCCACGATTCCCTAGCTGGCCCCCTGCCACCCCCTACAAGCGTCTCTTGCTCACCACAGTCAGGTTTGCCTTCTTTCCGCCCTTCAAACCCATCAGGTCCATTTCTTCCTGGAGATTTTCACCTCTTCTGTTCTGCCTGGAATATTCTTTCCTGAGGCTTTTGCCTAGCAAGCGCCTTGTATCTGTGGCCACTTCATAGTCCTTCCCTGACCACCCCTCCCCAGATCTCCAAGTGAAAATGGCCCATCAGTCACACACACTGTCACAGCCAGCTGCTTCATTTTCTTTGCACCGGGGCCCATTAGTGCAGCCAAGACTGCTTGGTGCTGAATCTGCCCTCCCCTCCTGTGCTAAAGTGGGCCTGGCCTGCCACATCCCTACTTTCCTGATACCTCTTGCTGCGTTCAGCACACAGTAGGTGCTCGCTCAACACTGGCCCGATGGGTGAGCGGAAGACTGCGTCAAAAAGCAAATGAAGTCTCTAGACTCTTGATCCTGGGCTCTGTTGCTATTTCAAATCAAATTAAATTAGAGGTCTTGGGCTCCCCCAGGGGATTAATTTCATGTTTCTAGAGACACAGCATGTGGGTCTGTTGGAGGAAGATAATGAGCAGAGATAAGCCTTGTGCTGTCACTGCTGTGGTCTTTTCTGAGCCGGGGTTGGTGACGCACACTGAGGGTCACAGGGAAGGCACGGGTTTACACATACCTCAGCCCCGAGAAGATCCCATCCACGCAGTGCAAACAGAAGCCCATTTACTTTCGGGTTCTCACCCCGAGTTGCTATGTCCATTCTTTACCCAGGACACACAGCAACGTGGCTAATGTTTACTGAGAGCTTACTGTGAGCCAGCTGTAAGGCCAGGTGCATGGATGCACCCGTTGACTTACTATTCCCAGCCCGCCGCGAGGAGACCACTGCCTTCAACTTCCCTGCACAGACAAGGACACTGAGGTTCCCAGTGGCTCACAGCACTTGCTCCAGCTGCTTCAGCCAGTATGTGGCAGAGCTAGGAAGCCAGGAAGTCTGATCCCAGGGGCATTCACCCACTCCTCCAACAAAGACATATGGATCACCCCTTGCAGGGGCAGTGGGCAGGGACCGAGGGGCTACCCTGAGGGTGGCACCCATGACCAGTGCTCTAACATCTCTGTAGGGGCCTCTGTCAGAGAGGAGCCCATGTGAAGGCCCTGAGGCTCCAGGGAGGAGCTTGGTGAGCTCAAGGAACAGTAGCTGGATGAACTCCGAGTCTCTCCTGCCCTCTGGAGCCAGCAGGGTCCTGCTCCTGCAGAGAACCCTAGGACCTGGCACCGTGTCCAGCATGCGGTGGGAATTCAAATAGTGTCATTGAGAGAATGAGTAGGATTCAAGGTGGGCCTTAAGAGTTCAGAGTTTCCAAAAGAATATTGGATTTGCTGTTTTCTTACAACCTTTTTTTACCCCTTCATTGTTCTCAGGTCCAGTCTGCTGACCCAGCCATGAGATCTCCTTTGGTCTGGCTCTGCCTCTGTCCCTGGGTCTCTGCTCCCCTGATCACTCCTCCAGGCTCCCTGGTCTCACGCTCGCTCCTTTGGGTGAAAGGCTCTCCTGTGCTTTGAAACCTTGTCCATGTCTCACCCCACAGCCTTCCACCGCTCCCACCCTCCTCCTGAGGCTCCTCATCACTTAGAGACCTCTCACCCTGGAGGCTTTCCCTGGGCTCTGTTTCACCCCTTTGAGTGCCCCCTTGTTTTTTCGCAAGGAGCAGTTGGTGGGTCAGAAACATCAACTTTTCAATTAGCAGCCAATGCTTTAAACCACTGTGCCACCAGGGCTCCTTAGTTCCCATGGAGTCTGGGGAAGTTACTGCTTATGCAGCACTGAGTTTTTGTCCACAGTGGAAGACAAATCTTATCGATAAAGGGTTGAGTTTCACTGTCAGGGTGAATTGCACTCAGTAGGTCGTGTGATGTTGGTATCTACTACAACAACAACAAAAGCGTAGCTGCTGAGGCTGTTTATGTAGAAGCAAACCCTTCTGAGGTTTGGCTCGTTGGTTTAAGACTCCAGCAATCACACAAACACATTTTATTGGTAGTATGTGCAACTGGGAAGACAAAAGAACTCATGCCTTTGAAATGTGGATCAACACAGAGAGAGACCAGTTGGCCTAGTGGACAGAAAGGTATGCTACCAAGCCAAAGGTGGGTGACTTTAATCTGCAGCCCTCAGGCCTTGTTTTTCATTGCTTTTGTTCAAACATTCTTCTAGGTCATATAGCCCTGATGTGTCCACTTGCTGTACAGCGGTACCTTGTGGTTGATGTGAAGCTGAACGCCGTGACACTGATGTGTCAAATGTGATAATGGTTACCCATGGTGAACAGTGTTTGATGGAGCTTCCCGAGTAAAACAAGCTTGGAAGAAGGAGTGGCATCCACTTCCATAACAGCTTGCCTCCAGAAACCCTATGAACCTAGAGAAAGAATAAAAGTGTTGAGGACTTTCGTTCATAGGGTCTCTATGAGTCACCTCTAACTCGACAGCACTTAACAACAACAACTGAAAGAACTAAAAGAGCTCTGATGGCCTAGTGGCAAGAAGCTGCACTGCAATGCGGAAGGCACAGAGTTTGAGGCTATTGGCTGCTCCATAGGAGATGGATGGGCAATCTCCTCCCATGACATTACTGCCTCTAAAACCCGTTAAAGGGTCAGCTATGGGTCGGCTCTGACTCTACGGTACACAGTAACAACAATAGGCAAGAATGGGGAAACTTCATCACGTCGACGTCAGGCGTGCTGTCAAGAGCGGCCAGTCCTTGGACCAAAAACTATGCTGCTGGAAAAGTAAGAGGATCAGAGAGAGAGAGAGAGAGAAGATCTTCGTCAGGCTGGACTGACGCAGTGCCTGCAGTGATATGCCCGAGTGTGACGGAGATTGGGAGGATGGCAGAGGACAGCGTAAGTTCCTGATCCGCTGTTCACAGCATCATGACGAATCACAGTCGACTGGACAGTTCCTGACCGCAATGACGACCTTCATGAAAGCAGACCGCCTCAGCTTTCTCTTGGATGGCTAGTGGGTTCAAGCTGCCACACTTCAGTAGCCAAATCCTTAACAACTGTATCACCAGGCTCCTTCTATCTGCTCTTACGAGCCTGCAGTTCCATGACAAGGAACCTGGTATGCTGAGTTCTCAGCTGCACCTCTGACCATTGCAGGGACTCCGTGACAGTCTATGGAAATAAACTTCTATTCTCCAAGCCAAGAGCGTGAGACGTCCATGGGAAGGAGGACTCTTTCTGAGCTGCTCAATGAAGCCCCATCGAAGGCCCTGTGAATGGGGCTCCCATGAGGGTGACAGTCCACAGCTCACAGGGTGTCCCAGTGGCTCTTCTCTTTCTTTGTTCCTCTTACACTTTTACCATTACACATAATTTAAGCTCTAGGGGGGAAAATATCAAAACACAAGATCCAGGACTCCTGGCCATCAGCTGCCTTTACTTGGCCCGTGATTTTTGACAAGTTCTCTCAGCAGGGGTAAGAGCCCGATGGGGAGAACCTTGGGAAATCACGAACCAAGGTTTGGGACCATCGTTTGTCATTGCCAGAGACGCCCTGTCATCCTACAGCAGGCTGATAAACAAGCAGAGCCGAGCCACCAGACATCCATCTCCTTAATGGGACATTAATGCCTTCAATTAGCCACTTGGGCCCCCAACACAGAATCCAGCTGGGGCAGTGTCCAATGGTCCCCCGACACCGGTAATTTATGAGTGGGTTCTTGTGACAGTGCACATGCAGCAAATCCACTTGGAACCTCACTTGAATATAGGGTGTATTAACAAGAAAATGCCTGGCCAGGCCTTGTTGGACATGGGAACTGGTTCAATAGGACGGCCAGGCAGGGTCATGGGAGCTGCAGAAGGACTGACAAGAAAAACAGAATAAGCAGTTGGGGGCTCCCACTTTTAGTACCTCAAGAGTTTTTCTCTTCTACAATCAGATTTTTCCTTCATCAACTAGCCACCCAGTTCGTGGGGAATGTTTAATTCCAGGGATGAACAGAATTAAAAACCATGTAATTGTGTAGAAAAGGCAAGCATCAGGCCCTAGAGGCTTGTATGGGCATCATCCAGCCAGCTTTGATCCCATCTCCTTCCCTTTCATGTTCCTACGAGAGTGTGTTTTGCGTATATGACTACAGAAGAATCCTGATCAAAAGGAGGGTGGAATGCAGAACATATTTTAACATTTACATAAACTCCAGACTTCATGGAGCATTGTTGTTGTTAAGTGTCATCAAGTCGCAGGTGACTCATAGCGACCCTATGAAGGAGAGTCCTCAACACTTGTGTGACTTTCATCCTCTCTCCAGGTTCATAGGGTTTCCGGAGGCAAGCTATTACGGAAGTGGATGCCACTCCTCCTTCCAAGCTTATTTTAATCGGGGAGCTCATGGAGCATTAGAGACTGAATATATCTCCAAAATTACTGCCCTGAGATATTATGTTCTTAAAACTAAACCACTGTTTAGCTTAACTACTAAGACAGAGCAGCCCTGAGTGTAACACACTCTTAAGATTTAGCTACATCTGATCAAAGTAACAACAGTGACTTGAAGGGGCAGTGAATTAATGTTAATGATTGAGGAACAGGCAGTGAATTAATGTTAATGATTGAGGAACAACTCAGAAAAAGAAGACAAGAAGGATGGCATAACTAAAAAATGGAATCAATGTCATGGGACTGTACTTGGAGAAATAGTTGCATTAGTGCCTCTTTTGCTGTATCAACAAAAACAATACAATGAATTTTAAAATATGAGTGAGTGTCTACAGATGCTCTGGGTTCTCTTCTATGTGCTGGTGAAGCATCAAGGAACAAGAGCGATGGAGCCCCAGCCCTGTGTAGCTAGTCCATGAATTGCTGTTTTTGTTTTTGTTGTTGTTATGTGCTGTCGAGTCGCTTGTGACTCATAGCGACCCTATGTACAACAGCCCTGAAACCTGCTCTATCTTGTGCTGACTTTATTGTTTCTGACACACCAACTCCCATTACCCTAGTCACTGAGTCAATCCATCTCATCCAGGGTCTTCCTCTCTTGCACTATCCCTATACCCTCCCAAGCATGACGTCCCTCTCCAAGGACTGGTCCCAGTCCCTCCTGGGACCTCCAAAGTGTGTCAGATGAAGCTTAAGAATCTTTGCCTCTCACATAAATTAATAAGATGGTCTTAGATGGCAAATATCAGGTGGAAATGAAGTTATTGTGTGTTTGTGTATGTGTGTGTGGGGGGGTGGTCAAAGAAAAAGCAATAACTGGATTGAGGTCAAGATGGCAAAAAAAGAGAGTCACTGTCGTCCTCCTCAATTGCCATCAAGTTGATTCTGAAACATGCGAAGCCCACGTTACAGAGTAAATCGCTCTGCAGGGTTTACCTGGCTGTGCTCTTAGCAGAAGCCAATCCCTAGGCCTTCTGTTCCACAAACGAGTTTAAAAAGAGATCTAGTTCTGGGAAAAGCCCAAGGAAGGAAAACAGGTAGGAACTTTAAGTGGCAGGATGACCAGCATGTGGCAAGCTTCAGGCAGAAGCCAGCGTGCATGTCTGGCAGAGAGCAGACGTGTGGTGAGGAGGACAGTGGGAATGGAGGAGCCTGAAGGGGTAGAAAGAGGTCACATCACATCAGGCCTGCCAGCTCCTGGAGGCAGCACTGATGTTACAAGGCAGATGCCAGGTAGCTCCACCTTCTCAACCAGAAATGTAACCAAAACAGATGCTGTCCTGGGGATGCTTTCCTGGGGAAAGGGGAACTTGCTCCTGTATTAATCCCTCCATGCACCCATTCACACAATGACTATTTGGTGCTTATGGTGAACCGATATCTATGTAATTAACTTGATAGCTTTGATCATAGTTTTAAGTCAGCCAATCATTCTATTGCTAAGGGCCTCTGCCCTTCAATTTATAAAATAGGCTAATACATGAACTCATTAGGAAACAGGTTAGCTTCTGGTCTAGTACTGATGGAGGCTTGGGAGGAATCATCTCTAGTCTCTGTTGTAGAGTGCTGCTGTGAAATGAAACACACATTGAAGCACAGCATGCAATCTGTCTCTGGGGTTCCCCGTACCCCTTTCTCCACCATCTTCAACTACAAGAGTCACAGTGTGGTGTGGAATCCAGCAAGAGGACTTCAAGGGGAGTGGGCGTGGGACTGTGTTCACTCTCTTACCTCAGAAAACTGAAGTCTCCCGAAGTCGCTGGGTGGACTGGCGATCTTGAAGACTTTCTTGGGCATCACCCACGTCTCCAGGGTTTCGAGTTTGCTCACAGCCAGATTGGTAGCGTGGTGCTTGATGAGGAAGCCCTGGAAGCGGTCAGCAAGGAAGTAGAGGTGGACAGACGCTGGGTGGCCCATCGGGTAATACCTGAAAGAAAGGCATGGTCTCACACATGCTCAAGGGTTAGGCCTGAAGGTACGCGGGGCCACGGTGGGGCTCCCCATGCACCATGCCAGTCCTGTCCCCCAAAGAGACTCTGCTGGAGTCCTTCCTTTTTTTTTTTTGTGTGCATACCATCAAATTACATAGGTAGGTTGTAATTTGATGGCACACACACACACACACACACAAATTTTTTTTTATTTTTTATAAGTGGTGTCTCTCTGGAGACTAAGGTGCACGTGATATAGGCCATGGTTTTTGCAATCACTTGTTATGCATCAGAGAGGGAGGATAGAAGAAGAATTGACACCTTTGAGCTGTGGTGCTGGAGAAGAGTATTGAATGTACCATGGACTGCCAAGAAAACAAAAAGATTCATCCTGGAGAGGAAGGGTTAAACCAGGCTGCTCCTTGGAGGCAAGGATTCTGGGGCTTCGTCTGACATACTTTGGACATGCTGTAAGGAGAGACAGGTCTTTAGAGAGGGACATCATGCTGGGTAGAGTAGAGGGACAGCGCAGGAGGGGAAGACCCTCTATGAGGTGGATTGATTCAGTGATTGGGGTAATCGGGATGGGTGTGTCAGAGGCAATGCGATTGGCACAGGATGGAGCAGGGTTTAGGGCTGCAGTACATAGGGTCGCTATGAGTCGCAAACGACTTGACGGCACATAACAACAACAACAACCATCAAATTGGATCTGACTGGTACAGGAGGAGATTGCCCCTCCTTCTCCAGCAGCGCATCTGGTGATTTTGAACCGCACACCTCAGGGATTGCAGTACAGCTTCCTGCCACTAGGCCACCAGAGCTCCCGAAGGAGCTCTTCCTTTTTGGCAAAGCCTTATCACTTTTCTTTGCCTCCTTCTGAAAGCGGCACTTCATGGATCTATAATCTTAGTTATTTTTAAAATACCCACTTCATAACAAATATCACTTTCATTTTTTTCCGTATACAATTTTGTTTCGGGGAAGCTCTGGTGGTGTAATCCCTTGGGGTGTTGCATTGCTGACCCAAAGGGGATGCTTTGCTTGTGGATTTGAATTGTGGGAGAAAGATGAACAATGCTCTCCAGTGCAATCCATCGACAGCATCTTTGAAAACCCAACGGAAAGTCAGCTATGAGTCTATTCTGGCTTCCTGGCAATGCACATTTAACTCCTGCCGCTCAGAACATACACGGCAGAATCCACACCAACTCAACAATTTTCACATGCACAATTCAATAGCATTGGCTCTAGTCTTCAGGTTGTAAGCAACTCTCACTCCTCTACTCCAAATTGTTCCTTTGCCATTAAGATAAACCCACTGCCCTTTGCAGTTTCCCATCTGATTTTTCAAGTTGCTGTTCTCAGTTTGACCCTCACAATGCTCAAGGCACACATTCTTTTCCTGTTAAGTTCAACTGTTTGATCTTAAAAAGCTATCAGGGCATTTTGTTTCTTTTTTTATTTCAGGGTGCTTTTTTAAAATACTCTTTTTAAAAATTTATTTTAATGAAAGTTTACAGAGACTTTGGATTTCCATTCATTCATTGTTGCACACTTTCCTCCCTGCTCACCCTTTCCCCCCACTTTGCTTTTATCTTTGAAAAGTAAACAAAGCAAACAAACAAAAATTTTTCATTGTTATACAATCCTCTCTGCCCACCGCCCCCCCAAGTTTACTCCACTATGCAGCTTTCATTCTGGACTCTTGTCATGACAATAATACCTAATTATAATTTTTTTTCTCCTAAACAGTTCTCTTTCTTATCTGGTTCGAGGCAGTAAACATTGTTTATCCCCTCTTAGTTTGCCCTCAACTCCGATGTCAGGCCCGCTTTACAACAGTGGCACTATGGTTTCCGTTTCAAAGATGAATCACAGGACAGTAGATTCAAGGGTTCATCCAGCCTCTATGGTTTCCGTTTCAAAGATGAATCACAGGACAGTAGATTCAAGGGTTCACCCAGCCTCTATGGCTCCAGAGAGCCTTGATTCCATGAGAATTTGAAATTCTGTTCTGCATTTTCTCCCTTTTGATCAGAATTCTTCTGCAGCATTACTGAGCAGATTATTTGGTAATGGTAGTTGGGCACCATCCTGTTATTCTGGTCTCACAGCAAAGGAGGCAGTTGTTCATGGAAACAATTAGTCATACATTCAACATCCTTCTATTCCAGACTCTTCTATTGCTTCAGTAATCGTAATTGTTGTTAGGTGCTGTCGAGTGGCACTACTCATAGCAACCCTATGAACAAAAGATCTGCGCTCTGTTCTATCCTATGCTGTCCTGACACTTCCTGACACACAAGAGCCCACCGCAGCATAATCTTAATAGCTATTTTTGCTGACCATGAATATAAAACAAGTTGAGTGTTCAAAAGTACAATAAAGAACACTGTCTAATAGGATGTCTAAGGTTGTAGATCTTTAGGAAAGCAGCCTATCACTTCTTTTATTGGGGATCAACTGGCAGGTCTGAACTACTGACTTTTTGGTTAGTAGCAGTGTTTAATCACTGTGCTACCAAACCCTTGCAAAAGTATTCCTGGTCGAGATCACATATATATGAACATATCTGTTGTGCTTAATAGTATTCACTGTGGAGAAAAACAGTTTTTCACCTATCTTTGGAAAGTTTCTGAAAAAAACAATTTCTGTGTGTGTATCTACACATAGTATTTCAATGTATGAATAATGTTTATTGAGTAGGTTCCTTATCATCGTGGAGGCTCCAAATTTATGGCTTTTACAAACAACACTGCTTTCATTAGAGATTCCTGAGCAAGATGCATTTTGGAGAAACTCTCTCTTTCTTAATCTCTGGTATGGTCTTCATGCCTGCTGCTTGACTTCACCAGAAAGGCTGAACTCATTCATACTCATCCTTCTGACCATTCAGAAAAGGATGTATTAGTTTTAAAAGTGACTGTCTGGGGGGAGCTTTGGTGGTTTCTAGTGGTGAGGACTTGCTTGCACTCCCAACTCAAAGGCACATGGTTCAAACCCACCAGTTACTCCATGAGAAAAAAAATGAACAATCAACTCCTGTGTGGTGGCCTCTGAAAACCTGTTGGAGGGTCAGGTATGAGTCAGTTCTGATTCTGCAGCACAGAATGACACCCCACCTGACAATCAAAACAAAAGAAAGAAAGGAAAAAGGAAGCGCCTGCTTTTAAAACGCACGTGTTTTGAGTTGGGCGGTGGGTGGATGGCAGAAAGGGGCAGGGAGTGAAGAGAGGAAGGGGCTGGGGGCGACGATGGAGGACTGAGGGGAAGCCTCACTTGATGCCTCCAATTTTTGAAAAGAAAAGGCTGCCGCCTGGGTGGTGTGTAAATTCTACAGCACTCATGGCTCCTTAATAACAACGTTCCATAAATCACCACGCCGCCTCAGCTAAACGCAGCTTTCTGAGGTCCCCTCTGGAGCCCGAGTCTTTATGTCCAATTATAATGGTTAGGGACGACTCCTCCCTGTGCTCATGCCTCCCCTGAAATCACTGCCTTGTTGCTGGGATGCCTTAGGGCTCTGAGAAAGAAGACAGATGCGTCTCTGGATTGCTCACTGGATATTCCCAGCTCCTCCAAAGCCCACTCTGGGCCCCTGGAGATCTTGGAGAGGCAGGCCACCCCCTACATCTAGGCTTGAGCAGACAAGTCTAGACAGGGCTGTGCAACAGGACTTCCTGCCATGGGACGGTCCGTGCCTGCACCATTCAACGCGGGAGCCCATGGAGACACAGCATCCCCAAGGGGTTAAGAGCCAGGGTGTCTGACTGCTGAGTGGCTGTAAATTGGTGTCCCACTCCCTGCTGCAAGGATTCTGGGGCTTCGTCTGACATACTTTGGACATGTTGTAAGGAGAGACAGGTCTTTAGAGAGGGACATCATGCTGGGTAGAGTAGAGGGACAGCGCAGGAGGGGAAGGCCCTCTATGAGGTGAATTGATTCAGTGACTGGGGTAATCGGGATGGGTGTGTCAGAAGCAATGAGATTGGCACAGGATAGAGCATGGATTAGGGCTGTTGTACATAGGGTTGCTATGAGTCGCAAACAACTTGACAGCACATAACAACAACACCAACAACTCCCTGCTGCAAGGAACCACAAAAGCAAGCCTCCGTCCGGAATGCTCAGAGCCACAGTTCTGCTCTGACGCACACAGAGTTGCCACAAGTCACAATATTCCCCACAGAAGCAAGTGTGGTGGCAGCTGTAGCCATGTGGGCTACCAAGTCCTCGAGCTGTGGCTACTGAGTTTGAGGAACTGATTTTTTTGACATTGTGGCAAGAAGCTGCGCTGCAATCCTGAAGGTACACAGTTCGAACCTACTAGGTGCTCTGCAGGAGAAGGATGGGCAAGCTCCTTCTGGGTGATTACCTCTACCTTTGAAAAACTGCTGGAGGCCCAGCGATGGGTCAGCTCCGACACAACGGTACACAACAGTGACATTCCATCTGGCCAATTCATTGGCCCTTGTGACCACTCTAGTGCGAAAGACAAGTGCAGTCATGGAAAATAACCTGCGGTGGCCTGTAGTAATGTCCCCACTGCTCTCTCCCTGCCACGTCCATGCCCTCCTCCTTTTGCCTGCCTCTGCATCAGAAGGCTGAGAGTCTTCCTTCTCGCCTCTGAACTCAGAGCTGGCCTCTCCTCTTGCAATGGCCAAGAGAACATTCAGGAAGGTGTGGCAGACGAGCTCTGCGCCTAGGCTTGAAGATGCCCTGAGTGTTTCCACTTAGCTCTATTGCTCCGAGGTGAGCACCGGGATGGTGAGCCCGGGCCAGCCTGATGGAGGATGAGGCTCTACAACAGAGCCCTTGCCACCACGAACTTCTTGCAAAAGCCCTTCCAGATGAGCCAAGAGCCAGCTCATTCCCAGGCAACGTCAATCACAACTGACCTCACAAGACCACGAGGGCTGCATCCGCCCAGAGATAAAGCTCAGAAAGCAGGAAGGGAGAAGACAGAAAGAATCATGGGAACAAGAATCACACAGGAAGTGAGGGGGATGGTGCAACCACGTGGGGATTGGATCAATGTCATAAGACAAAATGCGTACAAATGATTATTGTCAGGCGCCTTCGAGTTGAGAATGACTCATAGTGACCCTGTGAACAACAGATCTGACCCTGTCCTATCCTGTGCTGTCTTCACAATCTCTGACACACTTAAGCCCATGGTTAACCGTCACTTTGTCAATCCATCTGGTTTAGGGTCTTCCTCTTTTTTGCCGACCTTCCATCTCTCCAAGCATGATGTCCCTTTCCTAGGAATAGTCTCTCTCTCTTTTTTTTTAAATTTTTTTTGTATTATTTTTACGTGTACCGTCAAATCAGATCTGACTGGTACAGGAGGAGATTGCCCCCTCCTTCCCCAGCAGAGCATCTGGTGGATTTGAACCAGGAATAGTCTCTTAACACTGTGCCCAAAGTATGTGAAAGGAAGCTTTGTTATCTTTGCCTCCACAGTGCACTCTGGTTGTACCCTTTGCAAGAGAGAACTGTTTGTTTTTCTGGCAGTCCATAAGGTATTCATTCAGTACTCTCCTCCAACACCAGAGCTCAAAGGCATTCATTCTTCATTTGTCATCCTTATTCCCTTCCCAGCTTTAAGATGAATACCAAGTGACTGCAAAGACCACGAACCTAAACAGGTGCACCTCAGTCCTCAAAATGACACTGTTGCTCTTCAATAATATGGAGATTACATGACTGCAGACTTTCCCAGTCCAATATGTCTCCTGATCTCCTGACTGCCAGTACCAAGAGTGTTGTTGATTGTGGATTCAAGTAAAATGAAGTCATTATTACTCATGCTAATGTATTACTCAAGACTTCAATATTAATCTGCGCTGTAAAATTCCACTCAAATCTCAATACAAAGTTAACACACAACAACAACAAAAGAAGGAGGCAGAACTCAACTAAGTGAGTGATGGCGAAGGACAGCGGAAATCCAGGTTCACATCTGATTATTTGCTTTTCCTTACTTCCTTTCTCCACACCACACTGGCTCCTCCTTCAACACACATATTCTGAGTCCATCCCCGACTGTCCTTACGTGCTACCAGTACCTCAGTCCAAGCCATGACCACTCCTTATCCAGACAGGCAGAAGCTGTCTTGCTTGTCCATCTTTTGCTTTTCTCCCCTATAATCTATTCTATTCATAACCAGAGAGAAATAAATGGATGAAAATGACATTGGACTGTATCCTTCCCCAAGGAGAGCTCTGGTGGCAGTCTGGCCCCCCTCTGGTTGTTAGAACCCACCAGGAGCTCCAGAAAGAAAGATGGGCAATCTCCTCCTGCAATTTCCTCCGAAACCTGACAGAGGGTCAGGCCAGGAGTTGGTTCTGACGTGACAACAGTGAGAGGAAGTATATCCACTCACTACTTAAATACCACAAACAGCTTTGCTTTGTGCTTTCACTAATATTCAGATTCTGGCTAGTATATCAAGCTCCATTTCCCTGGCTTGCCACCTTCCTTCCAGCCTGAGTTCACTACTTTCTATCCATAAACTGCTTTCTTTGAAACCTGGCACATATTCAGCTTCTTTCTGTCTCAGGGCCTTTGCACAGGCTACTCTGATGGGAATGGCCCTCATCCTTTTTTTTTGTTGTTAGAAAAATTTGTAGTTAGAATTAGCCAGCTGGACTCAGTTTAGATGATCCCAATTTTGTTGGCAACATCCAAAGCATCATAGTCAGGAGCAACTCGAACACAGGCCTTCTTCTCTCCATCAGGCCTAATCAAAGTGTTGACCTTGGCAACATCAATGTCATAGAGCTTCTTTACAGCTTGTTTAATTTGGTGCTTGTTGGCCTTAACATCCACAATGAACACAAGGGTGTTGTTATCTTCTATCTTCTTCATGGCTGACTCAGTGGTCAGGGGACATTTGATGATGGCATAGTGGTCAAGCTTGTTTCTCCTGGGGGCGCTCTTCCGGGGGCGTTTGGGCTGCCTCCGGAGTCTCAGCATCTTAGGCCGCCGGAAGGTGGGTGACATGAGGATCTTCTTCTTCTTTTTTTTTTTTTGGCTGTGGATGCCCTTCAGGACGCCTTCTTGGCCTTTAATGCCTTTGCTTTGGCTTTGGTTTTGGGAGGGGCAGGGGCTTCCTTCTTTGCTTTCGCCACCATCTTTGTAGAAGGGCGATCCTCATCCTTATGGCCAGCAGGCTGGTTCTCTTTGGCCATTTTGCTTCATGTTGCCTCTCTCATTGCTCAGATTCCATACATGCTGAGCCTGAAGTCCCATTGAGCTTCTGTTTGGTGACCTGACTTTTATCTCTGGACAGTAATGATCTCTTGCTGATTTCTTGTTCCCGTGTCTCTCTGTCTTCATACTAGGATGTGCGAAGGTCCAGCTCAGGGTCCTTGTCCTCACAGGGGGCATTGACATGGGGCAGCAACTCAGCAAACACTCGCTGAGTGAATGCATGAAGGTCTCTCTCTGTAAAGACCCTCCCGGAAGGGGTCTGCTCGTGTACCCTGTACTTCTCAGGTACATTTAGGGCTCATGGAACCCAGGGCTGAGTACAGAGCCTTCAGATGACTCATCTTGAACTTGTAGCTGGAACTTGAGTAATTAAAAAGTGCTGCATTTAAAAGAAGAGGAGAAGGAGAAAAAAACCAAACCAAGGTGTGAAAATACAACCTGCATGCTGGTCATCGGCATTCATTTGCGCCAAAGTGTTTTTAGTTTTCGCCTCATGGTTTTCTCCTCAGACATCTTATTAAGTTGTTGTTATGTGCCGTCATGTTGCCTGCAACTCTGTACAACAGCTCTGAAGCCTAACCTGTTCTGAGTCAGTCTCACTGACTCTGACACACCGACCCCCACTGTCCCCATTATAGTGTCAATCCACCTCATCCGGGGCCTTCCTCTCCTGTGCTGTCCCTCCACTCTTCCAAGCATGACGTCCCTCTCCGAGGACAGGTCCCGTGCCCAAAGTCTGTGAGAGAGAGCGCTTCAAAATCCTAGCCTCCAAGAAGAAACCTGGTTTCAACCTCTCGAAGATAGATCTATTTGTTCTCCTGGCAGTCCATAACTCTTCCCCATCTTTGAGAAGGGGGAAAAAAGAGAATGTGACAACTCTGAGTTTGCATTCCCACGTGGCACAAATGGTAAGCACTTGCTGGAGCCCAGCAGCGGTTCAGAGGTAGAGTCGGTGCCTTCCTGTGGAGGTCAAGGTTCAATTCCCAGCACCTCACACACAGGTACTATGCATCTGTCAGTGGAGGCTCGCCTGCTGCTCTGATACCGGATGGGCTTCACAGGGGCTTCCAGACGACCATGGAGTAGGAAGAAAGGCATGGAGACTTAATTGTGAAATCAGTCAATGAGAACCTATGATAAGAGAAGTCTAGTCTGCAGTCGATTAAGCAGATGGTGTAGGAAGGGGTGGCATTTCCTTCCTCTGTGCATGCAGTTGTCACGATTTAGGGGTCTATCCACCCAGGGCAGCTGACAAAAGCAACAGGGAAACATTCACAGTTCTGCTCTCTGGGGGTGGATTACACATAAACTTTATTTTCTTCTTTTCTCAATCTGCCATTTCAAAAATGTCAACAGTGAGTCTGGGTTATTACAAGAAGGAGCGGGGAAAGCAATAGTTCTTTCTTTTTTTTTTTTTAAAAACCACCCCAAAAACAAAAGCAAAAACAAACCAATTCCACTAGACATGAGGGAGCTCAGATGGTGTGGTTCACAGAGAGCTGAGGTAACTCAAGGATGACACCAGCTCCGACGGGTCAAACCCACCAGCAGCTCTGTGGGAGAAAGGTGGACAATCTCCTCCCGTGTTATCTACAGCCTCCAAAAACCTGAGGGTGGGTCAGTTAGGAGTCAGTTCTGTGATGGCAATAAGAGAAAGGGAGGTGGGGGAGAGAAAGAGGAAAAGAGAGACAGGAGACCAGGTATATATTAAAAAGGTAAAATTTGCATGAATTGCCCAAAGGAAATGAAACTCTTCAAGTGAAAGCTTCCCTTGTTGTCTCCTTAGAAGAAACTCACTTTCTGCCTTTTGGGTTAAGGATCTGTGATCACAGGGTCTGTTAATGCTGCCCTGATGCTTAGGCCATAATATAATGTAACTATTCTACAGGTTGTAAATCGCAATCTCTAGTCTTTAAAAATAAAACCAGCCTGATCTGAGAAAGGCGCCTGGCTTATACCAAATACGTATCTGGACTCTCTGACAAAACAAGAGACTTTTTTGTCTCATCCTGAATTAGGCTCAAGACCTCTCAACTTGACGCTATAATCTTTGATCTGATGAGCTGAACCTGGAATCCTTAGCCTCTGAAGCCTGAACTCTAAGACACTTCTTGGCCTTTGATGAGTCCTGAGATTTTGAACTGTGCTGGGTAATGACTTAAGACTCCTTTTCCTCCCTGGATGCTCCTGTCCTAAAATCTGACCTCAAGACTGGGGACTTTCCAGCCTCTATAAGAACATAAGTCATTTCCTTGAACTAAAAGTCTCTCCTTCCCTTTAAGCTTCATTGGTTTTTCTTTTCTAGAGAAGCCAGTCTTGGAAGAACATTTTTCATTGACTAGTGTCCATCCAGAATCGGTGTTCGCGTGGAACCTCACTGAGAGAAGTTATCTGGAAATAGGCTCTTGGCAGCTGTAATTATTCAAGTGGAGGTCATGTAGGACCAGGGTGGGCCCTAATGCAATCACTGATGTCCTCGCACATGGAGGGGTGTTTGCACACACAGAGAAGACAAAGTCACAGGGAAACAGACACACAGGGAGAATGCCACCAGACGACAGCAGCAGAGAGAGACTGCACAGATGCACCCAGGAGCCAAGGGACACTGAGGATTGCTGGCTACCAACTTGGAACTTGGAAGAACAAAGAACGTGCCTCTTCTAGGTTTGCAGAGAGCACAGTCCAGCTGACACAACACTCCTCTGCTGTGTTAAGCAGCAATTTGTTACGGGAGCCTCAAGAAACAAATACTGTGTCTTTGGGGCTGATTGGGTTTGCACGTTCGTATTTTTCATATGGAAAGCTGGAGGGTCAGAGAAAGAGAGTAAGGCTCCCCTAACAAAATGGACCGACATGGTGACTGCAGCAATGGACTCAAGTCTATCAGAGACACTGAGGATGGCACAGGGCAGGGCAGAGCTCAGGTCAGGTATTCACTGAGCTGCTATGAGTTACACTCAATTCAATAGCACCCAACAATAACCAACAACAGTATTCTCAATACACTTATTATACCAGCTTTGCCCAAAGCAGAGTACTGTTTTGTAGTACAAAAATTGAAGGATCCCAGAATGACAGAAATGATGGTCCACTTGATTCCAGAACAAGCACCCGCAGGAAACTTCAATGGCACTAAATAAATTGGTTATTAAGATGATTATACAACATTATGCAAATGAAACAAGCCTGCTTGCAGAAAGTGATGAAGACTTAAAGCACTTCCTGGAGTAGATCAAAGATTACAGCCTTCAATATGGATTATGTCTCAACATCAAGAGAACAAAAATCTTCCCAACTGTACAATCGGCCACACTGTGATAGATGGAGGAAAGGCTGACGTTGTCAATGATTTCATTTGGATACACTACAATCAGTACTCACAGCAGCAGCAGTCAAGAAATCAAGAGACTGGTTGCATTAGGAAAATTTGCTCTCAAGGGCCTCTTTGAAGCATTAATGAGCAAGGATGCCACTTTAAAGACTAAGGTGTGCCTGACCCAAGCCATGGTGTTTCCGTTGTTTTATATGTGAAAGTTAGACAAATAACCAAGGAAGACTCAACAAAAATCAAAACCTTTGGATTGCGGTATTGGAGAAGAGCATTGGTGGCCAGAAGAACAAACACATCCACCTTGTAGGAAGTGCAACGAGGGTGATCCTTAGAGGTTAGTCAGTCAAACTTCAGCTCACATAGTTTGCGTATGTTGTTAGAAGGGGCCAGCTACTGGAAAAAGATGCCATGCTTGGAGAAATCAGCTAAAGAGAAAGACTCTCAATGAGATGGCCTGACACAGGGACTGTAACAACAGGCTCGAGTGTGGCGGAGTCTGGGAGGATGGTGCAGGACGGAGCACTGCTCTGATCTGTTCAGCGGGTTGCTATGAGTCACTGCAGACTTGACGGCCAATTATGACAAGAAATAAACCGGGGTGTGTCTGAAATTTCATACTAGATCAAGTTACTTTATAAATTTTATGAAGCCTGTGATTAAGCCTGTTGCTGAATAGCGTCAGCCTCCTGAAGCATTAGTGCGGTGGGTCTGCAGGCGTGGATCCCATCCCAGACGAAGCAGGGGGAAAGACATTGCCATGACCTTGAACCACAGACCCTCTGCTAAGTGCAGCTGGGGTGTTAGAGCGCCTTTCAGCCAGGATGAGGGTGGGAGAGAGGCTTAGAGTCTCAGAGAGTGTCCTAGAGACGGTGGCACTTGAGATGGCTCTTGAAAATTGGGAGCGGACTCGGAGGAGATGGATAACGGAGCCAATGAGCACAGGGAAGCTCAGGAGGACAGCAACGAGCAGTTCTAGAACCAGTTCAAGGGCACGTGTTTCATGGCTGAGTCACTGCTGACGGCACAAGTCAGGCATCAACCCAGCACTCGGCTTCCAGTTTGCCATTATTATAGTGGCTGCGTATGACAAATCTATGATGCTAGAATATATACTGCCTCTAATTTAAATACCGGAAGGGTCAGCCATGGTGGACACATTTCAGTGGAACTTACAGATTTAGATATACAAGGAAGAAAGACCTGGAAATCCACCAGCGGGGGGAATCAGGTAGTGAAACCATACACACAATATTGTTGTTGTTATGTGCCATTGAGTTGCTTGTGACTCACAGTGATCCTACGTAAAACAGCTCTGAACCCTGCTCTGTCCTGAGCCAACCTTATCGTCTCTGACATATCAATCTATCCCTATTGCCCCAGTCACCGAGTCAATCCATTTCATAGGGGGTCTTCCTTGCTCTCTTGTGCTGTCCCTCCACCCTCCTAGGCATGAGGTCCCAAGGACTGGTCCCACCTTGCAATATGTCCAATATCTGTCAGACAGAGCTTCAGAATCTTCACCTCCAAGGAGCTTGGTTTCACCCTCTCCAAGACGACCCCATTTGTTCTTCTGGTAGTCCATGGTATATTCAACCCTCTTCTAAACCACCACAGCTCAAAGGTATCAATTCTCCCTCTATCATTTCTAGTCATTGTCCAGCTTTGAAGTAATCAAGCTTACTTGATTAGCAAGTGACTACGAAGACAAAATATTATGTAAGGTATTTAGAGCTGAATGGGTGTGTCAGAGGCAGTGCGATTGGCACAGGATAGAGCAGGGTTTAGAGCTGTTGTACATAGGGTCCCTATGAGTCGCAAACGACTCGATGGCACATAACAACAACAACAACAACATTTAGTGCTGGAAGCTGACCACCCAGATAGAAAGGCATGCACAATATGTAGTTTGGACATGCCATCAGGAGGGGCCGATTTGCTTAAAGATGTCTTGTTTGGTAAATAGAGGGTCAGTGAAAGCAAGGGGAACCCTCAGCAAGCCAGCCTGACACAACAGTACACCCAGATATACCAACAGTCAAGCACAAACAATACCAACAGTCATGGCACAGGACCAAACAACATATTGTTCTATTATGCACAAGTGCTTCTAACAATGGGCTTAACACCACCATGGTACAAAGGCCATTCTGAACCTCTAGGAAGAACCTAGTATGTACAGAAAGAAGCAAGCTCATTGCCGCTGAGTTGGAACCAACTCCTAGCTGACCCTCCACTGGGTTTCCAAGTGGCAAGAAGATGTGCTGCAATCCCAAAGGCACAAAGGCATGCGGTTTGAGGTCACCTGCTGCCCCGTGGGAGAAGGATGGCAGTCTCTTCCCATGCAATTAACCACCTCTGAAAACCCGCAGGAGGGTCGGTTCTGACTCAATGATATACAACAACAATATCAACAATTTTCACGGGAGGTGGCTGTCCATCTTTCTCCCATGGCCACTGGTGGATTTGAACCATCGGAGAGATGTAGCCTTTCGCTTAGCAGCACACTTCCTTATGGACGACGCTAAAGACAATGCATGATAATCTTGTGGATTGTGTCCTTCAAACTCCACACTAAATAGTTCCTAAAGTATTCCTGTTATTATAAAATTTGTGATTTTCATCTTACAGATGAGGAAACTGAGGCTCAGAGAGGCTAAGTGACTAGCAAGTAGAGCTGAGTTCCAACTGCAGGTCCCAGGTGCCTAACCCGGACAAGTCTCCTTTAAAAATGAAAGTAATTCCTGCGTGGAGAGAGCTGGTCTGGCGGTGACCGGAGGACCCAGTTGGCCACATCCAAGGCATCAGATGGAGCTCTGTTTGAATTTCCAGAATTTGAGGGAACAAAATAGTTCCTTCCTTCTCCCCTTCCTGAGAGGAGGGAGGAGGAGGGCAAGGGGGAACACCCAGGCAGAGGAGGCTGGTGTTCAACAACAGGAACCAACCAAACAAAAAGGTTTCCTTTGTTGTTAAAAGAGAAGTGGGAGGGGCAGATGCGGGGACAAGAAAAGAGGGGGATGATTAGAGGCACTTCTGGGAATGCATCTGAAGGAAATAATCAGAAAAAAGAAGCAGATGGAAGGCCTGTGGAAAGATATGCATCAGGACATTATTGAGATGCGCACATTACCTCACTGACAACCAACAGTAAAGACCGGATTAAGCCAGCTCTGGAATTCTGACTCAATGGAACACTGAGGGGCTTTAAAAAAAGGATCATTATCATTGTGGAAACAGCAGAGAGAGGAGCATGGGGACAGGGGCTAACAGTATAATGTCCATTGGGAAAACAGGAAACCAAATCCTTGCAATTATGTAAATATCCGCAGAGCGCCCTGAGAGAAAGGGAGGACAGGGAGAGGGGATCAACTGCACTTTATCTCGTCCTCTCCTTTCCATAGTCTAGAACATTCTTTTACAAAGTTTCAACTGGTCCCTGTTAGTCACATGTGAGAGGATCCTAAGCCTTATATGAACATTTAAAATAATTTCACACACTTTTTTTTAAGGGTTTCAAATGTAGTTTATTTCTTCAATAATGTCTTATTTTAATGAGTACATAGTGCTTTTCCTCGACATCAATTATAAGTTGATTTTGAAAACAATTCAATATTATACCACTAGCTGATTTGGTTATTGATCTCTCCATTCCTTTGGGGTGACTCTGCCAACAGGGGACAAGTTCCATACTATCCCAATTTCACACACTTTTAAAGCTTAAAAATCTTACATATATTTTTTTGAAAATTTGCATGTTTAGGTTTGAGCACAGTATCTTGGTTATGTTTTCAAATGAGATCTTTATTATTTCTCTCTTTCTTTTTTTTTTTAAATTTTTAGAGCCACACAATTAAATACCTGTGGTTGAAATGCTGTCTGAGTTTGGCTTCAAACAGTTCTGGGAGGAACAGGGAGATGGGCAAAGGGGAAGATGACACATGATCGGTCCGGAGTTGCTCAATGTCAAAGCTGAACAATGCGAATATGAGGTTCTCATTCTATTTTGTACATTTTTGACCAAATGAAAAAAAAAGTATTGAAATAGTCCTGTATTGTCACGGTGGTTGGTGTTAAGCGTCCTGGAGTTGACTGGGATGCATGGTGACCCTCTGAACAACAGATCCAAGTCTCGTCTGATCCTGCCCCATCTTCTTGATGTCATCCATGGTTAAGCCTGTCCTTGGTTCTTGCTGCCACCACGTCAAGCCGTCTCACTGAGAGACTCCCTTCTCTTTCTCTGACCCTTTGCTTTCCCAAACATCTTATGTTTTTCCAAGGACAGGTCCCTTCTGACAATGTGTCTGAAGTTTCTGAAATGAAGTTTTACTGTCCTGGCTTCAAAGGAGCACTGGCTGCAGCTGCTTCATTGCCCTCTGGAGTCCATGGGATATTCAGCACTCTTCATCAACCTCCTCAACCTCAATGGCGTCGAATCAGAACCAACTCACAGCTGACCCTCCAGGGGGTTTGCAGAACATGTCAATTACGTGGGAAGAGACTGCCCATCTTCCTCCAGAGGGGCAGCTGGTGGATCTGAACAGCTTGTCTTTGGACTCACAGCACAACTCCTTATGCACTGTTCTTGTTGTGTACCATCAAGTTGGAGCCAATGTATAGCTGACTCTCCAGCAGCTTTTCAGAGGCAGGTAATCGCACATCCATCCCCTGTAGAGCAGCTGGTGGACTCAAACTGTGTGCCTTCAGGATTGCAGCACAGCTTCTTGTCACTAGGCCACCAGAGCTCCCTTATCACTAGACCACAACAATTCTTCGATCTTCCCTGTTCATTGTCCAACTTCTATTTATTCAATTTTAATAATTATATTTATATCTATCTTAGACCAAGTGATGATACAAGTGTCCACGTTCATAGGGTCACTATGAGTGGTCTATGACTCGACAGCACTTAACAACAACAACAACAAACAATGAGAGCTCTGTTGGCCTGGTGGATAAAAAGTGATGCTACCAAACCAAAGGTGGGTGATTTTAATCTGTGGCCCTCAGGCTTGGCTTTAATTGTATTTGGTCAAACCTTCTTCTAAGTGGGATAGCACCGGTCTGTCCATTTGCTGTACAGAGGTAACTCGTGGTTGCTGTGATGCTAAACACTGTGACACCGTTGTGTCAAATGCGATAATGGTTACACATGGTGAACAGTGTTTGATGGAACTTGGAAGCTGGAGTAGCATCCACTTCCGAAATAGCTTGCCTTCGGAAACTCTATGAATTTGGAGAAATGATGAAAGTTATATAAGTGTTCAAGTCTTTCATTCATAGGGTCACTATAAGTTGTCTACTACGACTCAATGGCACTTAACAACAACCAACAACATCTTAAATCAGAAAATCAGGATAATCACCTTCATTACATAGGGGTTCTCCCTTTTTTAAGAGAAAGGAACAAAGGGAGGGCAATTGCTTCCACTAAGAAGGAGTACTGATCCCTGTCCGCCAGTTTGCTATTCTGTGGTGACGTTAAACCTGCCGATACTTTACTAACATCTCAAATGATGTTACTAGCATCTCAAATGATGTTACTAGCATCTCAAATCCCAGCCAAGTCACCTGTATTGGACAGGTTTCAACGGAACCTCTACACAAAGGCAGACCAGGTAAAAAGGTCTGATAATCAGTTCCAAAAACTGTGTTGTTGTTATTAGGGTCTACTGAGTTGGTTATAACTCATTGCAACCCTATGAACAGCATGGATCCACTCTCAAGACTTATGGTGGTTACGGTCAAGAAATAAAAAAACAAGGGGCACTGAGCAAATCTGCTGTCAGAGACTTTTACAGAGTGCTAAAGAGTAAGGATGCCAGTCTAAAGACTAAGGTGTGCCCGACCCAAGTCATGGTCTTTCCAAAAATTGTTGTGTACTGTGGAGTTGGAACCGACCTATTGCTGACCCTCTGTTGGGTTTTCAGAGGCAGTCAATCACATGGGAGGAGATTGCCCATCCTTCTCCTGCAGAGCAGCTGGTGGCCCTGAACCATGTGCCTTTGGGATTACAGCACAGCTTCTTGCCACTAGGCCAAGTCAGCCAATGAAAATCTTATGGATGACAAAAGAGTACTATCTTACTGGCTTGCACGAGATATGCCATTTAGGGGGATTAGTCGCTGGTTAGAACAGCATGACTAGGAAAGTAGAGGGTCAGTGAGGGTGAGAGTGACCCTGGATGAAGTGGGCTGGCACATAAACAGCCACGCTGAACATGAACATGACAGTAACTGTGAGGTTGATGCAGGACAGAGGCAGACCTCATTCTGTTCTAAGGTTGTCATGAGTCAGAGCTGACTCTATGGAAAAAGACAACAAAAAGAGAGCAAGACACCTCCCCCTTTTGACCTGGAATCTCTTTCTGATACATGGCCCTCTCTCCGGGTCCCACCCACCTTCCCTGGCTCACCGGCAGCTGTTGTCCCCATCGCTGTGCAAGGACATCTCGGCCCTGCGGAGGCCCAGGCGGGAGAAGGAGTGGTACAAGGTGAGGGCCACATCGCTCAGGCTGTGGACGCCGTCCGGCTCGTCATACACATTCTCCCAGTAGGAGCGGAGGCCGGGGGTGCCCGCGGGGTAGTTCCCATACAGGTAGTAGTCCAGCTGCCCGATGATCTCCTGATTCACCACAGCTTCAAACTTCCGGGCAAAGAAGGTGGGTCTGGCCGTCTGCTGTGCTCGGGAGACAGAAAAAGAGCAGCGTCAGAAAGTGGCAGGGGCTTTGGAGCCAGTCTTGTCTAGTTCGTTCCCCTATAATCAGTTAAAACTACAGGTGTACACGGTAGAACTACTCCATGAAGTTCTCAAGGCTATGACCTCACCTTCCAGAAGCAGATCACTAGGTTTGACTTCTGATTTTGCTCTGTGGGGGTTTGAACCAATAACCTTTCAGTTCAGAGCCAAGCACTCAGCTACCTGCCCCACCCAGAGACTCCTGCCTGGATTCAACCTCCAGCTCTGACACTTCATAACCTCGCTGGTCTCATTTTCCTCATCTGTAAAATGGAGGTAATTAGTTAAAGGTATCTGAAAGCCTGAATGAATGAATAGTTCTAAAACACGGACAGTATTTGTTAGGGAGCTCTGGTGGCAAAGGCTGCGGGGAACTGTGTTGCTAACTCTGGTGGTTCAAATCCACCAGCAGCTCCTTGGGAGAAAGAGGTGCAATCTCCTCTTGTGCGATTTACTGTCTCTGAAAACCCACGGGAGGGTTAGCTATGGGTCTGCTCTCAGCAATGAGAATGCGAGAACAATATTTGTTAATATCTATAAGCATCATTTCAGTGTTTGTTAAATAAATGAAGTCCTAGATGCTGGGCTGCATCTCAGAAATCATTTAGCCAGAGGTCACTGACTAATAATCCAGGGCAAATACAGCCTGCAGATGTACTTCAGTTGGTGAGCAGAGTGTTTTAAAATGGAAAAAGATGGCAACAACATTTTTAAAGTGGAAGCATTCACAGCAAATGTTTCTGGCTTTCCTTTACAAAAGAAACAGATCCGGCAAACCCAGTCCCCTATTTTTACAAGGTAACAACTGATTCAAGCAAAACAGTAGCTGCCCCTTTACACAGGCAAAGGTCCTCTTCAACTCAGCGCAGTCCTTACCACTCCCTAATGCCTCCCTTGCCCTGCACGTGACTTCCAGACTCACAAGACATGCCCTGGCTTTATGAAATCACAATCTCTGGGGATGGGTCCCAGAAGCTAGTATTTTCAAGAGGTCCTGCAGGTGGTTCTTTGGATCGCCTATTTGAGGACAGTGCAAGTAACACCAAAACTGGCTGTAGAGTGGTTAAGTGGGAATTTATTTTTCAATCATGCTTTAAGGGTGTTCCCTCCCCAGAACTACTGATTCAAAATCTCTGGTGGATGAAGTCCAGCAAACTTAAGTCCAGAGAAGGGGCCTGGCCAAGGTCAAGTCAACTCCAACTCATAGCCATCTTTATAGAGTCTCTGAGGCTGCAATTCTTTTACGGGACAAGACAGTCTACCTTTCTTCTGTGGAGACATCTTGTTAGTGGATTTGAACCGTTGACCTTTTGGTTAGCAGCACAACATGTAACACACTATATCAGGAAGGCCAGTTAGTGAATTGTTTCAGCTTTGCAAGGGTCTAACTCTGAGGGGGTAGCATGAAAACAGCCATAGACAAACTAATAAATGGGTGGGAATGGCTTTGTTACAATAAAATTTTATTTAGAAAAAAAAAGAGGCAGCATGCTGGAAGTGGCCCATGAGCTATAGTGACAATGTGTTATCCAGTAGCTGCTCTGTGGGAGAAGGACAGACAATCTCCTGTGTGATTTACTGTCTCTGAAAACCAGCTAGAGGGTCAGCTATGGGTTGATTCCAACTTGACAGTACACAACAACAATCCTTGTAGGCTAAACAAACAAATCAACTGCAGAACCTTCCCCTTTTGAAGCTATAGTCTAACGTCTTGGAGTTAAAGTTCGATCAAGCAGTGTTTTCAGGATGATGGAGCAATTACATCCATAATGAGCACAGTTACTGCTGAGCACATTCTACACATCAGGCACCAGGTTTACATTGTCTCTCCTCCTCTTCCTCCGACTCCTCCTCCTCAGAAAAGGTATTATACTTCTAATTTTACAGATTAAGAAACTGAGGTTCAAAACCCGTAAGTGGTATTTATAGTAAACTCACACAGTGGCAACAAGTCCCTCAAACAGACCCCATATCAGCTGCCAAGCTGATTCTGACTCTCTGGGCTTCTAAGGCTGTGAATACGTGTGGGAGGAGACCACTCATCTTTCTCCCATGGAGTGGCTGTGGATTCGAACCACTGATCTTCTGGTTAGCAGTGCAACATGTGATGCACTATGCCATCAGACTGCCTTCAGTGACAAAGAAGGTAAGATTCCAACCCAGATCCTATGGCTCCAAAATCCATGTTGGTTCTTACATGCCACGCTAGTAACTAAGTCAAGCGGAGCCCGTATTATTCTGAATGCCCCATCGCCTCCCTGCTTCTTGAGCCCCTTGGACTTCCCTCTGGGGATGGAGGTATCGGCGTCCCTCAGGGAAGCACAGAGGAAATCTCAGAGCAGCTGAGTTCAAACCCTCACTCGGCTACTTTCCAGCTGCGTATGTGTGTGGGCAAGTCACTTAGCCATCAGGGCCTCAGTTCCTCATCCTGAAATGGATACAACCATGCCACGTGGTGACAAGTGGGGGACAAGCAGAGTGTCTGGCACACTAAAAAAAGCCCACTGTCATCAAGTGAGTTGACTCATGGTAGCCTCTAGTTGGGTTTCTGAGCCTGCAGATCTTTATAGGAGGGGACAGTCCCCCTTTCTCTTGAGGAGCAGCTGGTAGATTTGAACTGCTGACTTTCTATTTAACAGCTCTGCACGTAACCCACGCAGGGCTCCTTGTCTTGCATGTGTGCTTCTTGATTATATGTCTGTTGTCGGTAGTGGTGATTTGGTGTACCATCAAATCAGAACTGACCCATAGCTGACCCCGCAGTGGGTTTTCAGAGGCAATAACTGCACAGGAGTAGACTGCCCATCCTTTTCCCACAGAGCAGCTGGTGGATTTAAACTGTGTGGCTTCAGGATTGCAGCTCGGCTCCTTACTGAGTGGCCACCAGAGCTCCCTAGGTCTACTGCTACTACACCTTAAACCTGCCACCAGGGGCCTATCTACCTGGAGGCTTGGGAACGCCTCCTTTCCTGGAGGCTGAGAATCAGACCCAGAGCAGGGCAGCCTCTCTCCTCCGTCTGCAGTTCCCCCGCTCACCGCAGCAGTTCTGAAAGGGCATGTTTCTATATTTATCATTGTCTTCCTTGGAATTCTTTGAAGGAGAACTTCTTGCTCCTCGCCAGCCAGCAGCAGCTTCTGGACTCGAGGCACCAGGAGACAGTTTTGATCTTTGTTTACTGTGGAGGAAGGGGCTGTGAGTACACGGCTGGGGGCTTTATGCTGAGCAGTCCTCATCGAAGACCACAATACTCTAAAATGCACGGTAGACGGAATACAACTGCTGGTGTCCCGAGGACCCCCAAGCAGAGGCTCTGGGGCACCAGCTCCTGGGTGTAAGGACTGGTCTGTGACAAACCTGAAGCTCTCTTTCTTTTCTTTTGAACATTGAAGCATTTCCCAACAATCCTTGCCTTCTCAGTGGATCCTCTCTGCGTGGATAAGGCAGAGCTGGCCTGTCGTCCAGGTTCATGCCTCAATTCACATGGGCTTGAGAAAGTCTCTGGGTTATGCCCAATTTACATCCAAAAACAGGCCTTTAAAAAAAAGTCACGGAGGTCACCAATGTGGCAGTTAATGACCTCCAAGCGGGACCCTCCAGGGTAGGAAGGTGAGAGCCCGCTGTGTGTTCTGTACCCAGAGGTGCAAAACTGGGGCAGCTCTGGCTTTAGAACTGCAAGCCCACACGTGCTGAAAACATTTCAGCACTTACCTATTAACCAAATGGTCAGTGGTTCAAATCTACCCTGGGATTCAGAACTGGCTTTGACAAGCACTGTGGCATTTGGACAAGAACAAACTGGGAGGAGGGTAGAGAGAATAGTGCAACAATGAATGAGTGGAAGCCCAAAAT
>NW_006399867.1:8385094-8385581 GCF_000299155.1 Elephantulus edwardii
GGTTGGCGCAGGACAGAGCAGGGTTTAGGGCTGTTGTGCATAGGGTCCTTATGAGTCGAAAAGGACTCAACAGCACATAACAACAACAACAACAACAACATTCTCTAAGTGGGCGTGGGACTGGTATTATCTTTGAGTATACAGACATCCAGGAATGGGAGTCAAGGGCAGAAGGCAATCAGAAGTCCCAGGTGTCACATGTCTCTGGACTTGATCTCTTCCTAATACATCTTTTCGTGTGCAAACCCCAGACAAAACTCATGAGCAAAGCCTTGTTCCCTCTGGGGAGCAGCTTAGAGGAAGGCTTTTTCTTTTACTCACACGTCTACTCACTTGAAACAAAACTCATCTGTTAAAGAAGGCCTTGAGTTTAAGAAAACACAATCCTAACTTGATTCTGACTGGTGCAGATTATTCAGTAATGCCCACTTGGCACACTTCACCTTGACTGAAGCTTAACATGTGAAACAATGGGTCTCAAGACTTA
>NW_006399867.1:8385681-8395954 GCF_000299155.1 Elephantulus edwardii
AAAAAAAAACAAATCTACCCTGGGATGCCTTGGAAGAAAGGCCTGGCGATCTGCTTCTGAAAGGTCACAGATTTGAAAGCCCTTCTCGGCACACAAAGGATCACCATGAGTTGGAAGCGACTTGATAATTAACAACAACTAGAGCCAGAGACATCTGTGTGCGGCACCACCTCTCTGTGGCTACTTTACCATCTGCATGGTGTGGGCAAGGAGGGTGACCGCTCTGTGCCTCAGTTTCCCCACTGTACCATGGAGGCGCTTTTACTTCTGTGATTATAATGCCCACAGAGGGCTGGCCCATGTGTGTGGTTCCAATACAGAAGTTGTCTGTAACCAGCATCCAATCACCCAGGATCTCCTTAATATGCAAGGAGGTGTGGTGGACCCGTGGGTAGGGAATTGCTCTGCCAGCCCACAGGTCGGTGGTCCAAGCCCATCAGCTGCTTTTCAGGATGATGCAGAACAACATTCATCTGCAGATTCTGATCCAATCGGCGTGGAGAAGGCAGAGAGTGTACTTGTAATAGTCTCCTTTCCGAGGCTACACTGAGGCTAAGAGACTGGAAGCCTGATGTGGGCAGCCATGCTCTTCAGGGCTACGCCAGGGGGACAAGAGGGGAATGTTGGGGTCTGGTTGCCAGCCTGGCACAGCTTCCCCCACCAGCAGCCTGGGAAGCAGCGCACCATCCCTATGGGTCAGCTCTCTGGCCTCAGAGTAATTAGTTTAATCATTTTGTTCGGTGTTCTGTTTGTGCTTACAGCTGAGGCCTGAGCGTGGAGAAGAAGAGAGCAAGGAGACTCAGGGAGTGTTTTCCCCCCCGCCTTGCACAGTGATGGCTGGAGCGGGAGCCAGTGCGTGTCTGGGGTAGGACCTGGGCGCCAGGCTACCTTGGGAACCATGGAAACAGACCTCCTGCCTCAGATCCTCCTGGGACTGTGAATGGCTGGGCTTGGCAAGAGACAGTGATGCTGGTAAGAACAGTCTCATCTCTTATTATCCTTCAAGTTCAACGACAGCAGCGGTGTGCAAATTGGGCTGCTCATCAGAATTCCCCCAAGTGTAATATATCAAAAAATACCAACGCCTGGCCTTCCCTGGAGATAGGAGTTGTCAGCTACGGAGAAGTTTGCTCCTTGGGGACACTGACTGGTGTCTGCAGGCATTTTTGGTAGCAGTGGAGGCCAGGGAAGTGGTTAAACACCCTTTAATTCACTGGAGAGCCGCAACGAGGAACCAACCCAAACCCAACCCTTTGCCACTGGGCCTGACTCATGCTGACCCTGTAAGGTGGGGCACAGCATAGCACCCGGTTTCCGAGCCATAGTCTTCACAGAGGCAGACCTCGTCACATCTTTCTCCTGCTCAGTGGTAGATAAGCGTGAAGCCACAAAGCCAAGTGCTCAGCCACGCCACCACCAAGGCTCCTTAATGAACAATTATCCTGCCCTTCAAGGTCAATGTTGTTATTTAATCATTGAGCTGGAACCAACTCATAGCTGACCCTCCTGTGGGTTTTCAGAGACAGTAAATTGCACAGGAAGGACGATTTACCTGCCTGTCTTTCCACCAGGGAGCAGCTGGTGGATCTGAACTCTGTGCCTGTGAGTTGGCAGCGAAATTACCCTGGGTGCACACACTTCGTGCCCTGAAACACGTCTGCAAGAGCTATGTCAGGAGGTGCTGACTGAATGGAGGTGGTCTTTGCATGTCACCTGGGAACAAGGTTTTTGCTACTACTTTGCTGTGTGACCATGATAAATTGATGTGTCTTTCTGTGCCTTGGTTTTGCCAATAATAATAATAATAATAATAATAATAATAATAATAATAATGATGTTGTGTGCCATCAAGCCGGAGCAGACCCATAGCTGACTCTGCCCAGGTTCTCAGAGGCAGTAAATCACACAGGAGGAGATTGCTCATCCTTCTCCCATGGAGCAACTGGTGGATTCGATCTACATGCCTTTGGGATTGCAGGGCAGCTTCTTACCACCAGGTTACCAGAGCTTAATAACAACAACAACAACAACAATAATAATTTGTTTTTGTTATGTGCAGTTGAGTTGCTTGTGACTCATAGTGACACTATGTTCAACAGCTCTGAACCCTGCTCTATCCTGAGCCAATTCCATTCTCCGATACACCCATCCCCATTACCCCAGTCACTGAGTCAATCCATCTCATCGGGGGCCATCCCTTCCTGCGCTGTCCCTCCACCCTCCTAAGCACGATGCCCTTCTCCAAGGACTAATAATAATAATAATAATAATAATAATTGCTATTATCTGCCCCATAAGGCAGTTGTGGGGGCTTATTGAGTTAATACAAATAGGTGGTCAGAATAGCTTTGGAGCGCTTAGTAAGATGATGCAAACGGCATGTGATTTGCTGACTTAAAGCCTGGAGGCTCAGACCCCCTGGAGAGCCCCTTATATAAAGCTCCCAGGTAAGAAAGCCCAAGGAGGACAGGTCTACCCTGCGACACGCGGGGTGGCGACAAGTCAGGACTGACTCAACGGCTACGGTTTGGCTTACTGGTTAATGATGATGACGACTTTACTATTATTATCAAAAGCCAGGCTGTGCCTCGGACACCAGTGCAGGCGAGCACGGGGTGGAGCGTGCGGCGGGCTCACCTGGAAGCGGTGGAAGTCCTGGGGCTTGAAGTCGTTGGGCGAGCAGCCGCACCAGTCCACGATGTGCTTGTACTGGCACTTGCAGCCCAGCTTGCGGTTCCAGTTGGTGATGCGCAGGTTGTTGTCCACCATGGTGTCGCAGTGCGGGCTGTTCTCCAGGACCGTGTGGAAGAAGGACTGCGGGCGAGACAAGGGCCAGCTGAGACCTCGTCCTACCGGCCCTGGAACCACCCAGCTATGAAAAGTGATTCCTGGAAACGCATTTGTTCTGTCTGTGTGCCAATGGGGTCAACCAGGAGTGTGGTGCTATTTGGGGTAGGCTGGGCTGTCTCGGATGGCATGGCGCCATGCTGCTTAGAATCAATCCACTCTTCCGAGTGTGTCCAAGTTGCCTTTCCCCAACCTTGTAAACCCTGATCCTAGGACATGCCTCATCAGCCAGCAGAAAGACCAAGACTAGAGGAAAACATGCAGCCATTTCCCAGGAAACTTGGAGCCAGAAGAACTCTTGTTTTGCAAAGACATGTAAAACCAACGTGATTCAGGATAAGCCATTCTGATGATAAAAGGATAGTTTGAAATCTCATTCTGTGAAAAGGGAGGCTTGTCTAATGGATGCACCCAACTTGGTGCTGGAAGGCGTCCCAGGCATCCTCTTGTCAGCCTCTTATGGAGTCTGCCCACAACTGGCAGAAGGGATTTGCCCATAATACTGAACAGGCATCACTGCTGTTCAACCCCTAGGACTCTTGGGCAATATATCCTAGGAATCCGAGAATAAAGGGATGTTGAACATGAAAAGAAAGACAAGAGCTGGAGAGAGAGAGTGAGAGAGGAGAGAGAGAGAGAGAGAGAGAGAGAGAGAGAGAGAGAGAGAGAGAAATTCCACTTGGTTGCTATTTTACAGCAATCTTTACCAATTTGTCACATATGGAGGCTCGTTGGTTGCTCTGATGCTTGAAGCTACACACCACCAGGATTCCTAACAGTAGGGTCAGTCACAACATTCAGGTTTCAGAAGACTAGCAAGAAAGGTCTGGCAATCTATTTCTGAATCTAAGTTAGTGAAAACTATCGATCAGCACAGAATACTGTCCAAGACTTGGGATTACTTGCTAGATGTGATGAGAAGGATGGATGGTGGTGAAAGTGAGGGCCAGTGAAGGTGAGGGAACCCACTCTGAGAGGGACCTATGATGGTGACAACACTCACACTCATTGATGGCCATGAAGATGGCATGAAGCCGGGCATATAAAGTCACTGTGAACAAGTATCACACCAATGACAACCAGCAATACTGCGTGAGCACTCTCGGGCCACAGGCATCTGCGTTCTGGCCTGCGCTCTGCCCTTGGAGAAGTACTACACTTGCCTGTTAATAGAGTTATGGACACAGCCTTCAGCTGTCTTCTAACTTTGTTCCCTCAGGGGGAGAGGACAAGACAAGAGAGGCTGGAATGGAAAAGATGGGACTTCCCAGGGGTGCTGAGTATATACTATAACATATACGAAAATAATGTGCATTAAGCTTTCCGGGGTTTTCTCACAGCTGAATTTTCCCCCTACTTAGATATCTTCATAAATTAGCTATGCTGGTTTTGCTTGTTTATTTTGCAACATAGAAAACAATCAGCACAGCATTAAAGCAGGGGATGAAGGGAGGGTGTGTTAAAAAAAAAAGGATAACAGCAGGTACATTATTTCTAAATACATTAAAAATACAATGTGTTGTGTGTGTCCGGACAGGGAGTGACATGAGGCATTGCCCAGCACTGACCATAAGGGATGAGGGTCTCTTCATTAAAAAACTCCATCTCCAAACAATCTCTCCTATGCCCAGCTCCCCACTGTGATGCGGAGAATCAGAACTTTAAGCTTGAATTGGCTACAAGCCCACAGAGCTGCGCTCTCTTCATCAAGTGCGGGGGAAATGCCCAATTACCGAGTGCCCTGTGGCCTTTCTTAATGATACAGAAATTTCTTACAAGACAACAGGCGAGGAGGTGATTTGGAACTGAGAGAAAGGGTGCTGCTCACGGTGGCAGGACAAAAGCTGACCGCTTAGCATGTGTGCAGAATAAAAAACCAGGCCCTTGAGGACCTGCCCATCAGCCTTCAGAGGGGACACGACAGGCAGGGTCAGAGGAACGGGGAGCTGTCTCTGACAAGAGCTGAGAACGGTGAGTGTGATATACTGTCATGTCTGATCTGTGGAAGCACACACAGCTGGGAGTGTGGCCCAGTACTGGGGGCACGGACAGGGAAGGGACAGTGGGTCACTCACAGGTGAGGTCCAAGGCCCAACAGCAAAGGAACCAACTGTGGCACTGGAAATTGGGATGAAACAGAATTGGAAATACAGAGGATGAATGCTGTCTCCCTGAGCCCTTGTCTGATGAGAAAGCCGGCATGTTCACACCAACACCACAGAGCCAGCCCTCTCCTTTCTCGACAAGGGTGGGTGTTTTAGGGGAATTTTTAATCCTACACTCAGCCAGGCTTCCTTTGATAGATATAAATGGTGGTGAGCTCTCCTGAGTTTTTCAAATGCTTCCAGGAGTCCAAGGAGAAGGGCTGAGTCCATATTCTTGGCCATTTGAGGCTAGGGCTGGCCCAGTGGGGGGCCTGGCTCACTGTCCCTGGGGCCACCAGAACTTCCAGAATATAACTGATAAAGCCAAAGCCACGTTCTCTGAAGAAGGTTTGGAAAAATCAGGAAGGGGTTCCTGCTGTTGAAAGGGAGGAGTTTTTACATGACTAGTGATCGAGGAGATCTGGCTGAAGCGGATAGGAGGATCTTCTGACAGGGCTGCACCGTACAGCTGTGCAGGGTTTCCACTGTGCAAATCCAGGCAGTGCTAACACCGTTGTACGTATCAGGCTGTATATTGCAATGGCTTTCAGACCAAAAGCAGTAAGTGTCTTATTCTTACACACTCAGAATATCAAGATGATTTTATGATCGATGGGTCTCAAGGAGGGGCTTGCAAACAGGTGCTGTGTCTCACTGCAGGGGGCAATCCCATTCACCCCTGAGGGGCTATGTGGACTGCTGGTGTACCCCACACCACCTGTGAGGGACCCTGTGGTGTCAGTGATACTCCTCGTGGGTGGTGTCACTCCCCCCCTACTTTGGGCTGCCCTCAGACTGTGCATGTGGGCACAGGAAGCCCTTGCCAAGACTTCAGCAACTGCCCCTGTGCAAAGGTCACACACACTAGCCCTCCCTTTCTCGGGGCACTCACCTCAGCAGGAAGCAGGGTGTAGGAGTAGAACTGCTTCATCTTGGTCACCAGATCATCTGTGGAGAATGTCACATACTCCACAAACTTGCGGTTCAGCAGGAACCAATCGGAGCCGCCATCCACCGCGATGCCCTCCGGGATGCGCCGATCCCCCAGGCGCCACATGTGGGCATCACACTCGAGGAACAGCCGGTCCAGGCCCTGTTTCCGGATGAACCTGGGCGAGACAGAGCAGCCTTATTACAGAGGTTCTGAGAGGGAGATGCTTCTCACCCAGAGCTCGAAGGAAACAGCAGCAAAAGTAGCCCTCACAGAGCATGGCTGCATGCCAGGCACCGAGCCACAAGCCCTCCTCGGAGCTCATCACCTGTTCCCTGCCCCTCCAGGGTTCTTTATCACCCCGTTTTCTAGATGGGAAAACCAAATCACTGAGTGGTGAGGAGCCCTAAACAAGCCCAGTCAGGCAGTGCTTCTCATTAGTTTCAAATCACGTCTCTTCTGCTATTACGTACTGCCATGGGGAGCCCATTCCTACCCACAGCAACCCTTCTATTGGTTTTCTGCAGCTGGACATATTATTTTAAACATTTTGCAGTGGTGATTTGAGGGAAGGTTTACAAAGCATATGATTTTTTCAATCATTCATGCAAATTTTGTTCCATAACATTGATAACAATTCCCACAGTGTATGATCATCCAATCCATCCATGCTATCTTTCTCTTGACCCATATTAACAAGCATTATTGCTGTTGTTGTTGTTGTGTACTGCCAAGTTGGAATGGACCCATAGCTAAGCCTCTGGTGGGTTTTCAGAGGCAGTTAATCACACGGGAGGAGATTGCCCATCCTTCTCCCGTGGAGCACCTGGTGGCCTCAAGTCATGTCTTTGTGATCACAGTTCAGATTCTTACCAGTAGGCCACCAGAGCATTATTACCTAGTAATGCATTTTCTAGGAGCTCTGGTGGCCTAGTCAAAGGCAGTTGGTTTGAATCCATCAGCTGCTCTGTGGGAGAAAAAATGGGCAATCTCTTCTTATGTGATTTACAGTCTTTGAAAATTCACTGGAGGGTCAGCTATGAGTTTGTTCCAACTTGACAGGAGTGAGTTGGTGGTACTGAACTGATTTTCTACTCCTCCTTTGCCTCCATGATAATCATACTTGAATGATCCTCCATGTATGAACCTTCCTTGAGCCTTAAATACCAGTGATTGTACACATCATTGGTTCTTCTGTGACTGCCACATCTCACCCTGTTTAATGACTTGTAGACACGTCCAGGTTATGCAGTGTTACACGAATTTGTCACTGTTCTTCAAGGCTGCATAGTACCCCATGGTGTGAATGTACTATCGCTTCCCTACTGATTCATTCACTGAGGTGTTTCTAGTTCTTTGCTACTTCTAAACAAACAAAGCAACAACTCATTGTTGTGGAGTCAGAACCAATGCACAGCTGACCATCCAGGGAGTTTTCAGGGGCTGTAAATAGCTCCGGAGAAGAGTGTCCACCTCTTCCTCCCAAGAAGTAGCTGGCGGACTCCAACCATCTGCCTTTAGGGAGATTTCTGACCCACACGACAATTTCTGACCCACACGACCACACCACAGACATGGGCTTGTGTGTATCTGTGAGTCAGGTAGTTCCTCCAAGGTTGTAAATCTGAATGGGAGGAGACTGTGCATCTTTCTCCTTCAGACCCGCTCCTGCTGCTGGATATGAGCTCCTGGAGATAGAGAGCCTATTATTAGCAACAGAGCTTGGGACAGGCTTTCCAGAAGAGTTCCTGACCTCTTCTCTCGGTCTGGAGCCACTGGGGCCTCGACAGTTTGGTGACTACATTCATCTCAGTATAATGCTCTTAAATGCATGCAATAAAAATATAGGATTGCAAAACATTTTTTAAAAACCACTGAGTTTATAGTATAATAAAACACAGGATATAAACACATGAAATAACAAGATCTAATGGTGGCCCTAATCCTTAAAGTGACGCTGAAGAAGTGGTCAGCATAAATAACATTTAGAGGTATGTGTACCAATTACAAGGAGCCCTCGTGGCACACTGGATTAAAAGTGAGGCTGCTCACTGGAAAGTCAGCAGTTCGAATCCACCAGCTGCTCTGAGGAAGAAGGCTGCGGTCTTCTTCTGTTACGATTTACAGCCTCAAGAACTTGATGAATGATGACCATAAGTCAGAAAGACTCATATATACTTTGTTTTAGAACATTCATGACAATACCCATAATGTAATTGGATATTTCACCTGCCTCCCTGGAATTATCATTTAGAAATGCATAATGGAGGGTGAGTATGGGGAAGGTGGCACGCGTGTGCCACAGTCATGGCTGGCTGCTCGTGGCTGGCACCTGACGACAGTCCCCTCCATCATGACAGTGGTGGAGGTGGAATTACGTAGATGTGCACCGCTGTTGTTAGGTGCCGTCAGGTTGACTGTAACTCACAGTGACAAGTTAGGAACAATGAATCAAAACCTGGCCCCGACGTGCTGCGTCATCACGCATGCTGCGTCATCACGCGCTCCACCCCGCGGGAGCCCGCTGCTGCAGGCACTGCACTAGTCCGTCTTGTTCAAGGTCTTCCTCTCTCTCTCTGACCTTTCCCAGCACGATGCCGTCTTCCAAGAACTGGATCCTCCAGACAACATGCCCAAAATAAGTGAGATGAAGTTTCACCACCTCTCCTCTAGTGAGCACCCTGAGTGAACTTCCTTCAGGCGCAACATAAGGACAATCTGGGTTCCAAGGGGGTAAAAATATTCCATGTCAACATGCCATAAGCATATAATTGACAAGGGGTAAAAATATTCCATGTCAACATGCCATAAGCATATAATTGACAAATCTGGGGGTGGGTCAGGCCTAGCACCATCCATGGTCTTAAGCAAAGTCATCAAAAGGTGATTGTATAACACTAATAAATTTTTGAGGGGGGGAAGTCAACTGGGGGAAAGGGAAGGGAGGGCGAGGGGGTAAAATGTGCAAGAATGAAAATCTAACTTCCCTGTAAATGTTTGTTAAAATCACAAAATAATATTTTTAGTTTTTTACAAAAGAATCACCCTAAAAAAAAAGAATCACCCTGCCACCATCACTTTTTGATCGTTTTTTTCCTGTGCCACCTCCTTTATGAAACAATTTTACACTCATGGTGGCAGGATGGGTGAACAGTCACCCAAGACTCCTTTTCTTCTGGTCAAAAATGTCTTCCCAGAAAGACTTGCTCTTCATTCATTCCAGCCTCAAATCTAACTTGAGTTGCTTGCCCATCCTTGAACCCGCCCTGGCAGCCAGGCGGATGGAGGACCCAGATGGATTCAGCCTCTGTCTGGTTCTCACCCCTGTTACTGGCGGAGAAGTGTTAAGTCCAAGGGATCTTAGAGTTAACAAAGAGTGGCTGTCCCACATCAACTGGAGGCAAAGTCCTGGTACAGATCAGGAACAGGCGCTGGGCAGGCAAAGCAACATGGAATGTGTCACCGGTCCGGAGAGACCTCCTTTTGAATCAGGCTGTTGTGTCTAGAATGCCCACATGTTCTTTGTCAATAGTCACTATCTAAAACTCAGCTTCCCCCCTCTTCCACTGTCTTCTTCCTCACCCTAACCACCAAACCCATAGTGTTCCTGACGTTTCTGGAAGGGACTGGTAAATCTGTATCTTTAGCACTTTCTTCACATGAGCAGAAGACTTGTCCCACCTTGTTGGCCACTCACTGAAGAAGATGATGCAGTAAGCTTCACTGTGTATGCAGAACTGATGATGTAATGCAAAATGATGACGGCAACTCTAATGGGTGATTCCACTTACCTCAGTTTCTTTCGAATCCCGGCTGAACTGGGTGTGTATTGCAAAACTAAATGCATTGAGGGCTCAGAGTCACCTTAAAGCATTAGAAGGGCAGTGGAGTGAACAGAGATGTGGAGAATACATGTTCAAAAAGGCACTCAAATTCTCTAATTGTTGTTATTAGGGGTCACTGAGTCGAGTACGACTCATAGTGATCCTGTGAATAAAAGATCTGAACCCTGTTCTATCCTGTGCCATCATCCTCACACCTCTTGACACACAAGAGCCCATTGTAGCAGTCACCATGTCAGTTCACCTGGTTGAAGGTCATCCTCTTCTTTGTCCACCCTCTACCCTTCCCAACATCATGTCCCTCTACAAGGAATAGCACCGCCTAGAAATATGTCCAAAGTGTGAGGCAAAGCCTCACCATTCTCCAAAGAGAACTCTGGCTACACCCTCTCTTAAGACATATCTATTCATTCTCTTGGCTGTCCATGGGATATTCAGTGCTCTTCTCCAACACAAGAGCTCAAAGGTGTCAATTCTTTTCCTGTCATCCTTATTCACTGTCCAGGTCT
>NW_006399867.1:8400973-8427480 GCF_000299155.1 Elephantulus edwardii
TAAATGTTCATTAAAACTAATAAAATTTAATAATAAAAAAAAAGACTTAAAACACTAACTAGATAAACCAGAGGAAGAAGCAAGTTCAGGTGAGAGAACGTGCAAAGTTTTCCTTGCCCTGCACCAGCTTTAGAATTTCATGTTCCATTATATGGGATAATAGCATTGCCTTGCAATTTTAATGTGATGTCCCAGTCTATAATATCCAAATACAATATTTATGCAGTAATCTCAGAAATGAAATATTCATGGAGCTAGGAGATTGGCTGTTGTATTTACTGCATGGAAAAAAAAAATGGATGAGTTGCAAACACATTCTTTGGTTAATTATAAGTAGATAGGGACAATCCATTCCTCTGGCCTGAGGAAAGTTCTTGAAGTGTGAGGGGTTACTAGGAACTTAGGTCTGGAGTAGGAGGTGGCGGCAAAGAACCAAGGTCTGCACTCTCTGGGGGTCTGTTAGGGGAAAAGAATTAGTGGTAGCACAATAGCTGTTTTAGCACAATAGCTGTTTTTTTCCTTTTGTTTTTTCTAGTCCTACGTGCCAAGTGACAAGTTAGCAGTCCAAACTCAACTCATCGCTGACCCTCCACGGGATTTCTGAACTGTCAATCGCGTGGAAGGAGACTGCTCATCTTTCTCTCTTGAAGCTGCTGGTGAATTTGAAGCAGAGAAGCATGGCCTTGGGTCAGCGGTGCCACTTGCTATGGATTATGTCACCAGAGCTCCTGGCGAGTCTGAACTAATAGGACAGAAGTTCAAACTCACTTACTTCTTTGCAGGAGAAACACAGGGTTTGTTATTTCCCTAAAAATGACAGCCTCGGAAATCCCACGGGGCAGTTCCACTCTTCCCTATAGGGTCACAGGGAGGTGGAATCAACTCAGTGATGATGGTTTGGTTTGGGGGCACCACCCACACCTTGAGGGAAAGGAAGGTGAAGCAGTAAACACCTGAGTGTTGTCTTTTTAGAAATGTCAGCTCACTAACAAAGGGGGTGTGGCCTTCTCACCTGAGGATGAACAATGGGTCCATCCCCCAGAAGGTGACCCCTGAAGTCTCCTCCTGGCAACTCTGTGCCCCAGAAAGTCTCTTCTCTGGTAGTTTCTCTGCCTGCTGACTTGGTTACCTGAGGCAACTCAGTTGACAAAGTGTCACCAGAGCAGAACTGGGTGGATCTGGGGTCTGGCAGTGCCTCTGCTTTTCCTGGGACGTATGTTGACTAAGTCCCTCTGAATGCCATGCTAAGATGAGTCCTCTGACACCCATCATGACCTTCTGTCAATTCTGGTGTGACACTGATGGACGGTGCTCATCAAAGAGCCTCTGCAAAGCGTTTAGTAAGCACCGCCCATCTCTGCAATGTGACATCTAATTGTGAACTCCTTTTCACACAGCGATGACATCTCTCCCCCATCCCTGGCTTCTCTGATCCTCCTCTCATGATTTCATCATCTCCATAGCACGCTCTGCTTCCTAATTTAACATGTGGAGGCTGTGAGGGGTGCAAAGGTTTACACACATAATGACTAGTCAGTTGAAAGGCTGGTGATTCGAACCCATACAAAGGCACTTTGTAGGGAAGCTCTGGTGGTCTAGGGGGCAAGGAGTTGCACTGCCCGCCTGAAAGACAGGCAGTTCAAATCCACCAGCTGCTCTTTGAGAGAAAGATGGGGAATCTCTTCCAATGGGATTTATTGTCTCTGAAAACCTGCTGGAGGGTCAGCTATGAGTCGGTTCTGACTTGACGGCATACAACAACAACAACAACAACAACAACAGAGGCACTGTAAGAAAGGCCAATTTGCCCACTTCCAAAAGACCACAGCTTTGAAAACCCCATGGCACAGTCATACTCTGCACACATGAAGCTGCTATGGGCCAGAACTGACAGCAACTAACAATGACAACTTGATGTTATGTGCTGCTGAGTTGACTACAACTCACAGTGACTCTATGAACAACAGCTCTGAACTCTGCCCTACCCTGTGCCGGCCTCATCTTCTCCGACACACTTCATCTTATTGTTACAGTCACTGTGTCAATCCACCATGTGGCAGGTCTTCATCCTTCACGCTGACCATCCACCTTTCCAAGCATGACGTCCTTCTCCAAGGATTGGCCTCTCCTTACAACACGCCCAAAGTAGGTGAGACGGAGCTTCATTCATCATCCTTGCCTCCAAGGATTTCACTTTCACCAGGACAGACCTGGTTGTTCTCTTGGCAGTTCATGGACTACTCTTCGCATATTCTTCTCAAACACCACTACTCAAAGGCATCGATTCTTCTGTTATTCTTAATCACTGTCCAACTTTAAGATGAATAGCAAGTAACTTAAAAGATTATGGCTTGGATTAGGCACACCTTCGTCTTTAAACTGGCAGCGTTGCTCTCCAGAACACTGCAAAGGGTTTTGACAGCAGACCTTCCCAATGCAGCTACTCTTCTAGTTTCGAGTGGCATCCACTTCCTAAATAATATGCCTCTGGAATCTCTATGAACTTTGAGAAATGACAATAGTTATAGAAAGGCGTCAGGTCTTTTGTTCATAGGGTTGCTATGAGTCGTGCTCAACTCGATGGCAATCAACAGCAACAACATTAAATATATATAAGTTCTGAGCATACAGAGTACTGATAAAAATCTGTTTTGTTCACTGCTATATGCCAAGTATCCAGAGAAAATTGCCTAGCACACAGTTGTTCTCAATAAATATTTCTTAAGTGTAAAAGGAAGTCTAGTACCCAGGACTTAACGGTTGTCACATGCTGTCAAGTTGGAACTAATTTATAGCGGACAATGATGTTTCAGATGCTGTAAATTGCACGGGAGGAGACTGCTTATCTTTTTTGCCCTGCCCACAGAGCAGCCCATGAATTCGAACTGCCTGCTTTTGAGCTGGCAGCCCGGTTCCTTACCCATCAGGTCATCAGAGCTCTCGTTAATCACGCCATAGGATAGGACAGGGCTTCATTCTGTGGTTCACAAAGTGCTCTGAGTCGGAGCTGCCTTGAAGGCACATAACAACAATCAGGCGCCAGGGCATTGACAGATGGAGGAACTGAATCTCAGAAAGGTTGTGTACATTTCCTGACATTCCATAGCTGGGTCTTGGCTTGAATCCGGCTCTGCCTGCCTGCAGTGAGAGCTGCTGCCGTTCTTGGTCTTAGCTCGTGATCCCTCTGCACAAAGGATCTAAGAACTTCTACTGCCTCAAAGAGGAACTTCTTCAGAAGTGAGAGAACCAAGAGTAAAGGTTCCATGGTTTGTTTGAAAAGATCTCTGGTAGACCTCCCAAGGATTTCTGTCTTCTGAACAGGCTCCACAGGGTCACCTATGATGTCCCACGTGAGCAGTCTTGCTTCCTGGACTCTGAGCGACTGCCGTTCTGAGACTTTTCTTTATCAGTACAGCTGACAACGTCACGCTGTTCTTAGGAGCAAATAAGGTGCTTCCAACTCGTAGCAACTCTGTGTACTTAAGAATAAAGTCACTGCCCTGTCCCGTCCCAGACTCCCAAATCCTTGCTGTGTCTGTGCCCACTGTTTGAGCTATTCAATCCATCTTGTTGAGGGTCGTCTTCTTTTCCATTAACCCTCGTTTTTACCAAGAATGAGTTCTTCTTGTTGACTGACGTCGAGTCGAGTATGACTCTTAGTGACCTTATGAACAAAAGACCTGAAGCCTTTCTATAACTATCATCGTTTCTCAAAGTTCGGTTTCCAGAGGTTATGTTGTTTAGCAAGTGGATGCCACACCCTTCCTGATTAAGCACACGTTCAGAGTAAATGAGACAAAGGTTTACCCTCTTCACTTTCAACGTGCGCTCTCCTCTTTTTTTGAGTGTTTACTCATTACACCACCAGGACTCCTGAGAATCATTAACTACCATCTCTTAGGCACTTTCTGGGAGGCTCGACTTGATGAAGAAGAGTGTGGCATCTGGATCAGAGGAAGATTCCTTTGATACAATCTGCATTATGCAGATGACGCAACCTGGCACACCGAAACAGAAGAGGAACATAAAGAGTTTGCTGCAGAACATCAGAGACTGCAACCTTCGTACGGATTGCATCTCAGCATCAAGAAAGCAAAGATCACCGGGCCAACAGGCAATAACACAATAGATGTAGAAAAGGTTGAAGTGGTCAATGATTTCGTCTTGGATTGAATGTTGATCCACAGTCAACAGGCTTGGTACCAGCAGTCAGGAGATCAAGAGATGAGCTTCACTGGAAGAATCTGCTCTCAAGAGTCTCTCTGGAGTGCTAAAGAGTAACAATGTCAGTTTAGAGACTAAGGTGCTCCTGATCCAGGCCATGTTCTTTTCAATTGCTTGCTATATATATACTCAGAGAACTGGACAATAAATGACTAAGAATGAGAGAAGAATCGATGTCTTTCAGTTGTGATGCTGAAGGATAGTTGGTATTGAACATGCCATGGATGGCCAAGAGAACAAACAGGTCTGTCCTAGGAGAGGCTGAAACCAGTTTGCTCCTTGGAGCCAAGGATTTTGAAACTGTCTCGTACACTTTGGGAATGTCACCAGGAGGGACCAGGGCTTGAAGAAGGATATCAGGCTTGAAAGGGTAGAGGGTCAGTGCAGGAGCGGAAGACCCTGGATGAGATGGACTGACACAGTGACTGTGGCAATGGAGTCAGGTGTGTCTGAGATAATGAGGTTGGCTCAGGACAGAACAAAATTCAGAGCTATTCTTCTTACGGTCGCTGTGAGTCATAGTCAACTCAATGGCACAACATCAATAACAACAACCCTGGGTACTTTCTAGTAGCAGTTACTAGGGAGTAGGTCTCCAGCTGCTCTATTTTGTGCTTGACTACTTAGTAAAAGGCGGACAGTTCATGCCACCTAGAAGCAGTGCAGAAGAAATGCTCTCTTTTTTACTGCCACAAAGATTAGTCAGGACAACTCTAAGGAACCGTTCAACTTCCCAACACATGGGACCACCATGGCTTGAGATCTCCTTGACAGCAGTGGGGTTTGGGGTTATGCTTGGGATTGTTGTTAGGTGCTGCAGAGTCAAGTATGACTCATAGCAACTCTATGAACAAAAGATGTGAACCCTGTCCTGTCCTGTGCCATCCTCACACTTCTTGACACACAAGAGCCCATGGCAGCAGTCACTGTGTCAGTCCACCTGGTTGAGGGTCTTCCTCTCCTTTGCTGACCCTCCACCCTTCCCAGCATCAAGTCCCTCTCCAAGGAACAGCCCCTCCTAGGAACATGCCCAAAGTACGTGAGGCGAAGCCTCATCATTCTTGCCTCCAAAGAGCACTTTGATGCTGTGGGTTAAGTAAGGAAAATAATTATGAAATTATTTGGATTTAAACTTTAAATAATAATATTAATAATAATAATTTGGATTTAAATTATTTGTAATTATTAAATGAAGTACTTTGGAGCTTGTCCCAAACATTCAGTGTGTATTTTCTCATTTAATCTTCGTCACATCTAGTGAAGGTTCATTTTTCCAAATGAGAGGTAGCGATGTAGGGAGGTTAAGAAATTTCCCTCCTTCTTCTTGGGTGCTTCTGGGCGGGCCCGAGCTAGGAGTGTGCTAACCATTCTTACCATCTAGGGATTCCAACCCTTCAGGATAATTATTATTATTACTGCCCTACTTGTCGCACACATTTTGGCATGTTGTTGAGGGGGGCAGTCCTTGGAAGACATCAGGCACGGAAAGATGGAGGGTCAGCAAAAGAAAGAAGACCGTTAAAGCAAGATGGATTGATGGGCTGACACAGTAACTGTTAGAATGTGCTTGAATATTTCGGAGATGGTGAGGAGGGCACATGATAGGGCAGCATGCGGATCTGTGGTTCACGGGGTCGCTATGAGTTGGAAGTCAACTCAACGGCACATAGCAACAAGAATTCCAAGAATGTTGATTTGGATTTGATATACAAGAAGTCAGGACCCAGTCAGGAGGAGGAAAAAAAAAAAAGAAGTCAGGGAATATGATTCTTAGAACGTCCCACTCATCTGTTTTGTTTTCTCCTGATTGTGGGTTTTTCAGTATGCTTGGAAGACTGTTCATACCATGGATTAGGACTTCTAGAGTTCTTCCAAGCTTTTCTCTAATGAAGTTTATAGTCTTTCATTTTACGGCTAGGTCCTTGAAACACCTTGCGTTCGTTTCTGGGTATAGTGTGAGGTGTGGGTCTTGCTTGAGTTTTCTACAGTTTTCCAATTTTGCCTACGTCATTTGGGGGAGGGAGGAGGGAAGGAGGAAGGAAATTATGCAATAATGAATGTTATTGTTATGTACTGTCGAGTCGGACCCGACCCATAGCTGACCCTGCAGTGGGTCACACGGGAGGAGATTGCCCATTCTTCTCCTGCGGAGCATCTGGTGACCTCGAACCACATGTCTTCGGGATTGGAGCGCAGCTTCTTGCCACTAGGCCACCAGAGCTTCCTGAGTTTTCTACAGATGGTTTTCCAATTTTGCCAACACCATTTGGGGAATGAGTTGAGAGGGATAGAGGAAATTATGCAATAATGAATGAATTTATTTTGTTAAAGTAAATTGGACGGGGGATATTTAGGAAAATGGGCAACAGTGAATGACTGAAATCCAACTTTTCTGTAAACGCATTAAAATCAAAATTAAAAAGAAATTTAAAAAAGAGAAGAAGAAGAAAGAGGAGGAGGAAGAAGAGGAGGAGAAGGAGTAGGGGGTGGTGGAGGCAGGGAAACAAAATCCAAGGAGAAATAGAGTCATGGGCTTTCAGCCTATGACCTGGACTCTCTGGCCTCATCAGCCTTGTGCTATCAAGGCATGCAAGACTGCAGACCTCCAAGAACTCTATTTAAGGCTAATTGGTTTTCCAGATTTAATATATTTTAGAAAACAGTGTTTACTGCCTTTGTTTTGATTATTAAAATAATGTATGTCCTTCATAGGAGGCTTGGAACATCAGTAAAAACAAACCAACCACACAACAATATAAAGATGCAAACAAAAATGAGACCTCTACCACTGAGAGCTGACACTGGGAACGCATTTTCCTTCTTGTTTTCTGGCTAACTACTACGTTTATTATTTTCTAAAAGAGAGATGCTGCAAAGTTGACCTTCAGCACATGCTGAGGCCAGGAGAATGCGTGTGCTGGGGTCTGTGTGGGTTCCTGCACGACACTAAGCTTTATTTCCACGTGGCTGCCATAATTGGATTTAAAAAAGTGAACATGCAAACAGTGATAAACTCACCAGTTGGGCTTAAGGAGAGCAAAAAGGGAAATGCAATCTGCTTTCCCCGTTGGAGATGGGATATTAATTATCTCCTCACATCAATCATGGTGCTACAAGACAGCTGGGGAGGGAGCCCTTTTCTCGATAAGCTGGTTGGCACCAAAGGGCCTCCTGAAAGCAGATTTGCCTGAAGGAGTTTCCTGGCCAGGCTCTCAGCAGAGGTGCCAACTTTTGGTTAAACAGTTGCCTCTTTGGAATCCATCAAGGGAGATCTGGGCCTGAAGATTAGTTCAATGTTATAAGAGGGAGTGGGGCTAAACCTGCTTAGCTGCCATTCTGGCTGCTGGTGGGGGCTGTGCCTCCAGGAGGAGGGATCCAGACTCGGGAACAGGAAGAAACTTCCTTGTGCTAGCTGATCACCTGGGAGATGAAACCCATCCTGCTTCCTCCCCGTCTAGCCTTTGTACACTGGAAATGCTACTCGATTCTTGAAGAGTAATTCCCAAAATGTAAAGAAGTTATTTAATACCTTTTGATATTTTCCCCTAATTTCTTCTCCACATCATCTTCACAATTATTATCACTGCCACCACCACCATCACCCCATCACCATAAGAACTATGACCACCCCCAAGGGAGCTCTGCTGGCCGAGTGCCAAGAAGCTGCACTGCAATCCCAGAGGCGTGCAGTTCAAATCCACCAGATACTCTGCTGGAGAAGGAGGGGCAATCTCCTCCTGTACCAGTCAGATCCAGTTTGACGGCACACACACACAAAACAGTAAAATGAAATAATTTTTTTTAAATAGAACTACGACCTACAACCACCAACATCATCATCACCATCATTGTAATTATCACCGTCATCACTACCATTATTACCACTATCACTTCACCACTGTCATTGTCATAATGACTATTACTATTATTAATATCACTGTTGCTACCATTATAAGAATTATTATTACCATCATCACCATTATTATAGGTTCATCATCATCCCCATTTCCAGAATCACCACCATCACCATTATTATCAATATCATTACTATAACCATAGGGCTGCCAAAATACCCCTTACTATCACCATCATCATCACCACCATCATCAGTAGCATTACCACCACCAATTACCTTTACTATCACCATCATCATCCCCCAAATTATCAATACAATTACCACCAACAGTCACCCTTATCACGGCCATCATCACCACTATCATCATCAATACCATTATGACTAACAATCACCCTTATTATCATCATCATCAATCATTATCAATATCATTACCACCAACAATCACCCTTATTATCCCCATCATCATCAATATCATTATCACCAACATCATCCCCAATATCATTATCACCAACAGTCACCCTTTTTATCACCATCAATCATTATCAATAGCATTACCACCACCAATCACCTTTTTCACCACCACCATCATCATCATCAATATCATTACCACCAATAATCACCCTTTTTATCGCCCTCATCATCATCACCACCACCATCATTATCAATATCATTACCAACAACAGTCACCCTGTTATCACCATCATCTTCACCTTTATCACACACATGACCATCATCAGCACCATCACCACTGTCATCATCACCCTAACTGAATATTTACTGAGCATTTACAATGTACCACTAACTCTTCCAAGAGTTTATTCTGTCTTTGCTCATTCATCCTTACACCAGCTCTATGAGTGGTTAATATTACCATCATTTCCATTTTGCAGATGAGGAAACTGAGAAATAGATCATGGCTGTGATTTACCGAAGAACTGACCTGGAAGTTGGCAATATAACCCCAGAGTCTAGCTTTTCACCTGCTTATACTATATGCTTTCTGTGGCAATGAGGCAATATTTTCCTTAATATTTTTGTCAACTAATTTTACATAGTTTAAGGTTTTTTATATGGGCTACATTTTTGTGATGAAGGGTAAAGTCAATACTTCATTTTCCATACTACATCCATTTAGGAGATATTTCTTATTGTTATTTCAGTGAAGGTGCACAGGAGCAAATTTGCTTTCTGTTCAACCAACCATTCATACACCTTATGTTTTATGATTTTAACTGCAACATGATATGCACAATGTAACAAAACTCTTCCAACTTCCTCCCTGTGATTCTCATTTCCATTCTTCCTTCTATTCTGTCCCTTCTTGCCTGCTGCGCTCTATTCTTGCGAAAATGCTGGCCCTTTGTGGATGGCTGACTGTTCACCTGATGTTGTTGTGTACCTCAGAGTCAGGACTGACCCAGAGCTGACCCTCTGGCAAGTTCGCACGGGAGGAGATTGCCCATCCTTCTCCCACGGTCTAATGATCACATTGGTCTCAAACCATGTGCCTTCAGGATTACAGTGCAGCTTCTTGCCACTAGGCCACGAGAGCCTGATAGGCCCATCTATTTTCTGGCTGAAAGTTGAGCCATGGGGTAAATTGTTCCAGGTGTGAAGGGAGACTAAAGGCCATAGTCTTGGGAGTTCTACCAGTTTCTCTCAGACCTATAAGCCTTCCCATTAAATTTTTTTTTGTCTGTTTGTTTTGTTTTTTAGTTTTTTCCCTCAGTTTACATCTACTCTGTCCAGGAACTTCTGTGATCTTTTTTAGAGTGGTCAGAATCAAGTTCTTCGGAGTCAAGGTCACGGACATCGAGGTTCATATGACCCTTCAGTCCTTGGTATAATTATTTCTATGCATCTTTGCTTTTCTTCCCTCTTCTTTGTTCCAAACAGGGAGAGTCCAATAGTTGCATCCTGGGTGGCTGCTCCCAGTCTCTGAAGACTCCACTTGCGACTCAACTGAAGCAGGATGTGGTACATTATCTTTGTGGAAGATGTTACACCAGCTGATCTTGATGTTCTTCTTAAGAACGACTTTCAAAATCTCACACAGTGAGTGTGGATCAGGAGCACCCACTGGGGAGTGCTTGGCTGGTCCTTCTAGGGAGTGTGCTCACTTTCTTTGTGTAACTGTTTACACATACATGCCTGTCTGGTGTTGGCTAGAAGGTGGGTCATGGGATTACCAAAGGGAAGGCTAAGAGCCATGATGTTGAAGGTTCTACCAGAGTCTGTCAGACCAGTGAGCCTGGTCTTTCTGTTATCATTCTGCGTTCTGTTCCATACTGCTCTGGTTGTGTATCTGGAACTCCTCCTGTAATCCTTTTCAGAGTGGTCGGCAACGGTAGCTCGGTACCACTTGATCCTTCTGGTTTCAGGATCACATGTAAGTTGAGGTCTGAGTGGTCCATAAGTTCTCTGGACTGTTTCCATGCATCTTTGATTTTCCTCACTCTTCTTTGCTTTGGATGTGAAGTGGACAGTAGTTGCATCTTAAATGGCCATTCAGAAGCTTTTTTTTTTTTTAAAAAAAAACAACCATGGGGAGCTCTGGTGGCCTAGTGGCAAGGAGCTGCAACTACAATCCTAGAGGTGCACAGTTCGAATCCACCAGATGTTCTGCTGAGGAAGGAGGGACAATCTCCTCCTATACCAGTCAGATCTGATTTGACGGTACACTCACACAAAAATAATAATAATAATAATAATAATAATAATAATAAAAAAACACAAAAAAAACAACCAAAAACCAAAACCAAAACCAAACAAAAACCACCCAACTTTCGATTATCATTTGGGTGAAAATTTACAGTCACCTGATTTTCCATGCAACAATTCATACACATTTTGTTTTGTGACATTGATTGCAATCCCCACAATGGAACAGCAATCTTGCCACTTCCTTTCTTAATTTGGCATTTCCATTTCTTTTGCTTTCTTAGCCCTTCCTGACGCCTCAGCTTTGACTATGGGCAAGTGCTGTTCTTTTGACCTGACAAGAATTCTAAGCAGTATGTACTCCCTTGGTGTGATTGTTCACCTTTAAAGCCTGTTTATCATCTGCCTTAAAGTAGAGCTGCAGGGGTGAATCCTGTCCCAGTCTGGCAGCCAAACACTCTACTGCTGAGTTCTACCCCCTGTGTTACCTGATAGATGACTAAAGGTCAGAAGCTTTAGGACTCTAGTCACAGCTCATGAAAGTGATGAGAAAAGCAAAAAATATGCAGAAACACCTATCGTGGTGCAATACATTGTCCTTCTGGAGCAATACATTGATGGTGGGCTAGAACATGACCTTGAGCTCATTCCTTCAAGGTGACACAATGACCCATCCCCTCTAGGTGTTTGATTATGGCTAAACTGTTTTCTTAATTTTGTCCCCTATATACTCCATTGTTGTTAGGTGCACGGAATCTGCTTCAGTTCATAATGAGCCTGTATCCCACAAAATGAAACACTGCCTAGTCCTGTCCCTTCCTTAAAATCAGTGCTGCACTTGACTGCACTGTTGCAGTCACTGTCTCAATCCATCTCCTCTTTCTGGTTGACCTATTACTCACCCTTCCTTCCTTCCTCCCTCTCTCCCTCCCTCCTCCCTCCTTCCTTCACTCCCTCCTTTCCTTCCTTCCTTCTTTTTGTATTGAAATTTTAATGAGTTTATAGAGACTTTGGATTTCATTCCTTCACTGTTGCGCATTTTCCTCCCTGCCCACCCCTCCCCGCCCCCTCATTGGTTTATCTCTTTGAAAAGTAAAAAACAAAACACCACAACTTTCATTATTCTACAATGCACCCCCGTCCACTCCCCCATGAAGCTGCTATTCTGAACTCTCATCCTGAAAATAATACCTGATCATATATTCTTTTTGACCCACTACTTTTTCAAGTAGGACGTCTTTCTCCAGAGATTGACTTTTCCCAATAAAAGGCCCAAAGCATATGAAGTGACGTCTCCCCATTCTTGCCGCCAAGGAACATTGTGGATGTACTTCCACGACAAATTTCATCTATTATTTTGGCAGTATTTATTTTTCCAATAGTTTTCACCGGCATTATCATTCAAAGGTATCACTTCTTTGGTTTGCTTCATTTTTTTTGATCCAACTTCAATATATTTATATCTATGACTTGATGTCATTCACCACCACGGAGTAGGAAAAACTTCAAGCTGACCCTCCAGCTGACCTTCGTAAGATGTAAATTACATGGGAGGAGACCGCCTGTCTTTTTTTTCCTTGGGAGGTACTGGTGGGTCTGAACCCTCAGAGAGGCACAACTCCCTCCCTGGTAGACCACTAGTGCTCCCTAAACATATATATGAGGGGATTGAAAATGCAACGGCTTGGTCCACACATACTCAAGATCATATTCTGGTTCATCACAGGTCTGCTTGAATTTGCTTCAGCTTCAACTTGAGCTTGCATGTGAGAAACTTATGAAGAGCAGTGGAACATTATCGGCTACAGCAGTGGAAGAAAAGCCCCTGATCAAGTTCAAAAACATGGAAAATAGGACTGTGGAAAAGCAGCTTCTTCAAAGTAAAGTCTACCTATGGGCAACATGATGTATTAAAGGGGTGACCAGACATTGTAATTCATTAATTCTAGAAATTGTAATTCATGCTATTAAAAAATTAAGCACAACCAACCAACAAAAGTAGAATGTATCTCAATGGCAGGGATGGAGTAAAGCTTTTGTGTGATGAAGAACTTTGCTGTGCTGGTGTGCTGTGACTCGAGAGGAGAAGGAGCCCAGGGACTCGTTAATAATCAGACCACTGGAAGTGATCCAAAATGAAATGGAACATGCAAATATCAAAATTCTAGGAACTAAATTGAAATGGCTAATTTTCTCCATTTTGAATCAAGCAATTATATGATCAACTACACTGAATGTAACAAATTGAAGAGTGCTGGCATTGCATCCATCATGTAAAAGAACATTTCAAGATGTACCCTGAACTACAATGCTGTAAATGAGAAGGTAATACCCGTATCCATACAAGAAGGGCGGCCTCGTGGCAAGAAGCTGCGCTGCAACCCCAAAGGCACGCCAGCTGCTCCATGGGAGAAGGACAGACAATCTCCTCCTGTGGGGTTAACGGCCTCTGAAAACCCTCTGGAGGGTCAGCTATGGGTCGGTTCCGAATCAACGGTACACAACAACAATAACATACAAGGAAGAGTTTCCTACTATGACCGTTATTCAAATTCACACATTAACCACTCCAGCAAAAGAGGACATTTCTACCAACTACTGCGATGTGAAATGGATCAAGATGTAATGATAATTACTGATGACAGAAACACAAACGTTAGAAAGAAAGAAGACCGTGGTCGGTAATCATGGCCTTGGCGACGGAGATCACATGACAGACTCTGGACGTGTTGTAAATACCAAGGAGCCCGATGACCGTGCGACATGACTTTCCCTGTGTCGAGTTACTTCACTGAACAGAGGAGAGCAAGGAGAAACAGTAGGCACAACTTTCCCCTTCATTTAATTATAGGAACCGTCAGGACCAATTTGGCAGCTATTAAAATACGAGTTTGCCTTTATGCCATCGTGTCACAGCGGGAGCTGGAAGTCCAAATTGGCTGCTTAAAGGCAAGAGATGGGGACAGAAGGTCAGCACTGGCATTAGGAACCACATGGTATTCAATACAGAGGAGGGCTGTGGCCTGATTTTCTCTCTCTCTGCTTGCTTTTGTCTCTTCCCATTTTCTCTCTCTTTCAGGCTCTTGGTCTCAGTCAGCCTCACTTTCACAGGGGCTGGGCCAGAAGCAAGAAGCTTTATAATGAGATGGGACTTTGGAGACCAATTGGTTCAATCTCCTCGCTTTCCAGAAGGAGAAAGGGACGCAGAGAAGCAGGGCGGTGACAGCAGAGGTGCTGATCAGGGTGGAAGCAAGCAGCTTCGAATCGAACACAGCACAGTGTCATTGTGCAATGATTACAAGCTTGAGCTCAGTGAACAGCCAGCCACCTGTTTGATTACTCACCTTGCCCTGGCTGTGTCAACTCAGACAAGCTACTTCACCTTTCGGAGTCTATTTCCTTATCTTCCACAAGAGTCAAGCTAATAAGTAGCCAATGGTTAGATCCAGAAAATTCAAAGCTGCTCAAAGGAGAATAAGACTAACTGTGTGTGTTGGATGATCTCATTTGAGCTGCTTGATCCAGCCACACCTGCAGCCAATCTATTAAACTTTAAGCCAACCTGTTAAGCTGGTTTCAGCCGGGTTTCTACAATTTTCCACCACTTTAACGAATCCTTTCTAACATAGCAGTTGTGAGGGAACCGGAGCTGAGCTGTGTCCACTTCTGCACAATTTGGGGACAGGACTGAATGTGGGCTGTGGTCAGTACTATTCATGCAGCAAACATAGCCTCTAATAACGAGCAGAGAACAGCACGCTGGCTTATTTTACTATTACACAAATACTCAATCACTAGCCTTCACTGGTCTAAATGAGAGAGGCACAGCTGAGGATTCCTGAGCGAGCTATTCTGTCCACAGAGCCATGGGCTTTAGAGGTAGGGACAACAATATAGATGGAAACCTGCCTTTATCCTGTCCCCATGCCATGTGGGCATGACTGTCAACTACTGCTATGCAGCAGTGTGAAAGGTACACTCAACACCCAGAGGTGAAGCTCTGGCCCACCCACCATCTATTTCTCTCTCATAAACAAGAATGTAGTCTTATGGTTATCATGGCAATGCCATCACCACCATCATCAATTATTTACTATATGTCAGATGCAGTTGGTGGGGGAGTCCACTGGGAGGTGCACTGCTAACCTAAAAGTGATGCTTCTCTAGTGGTTTGAATCCACCAATGTCTCTGCAGGAGAAAGAAGTAGGCAGTCTCCTCTCATGTGATTTACAGCCTCAGAAAACCTGATGGAAAGTTGGTTATGAGTTGATTCCAACTTAAATTGGAAACAATGGATTTTATATGTAGTATCATAACCTCTCCAAAGTATTGAAGAGCAATGATGTCAGTCTGGAGACTAAGGTGTGCCTGATTCAGGCTATGGTCTTTGCAATTACTTGCTATGCATCAGAAAGCTAGACAATGACTAGGGATGATAGAAGGAGAATTGATGTCTTTCAGCTGTGGTGCTGAAGCAGAGTATTGAATGACATGGACTGCTAGGAGAACAAACGACTTCATCCTAGAGAAGGTGAAACCAGGTTTCTCCTTAGAGGCAAGGATTCTGAAGCTTTGTCTGACATACACTGGGCATGTTGCAAGGAGGGACCAGTCCTTGGAGAGGGACATCATGGTTGGGAGGTTGGAAGGACAGGGCAAGAGAGGAAGACCCTCAATGAGATGGATCAATTCCGTGACTGGGGTAATGGGAGTAGATATGTCAGAGACAATAAGATTGGCACAGGGCAAAGCAGGGTTTAGGTCTGTTGTACACAGGGTCGCTATGAGTCGCAGGCAACTCGATGGCACATAACAAAAAACCCCACAACCAACCAAACAATTTTGGAATCAGTGAGTTTTATATGTAGTATCTCTATCTTGCCCAAATCTCTCAAAACTTTATGAGTGTAAGTTTATTAATGTCCATTGTATAGTCAGAGATAGGCTCAGAGAGGTTGTGCATGGCTAGGACGCGGTCCATGGTTGACACAAATTCAACCTGACAGTGTAAGCACCAGGCCCATGCCTTTACATTCTGTGCCATTTGCAGTTCCTAACACAGTACCTGGCAAAAGGTGGCAGTGAACTGCCAATGACTATGGATGAGAGAAGAACTAATGCCTTTGAATTGTGGGTTGGAGAAGAGTACTGAACATCCCATGGACTTCCAAAAGAACAAATAGATATGTCTTCGAAAAAGTGCAGCCCAGAGTGTTCTCTGGAGGCAATGATGTCTCTCATAGTTTCGACACGTTGCTAGGAAAGGCTATTCCTTAGGAAGAGACATTGTGCTTGGAAAGGTAGAAAGTTAGCGAAAGAGAGGAAGATGCTCTCTTGATGGATTGGCCCAGTGACTGCAGCAATGGACCGTGTATCAGAGATACAAGTGTATCAGAGACGGTGAGGATGGCACAGGCTAGGACTGGGTTCAGCTCTGTTGTTTATAGGGTCACTACGAGTCATGCTCGACTTGACTCCACTCAACAGCACCTACCTAACAACAACAATAACAACAGCAGGCTGAAACGGCAATGCCAGTAATTCAGACACAATACTGCCCACTTCAAATCAGCTCCTTTCTCGCGATACAAGTTGGGTGGCAGGGAATATGTATTAGATTAGATAAGGCGGCAAGCAACAAATGCTGGCGAGGATGTGGAGAAACTGGAACTCTTATTCACTGTTGGTGGAAATGTAAAATGGTGTAACCATTGTGGAAGGTGGTGTGGCGTTTTCTCAAAAAATTGCAAATAGAGATACCATTTGACCCAGCAATCCCATTACTGGGACTATACCCCAGAGAGACCATGTCTGCTATCCAAGCAGATATATGCACACCCATGTTTATCGCAGCTTTGTTTACAATAGCAAAGAGTTGGAAGCAACCTAAGGGCCCATCAACAAACGAATGGATAGAGAAGCTGTGGTATATCCACACAATGGAATACTACACCGCATTGAAAAACAAGGAACTCATGCAGTATTATTCAAAATGGGTGAGTGAAATATGCTGAGTGAAATATCTCAGTCACAGAGGGACAGGTGCTGCATGGTGCCACTGCTGTAGAATGGGTCTGACAGAAAAGTCTGGATGGATTGTGTGTATTGTATGGTAACAGATGAGGGAAAGGACGGATTGGAGGTGATACATGATTGAGTATTATGGTTAGCACAGGAGTCCAGAGTTGGGGTTGCATGGAGAAGTGTACTCGGGGTGAGGGGAAAGGGATGGGGGAATTGTGTACTAATGAAGGAATTTTTTTTTCTTTTTCTTTTCAGAGAGGGGAGCGAACTGGTGGGGAGGGGCGGGCAGGGAGAAAAGTGCGGCAGTGAATGAATGGAAATCCAAAACCTCTGTAAATGTCTATTAAAATTAATAATAATAATAGTAATAAAAGATCAGATAAGGCTCGTCCAACCCCACCTGAGATTTGATGCCAGAAAGACCTGGGTTCAAGTCTAAGCATTTACCAACTGTGTAACCTTGGGAAAACAACATAGGCTCCCAAAGCCCCCTACCACCTTTTGACAAATGAGGAGAGTTCTTAATTTCTGCATCAAGTGGCTGTGAGGGTGAAATCAGAGCCTGTGCAGGGCAAGTGCCCAGCTGAGTGGAAACACAACACATAGCGGCTGGAATTCTTACTTATCCACCCAGGCCCTTCCATCAGAGCAGCCTGAAGAGTTTCTCTAACTCGTGTGAATTTATAGAGCCACTGTGAGCCCAGGGCTCTTTTCAAAATCCAAAGAACTGAAGCTGTGGGAGGGCCACGCATATACACACACATAAATCTATAAATAATCTGCAGAACACAAATCAGAATTCAACTTCAGGAAAAGAATACAATCTAAGGATGCAGGGATTGCTCCTGGAAAGTCTGCAAGACAAAGCTCACTGCTTGCTTTTGTCCTTTGTAAGCTGTGGACAAGGGGTAAACTGAGTCACAGAGCTGGCTAAAGTATCCCTGCCACCAGTACTGACTCTTGTTGTTCTATGCTGTGTCAAACTGGAACAGACTCCAGCAGGTTTCCAGATGCTGTAAATTGCCCTAGAGGAGATTGTCCATTGTTCTCCTAAGGTGGATTCGAACCACCTGCTTTTGGGTTGGCAGCACAACGCTTTGCCCACTAGGCCACCAGAGACTGCAGTCACTGACATGATGGAGTGAGGCAGGGAAAGAGTCAGCTGCAGACCATGAGCTCTGCCCAAGGCCCAGGTGACAGGTGTCATGAGAAACCTCAGGTACTGAGTTCACTGACTAGCTGCTCTGTCAAGGCTAGCTACACATTTGGATTTCATGAGCAATATATGTCTATTTTCAAATGAGAATATTAATTTCCACAACTCTGCTGGCGCAGTCTGCAGGGTGTTGTGCTGCTAACCAAGGCATTGCATCTCTGGTGGTTCAAATCCACCGTGGGAGAAAGACAGAAAATCTCTCGTGAGAGATTCGGAGTCTCTGAAAACCCTTGGACAGGTAAACTGTGAGTCGGTTCCATTTTGATGGTGATGAGTTGATTAATTTTAAAATGAAGCCCTGAATGGAAAAAGTCCAGAAAACATGAGGCTCAAATAAAATGCATCAACAAGATAAGAGTATCCCATGAGCTAAAAGGCAGGATAAGGTCCCAGCAGGTGAGTGTTACCCTGGGCTAGTGTGAACGGTGTTTAGGTTTGGTGGGATCCCTGGGTGGCCCAATGGACCAGAAGCTTGCTGGTGCCAATTCACACAAGGCATGGTGGTCTATTTCCGCAGGAAGACAGACAAGAAAACCCTGCAGAATAATGTTCTTTCCTGGATGACATCATCTTGAAGACAAGGGGTTTTTCATTTAGCCTGTCAGATGGCAATAACCATTAAGTTATAGCCTCAGAAGCATAACCGTTAAGTGCTTGGCTGCTAATCTCAAAGCCAGCAGTTCAAACTCACAAGCTGCCCCACAGGAGAAAGATCTGGCAATATTCTCCCATCAGGTTTACATTCTTGAAAGTTCTATGGGGCACTTCTACTCTTTTCTTTAAGGTCAGCATGAGTCAGAGCCAACTAGACGGCAGCAGATCCTGACAGATGACAAAGCAACTGCATTCACTCTCCCATAGGGGACGCTCAAGACTATTCCTTCCAGCCATTCTCTGGCCATGACATCCGGGCTTGGCTGTTAAGTTGAACTGTAGTAATACTATTTGACGTTGCTCATTTAAAAGTTGCGGGAACTCAAGTCCATGCTGAGGTTGGAGGCAGAGCTGGAAGTCAGGGTTGTTGTTTGTTGTTATGTGCCGTCGAGTCACTTGCGACTCATAGCGACCCTACGTACAACAGCCCTAAACTCTGCTCTGTCCTGTGCCAATTGCACTGTCTCTGATACACCCATCCCGATTACCCCAGTCACTGCATCAATTCACCTCATAGGGGGCCTTTCCCTTCTGCACTGTCCCTCCACCCTCCCAAGCATGAAGTCCCTCTCCAAGGACCTGTCCCTCCTTGCAACATGTCCAAAGTATGTTAGACGCAGCCTTAGAATCCTTGCCTCCAAGGAGCAGCCCGATTTGACCCTTTCCAGGATGAATCTGTTTGTTTTCCTAGCAGTCCATGGTACCCTCAATACTCTTCTCCAGCACCACAGCTCAAAGGTGTCAATTCTCCTTCTATCCTCCTTAGTCATTGTCCAACTCTCTGATGCATAACAAGTGATAGTCAGGGTACCCGAATTAAATCTATATTGCTCCTTTTCTATTGTCATGATTGATGGTATTGTTGTATACTATACAGTCAGAATCAACTCATAGCTGACCCTCCTGTGGGTTTTCAGAGGCAGTTAATTGCACTGGAGGAGATTGCCCATCCTTCTCCTGTGCAGCCGCTGGTGGCCTTTGGAACTGAAGTGCAGCTTCTTGCCACTAGGCCACCAGAGCCATCAAGTCAAGTATGACTCATAGTGACACTGAGAACCTGTGAACCTGAACCTTGCCTTACCAGAAAGTAAATTTCAGTACAGTAAATACTTTATTGGGGACCTCTGGTGGCCTAGTGGTGAGAAGCTGTGCTTGCAATCCCAAAGGCACACAGTTTGAATCTACCAACTGTTCTGCAGGAGACGGATGGGCATCTCCTTCTGTGTGATTCACTGTCTCTGAAAACCCACTGGAGGGTCAGCTATGGGTTGGTCTGACTTGATGGCACGGAACAACACACACTTTACTATGTCCATCACCACAATGGTGCCTGGCATATAGATGGCACTTGATAAATAGCTGATGACTGAATTTATGATCTGGGGCATCACACTTAACTGCAGGCCTGTCTGTCTGGTTCACCTCAAAGAGTTGCCTTAAGGCAGACCCTAGAAATGAGAGTTTCGGTAGTACTAGGAGTTACAGGCCTCCAATTCTGGGACAAACCCTATTTGTTCCAGGGTCTTTGCAATTACTTGCTATGCATCAGAGAGCTGGGCAATGACTAAGGAAGACAGAAGAAGAATCAATGTCTTTGAGCTGTGGTGCTGGAGAAGAGTCTTGAACCACCAGGAGAACAAACAGGTCTGTCTTGGAGAGGGTGAAACCAAGTTTCTCCTTGGAGGCTAGGATTCTGAAGCTCCGTCTCACATACTTCGTGCATATGGGCATGAGATATCAGTCCTTGGAGAAGAACAACAGGCCTGGAAGGGTGGAGGGACAGCGCAGGAGAGGAAGACACCGGATGAGATGGATTGACACAGTAACTGGGGCAATGGGGGCAGGTGTGTCAGAGTCAGTGAGACTGGCTCAGAACAGGGCAGGCTTCAGAGCTGTTGTACATAGACCACTATGAGTCATAGGTAACTCGACAGTACCTAACAACATAAACTTGCCCTCATTTTGAAATGACTGAGCCAACTACTTACAACAAATTCTTCATCACCATTATCTTCACTTGCTGCACATGCAATTTTAAGATCAATGAAAAGGCTTCAAGCCCTTTCCTGCAGTCAAGAAACACTAAGAATGCTATTGCTGTTAGGGGATGTCTCGTTGGCCGAGCCTTACAACCCAATGCAACCTTGCCTGGTCCTCTGCCCTCCTCACAATCTTAGCTGGTGCAGCCACTGGATGACTCTATCTCATTGAGGGAGTCTTTCTTTTTCAATGACCCTCTACAAATATGATGTCTTTCTCCAGGGACTGGCTCCACTTAATAGCATGCCCTAAGTATAAGAAAGTCTCACCATTTTTGCTTCGAAGGAGAATCGTGGTTGCATTTCTTCCAAGACAAACCTATTCTTTTGGCAGTCTTTGCATTAAAAAAATTAATAATTCCAACACTACAATTCAGGAGCATCAATTCTTTGGTCTTTCTCATTCTTCGTCCAGCACACAAAGCAATGGGATATAGCAGGGCTTAGGCAAGGTACACCTTAGTCTTTAAAGTGACATTCTCTAGGATTTTACAAAGGCCCTTGACAACAAACTTGTCCAACGTAAAACTGAGTGATTTCTTGACGTCTGCTTTGATGTGCACTGATTAGAGATCTAAATAAAATGATATGCTTGACAATGTCAGTCTTTTCTCCATTTATCATGATGCTGTTTACTGGTCCAGTTGTGAGGATTTTTATTTTATGTTGAGGCGTAATCCATACTGAAGGCTACTTTTAAAAAAATTCTTTTTAAAATTATTAATTTCAATGAAAATTTACAGAGACTTTGGATTTCCATTCATTCACTGCTGAAATTTTCTCCCCTCCCAAACCTTTGCCCCCCCGCCCCCCACCCAGTACACTACCCTCTTGGAAAAGTAAAAGAAAAAGTCTTTCATTGTTTTACAATCCCTCCCCCCAGATCCATTCCACTATGCAGCCGTTGCTCTCCCTCATTTGCTTCAATGCAATATACAATATTGAACGCATCTTTCTCAGTCTCCCCCAAACCCCGAGGTCAGTCCTGTTTTACAACAGTGGCACCATGCAGTATTTGTTCTTCTGTGACTGAGATACTTCACTCAGCGTAATGTCCTCCAGGGTCACCCATTTTGAATAATATTGCGTGAGTTCCTTGTTTTTCAATGCTGCATAGTACTCCATTGTATGAATATACCACAGCTTCTCTATCCATTTGTTTGTTTATGGGCACTTAAGTTGTTTCCAACTCCTTGCTATTGTGAACAAAGACGCGATAAACATGGGTGTGCATATATCTGCTTGGGTGGCAGTTATAGTCTCTTTGGGGTCTATTCCCAGTAGTGGAATTGCTGGGTCAAATGGTATCTCTATTTGCAACTTTTTGAAAAAGCACCATACCGCCTTCCACAGTGGTTGTACCATTTTACATTCCCACCAACGGTGAATAAGGGTTCCAGTTTCTCCACAACCGCGCCAGCATTTGTTGCTTGCTGTTCTGTTAAATTTTGCTATTCTGACTGGGGTGAGATGATATCTCATAGTTGTTTTAAGTCTTCACTTTCTAAAAGTAAGCTTGTAGCTAAAAGTAAGCTTGTAGCATCTGTATACAGGGTGTTAGTAAGTCTTATTCCAATCCCCATTCATCTCAATTCTTCTTCACACAATCCAGCACGTCAACATAGAGACTGAATAAGGATGGTGAAAGAATACGTTCCTGACACACACACGTTTCTTGATTTTAAACCATGATGCACCATCCCCGTATCATACTGAAATAACTGCTTCCAGGTCACACAGAAGCACAATTAAGTATTCTGCAATTCCCATTCCTTTCTTTGTTATTTATGATTTGAATGAAGGTTTACGAAGCATGTTAATTTTTCATTCAACTCTTCATATACAGGCTGTTGTGTAACATTAATTTCAATATCCACAATGTAATCACACTTTCGCCACTTCTTCCCTGGAATTCCGGTTTCCATTAATCTTTCTCTACCTCTCTGAGCCGTTTCTTTCTTAAGTAATATTGTACTGGACATTCCCTTATTGTATATCATCTTACCCTTCATTGCCCTTAAATATGCCTATTATCTACTTAGGGAGATCTGGTAGCTTGGTGGTAAGGAGTTACATTGCCAACCCAAAGGCAGATGGCTCAAATCCACCAAGTTCTCTGCGGAAGGAAGAGAAACAATCTCCCATGTGATTTGTAGCCTCTGGGATCTCACTGCAAAGTCAGCTATGAGTTGGTTCTGATTCAAAGGCACACAACAACAACAACAACCACAACATTACCTATTTATGTAATCTTCACTCCCTACTCTCTCCCTTACGGTCCCTGATAAACAGCTAAGAATGATTTTGTGTGTAACCCTTTCTGTGCTTTATAATAACAGTGGTCTTATTAAGAAGTGTCCTTTTGTGACTGTCTTATTCACTTAACATACTATCGTTCAGTTACCTCCTTGCTGTGCATTGTTTCACGGATTTCTTACTGATTTTCAGCGTTGCCATTCTTTGAGCACTCCGCCACTCTTTGCAATGTAAGAGTCCTATTCACTGCCCTTATGAACCAGGCTCACCTAGCAAGTCCATAGTCAGGAGCCGATTAGGTTCAAAATGCTGGGTCTCCCTGTGTCAAAGGCTATGACATCACATGAGCCTTTCTCCCCTTTTCTCTCTCCCTGGGGGGCAGGAAGAACCACTTAAGACCCTGCGTGAAAAATGACCAAGGACCAGCCACATCTCTCCCTATCCTCAATTCCTTCCCGGATGCATTAAACCAGCATTGACAACAACAAATTCACTGTCATCGAGTCAGATGGACTCATACTGACCCTCCAGCATTGTTTCACCAGCTGTAAATCAGGGGGAGATTGCCCGTCCCTCTCTCTGAAAGCAGCTGGTGGATCTGAACCACCAACCTTCACAACTCCTTAATCACTGGGCCATGACACTGAGGACCACCCTTCCACCAGCCAACAGGAAACCAGACCAGAAGGAAGCCCCTCATGACCATTCTGATGTTCATTCCCCTTTCTCACAGGAATAGTGAGGTCAAGGGTTTGTGGGTTTTTTTTTTTTTACCTTGCGTTGTCTCGGCCATGCGACTTCAGGAAATTCATAGTTCGGTATCGGGAGAGAAAAGCCACCAACTGGTCGTTTGTCCTGTGAGAACAAATGAAGAACAACATCAGGACCCTGCACAGAGCCTAGGGGAGGGCGAATGTTGGGGTTCTCTGTGCTGTCGCGGACTCAGGCCTATTCTTCCTTCACAAACAGGAAGGCCTGAGACTTTGTGAGGTTCTCTCCTGGACAAACGCCCCTTCTCTCCCCAGTCAGGTAAAGCATCCTCTTTAACCGTCACTGGGCCCACCACACTGTAGTAACATGATTGTTTGGGTTTCTATCTCCTGTACTCTCCTAAGACAAGCGCAGTATCTTCTTTCTTCTCATATACTCAGTGCTCAGCACCAGGCGTGGCAAACACTAAGCCATCAGTAAAGTGTGTAGAGAACAACAGAAACACGCAGCAAGCTCAGGCCTTTGCCCATGCTGTGCCTCGGACGTAAAGTGTGACGTATGTCCAATGGGACACAGTGACTGTAGAGCAATGGGGTTAGGGTTGTCAGATGGTGAGGTTGGCTCAAGACAGGGCAAGGTTAGAGCCCCGGTGTTCATAGGGTCATTATGAGTTGTGGTCATTCTGACGTCACAAAACAACAACAACAAACAACATATCCAATGCTGGCCAGCTCTGGTCATCAGTCTGCCTCAAAATTGTCACCTTTTCGAATATATGATTAGGTGTTCAGTGACTGTGGTCATGAGGGTAGGTGTGTCAGAGACAGTGAGACTGGCACAGGACAGAGCAGGGTTTAGGGCTGTTGTACACAGGGTCATTATGAGTTGCAGGCAGCTCGATGGCACATAACAACAACAACAACAACGACGACATTATTGGTATGACAAGAGTCCAGAATAAGAGCTGCATAGTAAAGTGGTCTGAAGGGGGGAGGGGAACTGTATAACAATGAAAGAACTTTTTTTTCCAAAGAAAGAAGCGAATTAGGGGAGGAGGACAGGGAGGAAAATGTGCAACAACAAATGAACGGAAATCCAAGGTCTTTATAAACTTAGAATAAAATCTCAATTAAAAAATCTTTCACCTTTTTAGAAGCCTTTTCTATCCATTTAACCTAAGGCAGCTCCCTTCCTCTCTATCCCATCACCGTCGTCTTCATTATAGTCTCGTTATCCAAGACCACTGAGCTTGCCTATGTCAAACTGCAGGCTTGGCGAAGACAGGGACCCGTGCATTGTTGGCCTCCTGTAGAAATGATAGATTGCTGCTGTTAGGTCCCAGCGAGTCACCTACAACTCATAGCGACCCTATGAACAACGTACTGAAAACTCGTCCTAACCTGTGCTGTCGTCATGGTTCCAGTGCGGTCACTGTACCAGCCCACCATACTGAGGGGCCTCCTCTCTTTCACTGACCCTCCACTTTCCTCAACACCGTGTCTGCCTCTCTCGAGCTGACCTTCCCACATTCCCAGCATGGTGTCTTCTTCCAAGGACCAGCCCCTCCCGAGAACATGCCCAAAGGACAGGGAGAGGCAACACACACATCACCACAGTACAGCAAACTGGCAGATGCGCAGTGGGAGTGTACGCGCATATGGGTTAAATGCCAGGGATGCAACGGGCGAGATAAGCTGTGTGAGTTTGAGTGGTCTGCTTCAAATCCATCCTGAGAGACGAATGAATCTATTAATGAATGAATACTGAGCACCAGGTAACCACTGGGCTACCGACGAGAAAGCCTTAAAGAAGATGAAGTGTGGATCCAAACGGATGACACGGCTCCCAACATTGTTATCCCAAATTTATCGCCATCAATCTTGGCGCTCGCGGTGTAGTCACAGCTAATCAGCCTGAGCATACAGCTGTGACAGTGTTTTAAAAGGCAGTCACTCGGGTCTCCATCTGCCAGCAATGCAATTGCGTCTTCCACGGAATAAACCCAAACAGGTAAACAGGGTGGACGTGACAGCTCCCTTATCACCACACTTCTCCGCTCCGGGCCTTCCCTGTAGTGGGAAAGAGTTAACCATTGTTCAAAGCAAGAGAGACAGGAGAGGGAGCAGGAGAGATGCCCCCATCTATTGGAAATACAGGCGTCTAGACTCTCGGGAGGAGGGCAGCTAGTACCTGGTAAAGGGATGCCTGGCTCCCTGGGAGGAGGGCACAGAACCCAGCTTCTCTTCAAACCCCCCTTGTATCCTAGAAACCCTGATGAAACCTCTGTGGTTGGGTCCATTCTGACTTCTGATGAGCTCACATGTGTCAGAGATGAGCTGGGATCCTGAGGGATTTCAAGGTTGGGAGTTTTCAGAAGCCGACTGCCAGCTCTCTCTTCCGAGGCACTTGTGGGTGAGCTTGAACTGCTCATCTCTCAGTGAACAGGCAGGCATGCACTTAACAACCTGTGCCACCCGAGGAGGAGGGAGTCTGAGCTGTGCCCAAGGATAAGCCACCGAACCTCTCCAGATGGTGGCCGTCTCTGAATTCACATGGCAGTGATAACAGAAAACAGCCATCAACGGGTAGAGATCACGAAAACTACTAAAAGTAGTTCTTTTCCGGTTTCCGGCGGGTAGATTCTGAGGCACAGTGGTGCAAGGGTTACGTTATCATTGCCAATCAAAAGGTCAATGGTTCGAACCTACCTAATGGCATGGAGAGGAAAAAGACTAGTGATTTGCTCCAATAAAGATTATAGCCTAGCAAACACTACAAGGAAATTATATTCTGTCTCATGGGGTCACTATTAGCCCCCAATAGCAATGACAACAGCACATGGAAGCCTTCTGCATGTGGAGATAT
>NW_006399867.1:8428130-8439847 GCF_000299155.1 Elephantulus edwardii
ATATATATATAAAATGAACAGAAAAAAAATTCAAAATCAATCTTACTATCATCCAGACAACTCTGTCTCATGGGATGCCAAGGCTGCCATCTTTATGCAAACTGACTGCTACTCCTTTTTCCTAAGGAGAGGCTGGAGGGTTCCAACGGCTGACCTATCCGTTACCATCATGGTGCTTACTCACTGTGCCACCAGGACTTCTGAAAGGACATTGAACGGGTTTAAAGGCATGCAGCCAAACTCCAGGTCAAAGTCACTACTAGCGAGTCAGAATCCACTCACAGCTGACAGAGGCTGTAAATTGAACTAGAAGAGGCTGCCCATCTTTTGCCCGCAGGACCACTGGTGGGTTCGAACTGCCAGAGAGGCGCCACCTTTGGTTTAGCAGCGCAGTTCTCTACCCACTAGACCACCAAGGCTCTCCTGGCGAGCTGCTAGGTGCACAGTAAATGTCAGCTGCTAGGCACTTTCTAGGGAACTCCAGTGGCCTAGAGGTAAGAAGCTGTGCTGCAATCCCAAAGGCACATGGTTCTAATCCACCAGCTGTTTCACGTGCGTGAAGGATGGACATTCTTCTGTGCAATTTACTGCTTCTGAAAATCCCCTGGAGGGGCAGCTATGAGTCAGTCCTGACTTCACAGCAAACAAGAACAACAAGAGCAACAACAAGTACTTTCTAAAGAACCATGATAGCGTGTGCTGCTGTTAACCAAAAGCTCTAGCATCCCCGGTAGTTCAAGTCCACCTGGCAAGGTCTGTTGTGGTTGCGTACCATCGAGTTGGAACTGACGCATAGCTGAGGGGTTTCAGAGGTGGCTACTCTTCCAGGAGGAGACTGCCCATCCTTCTCCCATGGAGCAGCTCGTGGATTCGAACTGTGTGCCTTTGGAATTGCAGCACAGCTTCTCACCACAGCTTCAGAAACCTGCTGGAGGATCTCTAGGAGTTGGAGTGGGCTTGTTGGCCGTGAGTCTGAATCCTCTGTTTCCTGATTACTGGCTTCAAACTGTCCCCACTCAAGGGCTCCCTTCATTTACTGTACCCTCCCCAACACCCATCACTCCAAGCCCCTGCTCTCTGATTGGGTGACTGACTCCTAAATTGGGCAAAGGGGGTGCTGAGCAGTAAAGAGACGCCACAGTCAGTGTGAAGTGAGCATCCAGCTGTCTCCTCCTGGTTTACAGGACTCTTGCCAAACCCCCGCCCCCCGGGGTGTGTGCAGCACACCCGATAAATATCCAGGGAGCTGAGCCGCATCATAGAGTGAATGAGTGTATGTGTGTGTGTGTAGATGTGGACAGACATGAGGGCCCCCAAAGGGCCAGACAATGTGCGTCCCACACCCCTATGCCAAGGTGGAAACCATGTGTGCTTGACATGGACCTTCGCAGTGTCTGCGTGGTGGAGGCAGGGGCTGCAGAAACAAAACGAGCTTATGAAAAAGCGCAAGCCGTCCTTTGTCCGGAACCACAAGGGGCCCCTTCCATCCGGGTGCCAGCAGCTCTTATTCACCAGCCCCTCGCGCTGGCAGTTTATTATCACCCCTCCCGATGAATACAGGACAAGTTCCTCCTGAACGCGGCCCTGGCTGCTGAAATCATGAATGGGCCCTCTGCAAAGTGGGAGGGTTGGGGGTGGCCAGCTCTGGGGACCTCAGTAAAGCTCCAGGCCTCCCAGGGGTCAGAGCAGGGCTCCACCTGGCAACCCCAGAAAGCACCTCTCCCTAGTAGAGCTGGGGCCATTATCACATTTGCCGCTTCACTGAGTCCCCATCTGACGGGATGAATAGGCATTTAGCGAATTTACTTAGCGATGCTTCCACATGAAATCGCCTCAAAAGATGACATCTTGGGGGAGGGAGGGTGGACTGGGAGGCGGCCTGGTTCCAGGCTCAGAGCGCCCGGCTGAAGCTGCTTTTCAAAGTTTGACATTGTGTGGTGGGCAAGGGCCTGAGCCTGCATTGGCTGGGCAGACGGGTGAAGGGACCCCTGTCTTTCCCCTGTCCGGGGCCCTGGCCCCCTGGTCCTCCCTCTGTGAGAAATGCCTGCTCAATGCCTGTCTCTCCAGGCTTCCAAAGAGAGACGGGATTTGGCCAGGCACCAGGTTTGCCCATTGTTGCTTTCAGGCGCCTGTCGATAATTGCCTACATAATATTTAGTTCTCCCCAGATAATTAACAGCTTGAGATCTGTTGACATTTTACCCTATTCCAGTCTCTCCCTCCTCCCTCCTCGCACATTTCTCTCTCCTCTCAGGGGGAGTTGTTTGCCAATTGGCTCCCACAACTCCTCCCCTGGATCTGTTGTCACTGCTTTGAACAATATCACTCTGCCTTTGTCTGACATTATTTGAAGCCTTGTCTCTTAATCAAGGGCAGCTCTTGGTATTTGTTGGATTCTGGATGAGGACCCCTCATTGTAACCAATGAGCCACTGAGAAGTCTTCGTTGAGAGAAGTAACTAAACAAATACGTATGAAAATGAACTCACTGGCACCACATGGAGCTCTTTGGAGAGATGAAGAAATAAATGAATAACAACAATGGAATCATCTTGCCAACTCTTTACTTACGGTGCACCATGCCCTAGACTTGGGATGTCTGCTCCACATTTTCTTTCATTTAATACAAAACCCAACCGCTATGGATTGAACTGTGCTCCCTAAAATGTGTGTCAGCTTGGCTAGGTCACGATTCACAAGATTTTCTAAGTATCCACCACACTGTTGATAGGGTGGTATTAATAAGCTCAGAATTCTCTATATAGGTATAGGTTATAAAACTATAGTTCTTTTTCTTCTGCCTGCAAAACTAGTTGCTTAGCCTCTGAATTCTCTGTTTCCTGTCTTTAGTCATGTAGAGTAGTTTGATCTGTCTGTTTACCAGAAGAGGAAATGCATCTATCCTAGATGCTGGTGAAGCTGGTTCTCCAGTCATATGTAAACTGTATCTTAATCTGTCTGTTTACCAAGAAGAGAACCTGGGGCCTTCCTCAATTACTGATACATACATGGAAACTGTCCTTTTCAGATGTAGAAATAACCTTTTTTTACTAACAAAAGTGCATTGTTAAATAAGCTGGAGTTTCACCCTAGTATATAAGGTCATGACCACTCCCAGACGGGGAGGCAGTCTTAGAGGTGACTCGCTGTCTCCCAGATCTGTGTAATAAAGTGTATTTCTGGATATTGCATTCCGTTTGTCTTACTGGCGACTGACTACGGAAAAAACCCCTTGTGTTCAGTAACACTGTGATCTGATGTAATCATCCTTCGTATTACATAAACCATAAACTCAGTGGCGCTAATTGTACAAAGAATAAAGAACACTCAGGTAAACCTGATGTTTGTGAACTGTGGTGTGCGTGAAGAGTATTGAATATCCCATGGACTGCAAAACAAACAAGCAAACGTTTCTTGAAGGAAATACAAGCTGGGTACTCTTTAGAGGTAAGGATGATGAAACTGGGGCTCACATCCTTTGAGCATGGGGCCACGAGTTGCTAGTTCTTGGAAAAGGACACCATGCTTAGAAAAATCAGAGGGTCAGCAGAAGAGAGGGAGACCCTCAATGAGACAGATGTGCACAGTGACTACGATGGCTCTGTGCATGGTGAGCATGACAAAGATGGTACAGGATCCGGTAACGTTTCAGTTTGTGGGTATGAATTGTAGTGGACCCAACGGCATCCCCAAAATTATGTTAATCAAGTTGTATTGGTCATGTTAATAACCATGTTAACTAGCTATGTTAATGAAGTATGGTACAATCTACAACCCAACCATATATGAGATATAAAAGAGATTAAACAAACAAGGAGAGATGGTGGAAAGGACTTTATGCCACCAAAAAAAATTGCCAGGAATGAAGTACAGCCTTTGGACCTGGGTCAGTGTGCTCAGAAACTCCTTGACACAGGGGGAAGGCCAAATCGCATGGTGATCTCCAAGGAACAATGGAAGCACGGATACTGACAGGAGCAAGGACCTTTCTCCAGAGCTGGCAGAGAAAGAGAGCATTTTTCTAGAGCCGGAACCCTGTACTGAGACTTCCAGCCTCCTAAATTGTAAAAGAATAAATTTCTGTTTGTCAAAACCATCCCCTTGTGGTCTTTCCGACATAGTAGTATTAGGTAATTGTGACACCAAGATAAAAATTAAACTAGCTGTTGTTGAGTCTATTCTGAATCATGATGATCTCACAAGTGTCAGAGTAGAACTGTGTTCCTACAGCTTTTAAAAGTTTTTGGTTGTTTTTTTTTTTTAAAAGGAGATCACCAGATCTTTCTTGCAAAGCATGACTTTAGTTGGACCTGAACTTCTCAACTTTTGGTTAACAATGCAGCTTGTAACATATCTGCAATATCCAGGGATGCCTCTCAAGAGTACTGAAGAGCAACAACGTCAGGCTGGAGACTAAGATGCGCCTGATCCAGGCTATAGTCTTCGCAATTACGTGCTATGCATCAGAGAGTTGGACAGTGAATAGGGATGATAGAAAGAGAATTGATGCCTTTGAGCTGTGGTGCTGGAGAAGAGTGTTGAATGTACCATGGACTGCTAGGAGAACAAACAGGTTTGTCCTGGAGAAGGTGAAGCCGGAATGCTCCTTGGAGTCAAGGATTCTGAAGCTTCGTCTGACATATTTTGGGCATGTTGCAAGGAGGGACTGGTCTTTGGAGAGGGACATCATGTTTGGCAGAGTGGAGTGCTGGCGAAGGAGAGGAAGACCTTCGATGAGATGGATCGATTCTATCACTGGAGCGGTGGGAATAAGTGTATATGAGATGGCTAGGTTGGCACAGGATAGAACAGCATTTAGAGCTCTTGTACATAAGGTCACTACGAGTCGCAAATGACTCGATGGCACATAACAATAACAACAACAACAAGGGACTCCTAATTTATATACAATCTATTCAAAACCAGATGCTATACATCTGAGAGCTGGACAATGACTAAGGATGACAGAAAAAGAATTGACACCCTTGAGCTGTGGTGTTGGAGAAGAGCACGAACATCCTATGGACGCCCAAGAGAACAAAGGGATAGGTCTTGGAGAAGGTGCAGTCAGAGTGCTCTTTGGAGGCAAGAATGAAGGAAGAGACTGTGTCTCACATACTTCCAGCATGTTGCATGGAGAGGCTATTCCTTGAAGAGGGACGTGATGCTCGAAATGGTGGAGGGTCTGCGAAAGAGAGGAAGACCCTTGGCCAGGTGGACTGACACGGTGACTGCCGCAATAGGCTCTAGTGCATCAGGAAGTGTGAGGATGGCACAGGACAGGGCAGGGTTGACATCTGTTGTTCATAGAGTTGCTCTGGGTTTTACTTGACTCAACGGTACCTAGCAACAACATTCAAAACCAAACTCAATGCTACTGAGTCAATACCAACTCAGAGAGAGTCTTAGTGATATCTCTCTCTGTCTTTCTCTCTCTTGAAGTTAGAGATGACTCGTAGTTGGCCCTCCAGCAGTTTTCAGAGGCTGTAGATTGCATGGTAGGAGACTGCTCACCTCTATTCCATGGAACAGCTAGTGGATTCTGACTGGCTACGTTCGGTTTGGCAGTGCAACTCCCTATCCACTAGGCCACCAGAGCTCTCTCCTTAGTTATGTAGTGCTGTAACAGAAGAGGTTGTGGAACAAGGGGTATCATTGCTGGTATCAGATTTAGCCGAGCTGAAAGCAGAGGACACTAGAAAGTTGTTTACTAGTCTTATTAACTCTGCGAAGGCATTTGACTGAGTAGATGATAAGAAATTATGGATGATACTAAGAATGAGGATTCCAGAACACTTAACGGTGCTCACGAAACCTGTACACAGGCCAAGAAGCAGCTGTTTGAACAGAACAACGGGTATTTCATGGTTTAAAATCAGGAAAGAAAGGAAACTTTGGTGGCCTAGTGGCAAGAAGCTGTGCTGCAATCCTGAAGGCACGTGATATGACTCCACCAGATGCCCCACTGGAGAAGGAGGGGCAATCTCCTCCTGTGCCAGTCGGATCTGATGCGATGGTATACAGCAAGAAAAAAAATCAGGAAAGAGATGAGTCAAGGTTGTATCTTTTTTTTGTCTCTACTGATTCTGTATGCTGATCGAATAATTTGAGAACCAGGGCTATAAAAAGAAGAATTTGGTGTTGGGATTGGAGAAAGACTCATCAACAACCTATACTATGCGTATGGTACAGCCCTGCTTGGAGGAAATGAAGAAGATTTGACATACTTACTAAAGAATACCAAAGACTACAGGCTTCAGGATGTTTTATACCTCAACATCAAGAAAACAAAACTCTTCATCTGATCTCACTGACATCTATAGGCAACATCATGATGGGTGGAGAAAAGATTGACGTTGTCAAAGATTTCATTTCACTTGGATCCATAATCAGCATCGACGGCAGAAGCAGACATTTGGCCAACAGATGTGTGAAGAAATGCTCCAAATCACTGGCAATATGAGAGATACCAATCAAAACCACAATGAGATACCATCTTACCCCAGTAGCAGTGGCAAAGTTTAGCAGGGAAGCAAGTAATAAATGTTGGAGAGTACATGGTGAGATAGCAACTCTTACACATTGTAGGTGGGATTGTAAAATCGTACAACCACTCTGGAGGACAGGTTTTTTTCCTCAAAAAGTTAAACACAGAAAGTCCCTATGACCCAGCTATTCCACTGCTTGAAATACACCCTGAGAAAATGAGAACTGAGGTAGAAACAGAGACTTGTACACCAACGTTCATAGCCGCATTATTCACCATCATAATAACATGGAAACAGCCCAAATGCCCAACCACAATGAAATGGATTGAGAAATTATGGTACATCCCAACAGTGGAATACTATGCAGCATGCAGGAGCAATACTTTTGTAAATTATTACCTAACATGGAAAGGACTGGAGTACATTCTGCTAAATGAACTAACTCAGTCTCACAAAGGCAAATACTGTATATGACCATTATTGTACAACAAGTATGAGGATCCAAGGAGGGGAGGGGAAGTAGAAAGGTGAGGGAGTGTGTGCTTAATCATAGGCTCACAAAATTTGATGGGTGGAGGGAGGGGTGGGTAAAAGAAAAGGGAAAGATCCGGTATGAAAAACAATGTCTATAAACTTTGTAAGTAAATGAGTATAAAAAAACCCCCTAAAGATATTTTTCACTGTGAAAATCAGAGACCTTGAGGTTCAAAGGTTAATGCACTCAGCCACTAACCCAAAGGTTGGTTGGTGGTTTCAACCTTGGGATTAAACCTTCCTTTTGCAAGAAACACCTTGTATTTTTTCAGAAGTCAGTTGTTGAAAACCCTGTGGCACGTAGTTCTACTCTGACCATATAGAGCCATCTGCGTTGGAAGTAACTCAGTGGCAAGCTTTTTAAAGTTGTGAAGGCAAAATGAAATAATGCATGCCGAGAGCTATGCAGTGGTCCTTGGCACACACAGATAAACGCTAGGTATTTATTTAGAAGGGGCCAATTTGAATATCCTAAATTTATCTCTCCACCCATCATTCTTGTTCTTTCAGACACTGTCCCATTTACAAGATGGCCAAGGCGCTCGCAGTTGAGTTGAGAGGCCAACAGTGCTAGGCTACACATTGTACTCGTGGTTTTGGGAATGTCAGGATGGAAGCGTTCAAGCCCCTGCTGCTGGTATGGTGGCAGCCATGCTCCGACCCTGCTGTCTTCCTAAATTGGAATGGATGGGCCATTGTGGAACAGGGAACTGGATGAGAGTGGTGGGTGGAGGACTAGAATCTAATCACTTGAATAAAGTGAGGGTTGAGGTCCTTTCATTCAAAGCTCAGAGAACAGTCTGTCATTATCTCTCCAACTTCTTCTACTAATGCACCATCTGGACATTTATTCCACATCTATGCTTGAAGACATTGGCCTCATACTAATCAACAACAGTGGTGCTATAACAGGTGTGAATTATCATTTTGGTTCTTTCCGTTAACAGTGGAAAGCCCTTGTGCACTTTACAACACATCCCCTAAAACATCAAGGCCATCAGGGACACACGCAGGGCTAGCCTGGGATTGAGAGGGTTCCGGGCTTCAGAACTTTTGGTTTTGAAATAGAGTCCTTGGCAACTTAGCTACCTCAGGCATTGAAAGGTTTTACCCTGGGAAGCAATGTTCTGTACACTCCAATCAGAGGAAGTATGGCCACAGGGGAAAATACAATGCCCCATGGAGTGAGTGCTTTCTCCTGCAACGACCCTAAGTAGAGAGAAAATCCCAGTGTTGGGAGGAGCAATTGCGATCTTTTCCTGTGCTTTAAAAATTATTATGAATTTAAAAGCAAAATAGGGAATTAAATTATGGAAATAACCAAGTCATCCTCTAATACTTACTGAATGTCTACTAAGTGGTCCAAAGTATGAAAAGACCAAAGTCATACTCTAGACATGTAGCTAGACAAGGCTATTCTTTGGAAAAAGACATCATGCTTGGGAAGACGGAGGGTCAGTGAAGGACAGTGACAGTGAGATAGTTTTATACAGTGACTATAATAGTGGGTTCAAGTGTGTCAGAGATGATGAGGCCAGCACAGGATAGGCCAGGGCTCAGGTCTGTTAGTCATAGGGTTGTTATGAGTCTTACTCTACATCATCACAGACAGCTCACCTCCATCCTATTCAGGTCTGCCAAGCACTGTACTGATGAAGGTCTCCCATCCCATAGTTACGGGCATTTGGGTTGCTCCCTTTTCCTCTCTGTACAAGACACTATTCCAACGAACAACCTCATATACACTCTTTCCCATCTGTGATTAGGACTGACTCCTGTAGGTTAAATTTCTAGATGTGGAACGTCTCACTCAACAGGTATTTAGCTGTAAGTTTTGCTCTTGGAACATCACACTACATCAAATGAGGCTGCTCTAAGGGTCAAGGGCAAGGCCGAGAACTCATGCCAGTGCATAAGAAACAAGCAGCTGGTTGTCAATGGCGTAGGGTGGGAACAGAAAACAAGAAACTTGATGGAGAGAGGGACAGCCATGAGGAGATTGGTGGCTCGAGGTCCTCAGTGTTGGGTTCCTCCACTATCCAGAGGGACCCTGGAGAAGAGAAGGAAAAAGCACCAATGCAAAAATGAGCCCTCTGCCAAGCAGAAGGGGCCGGGGGCAGAGTGTCCTTTCTCGGCGCCTGGGGCGGCCCTCACCAGCTGGTGCCCATCTGTCTGCAAACGGCAATACGATCTCCACCCAGATGGATGGATGGCACCTCGGGCTGTACATCCTGGGAGTCTGGCGAGAGTTGTGGGAAGAGTACGGATTGGCATTTCATTCTATTTTGTTCTCCCAAGTCCTCATATGTCCTATGTGCACACACATGGATACACAGAAGAGGATGATGGAGAGCCGTGGCACGCAGGGATCTAGCCTGCATCTGCCATGCCCAGCACAGAAGTTGGACCATCGGAAGGGCTCAGCCTGCGCTTCCTGGATGCAGATTCAACAGGCTCCTTGCAGGCTGGGAAGATGCTCTCTCACATCAGCATTCAGGCCATGTCCCATTCCGTTCCCTCTGCCAGGACTGCTCTTCCCCATGTCTTCACCTGGTGACATGAAGGAGATTTGGGGTCACAGCTCCTTGGGTCGGTTTCTTCTTGAGAAACAGGTTAATCATGGCAACAGCAGAAAATGTTCCTTTTGTTGTTTTTGAAGTGCTAATGCTAAACACTCCCCTTTCACCGAAAAGCTCTCTTGAGAGTGAGTACTATCTTATCTAGAAATAATACAAAGCGTTGTGAAAACTCATCCAGAGTCGTGGAAGTGGTGGAGTGGCTCACCTTGCGTTGGGTTCTGAGCTCCTTTTACTGTTTTGCTCTTGGTGAAGAAACCACAGGGATGTAGTTCAACCCCCCCCCCCAACAAAGCCTGGACATAGACACAGGCAACTGTATGCACATCCTGAAGTCTCTCATTTCCTCTCCATAGTTGGACATAAGCTACACATGGATAGTTCATATGGATGACAGCTTCTCTCCCAGATGTGGGCTTTTTTCCTGGGCTTATCTGGAATCTGAACTCCAGTCACCTCCCCATCCCCATTGTATTCCATCTTCCAAATTGAATTTGGATCCATTTCTTCCACAGGGTTTATGTAGGGGAGAGGATTCTATCATCTCTATGCCCTCGTCTCTCCAGAGTGCTTATATGTTCACCTCACTGAAATCTTCTAAAGTACCAGAAAATCTCCCTGGGAAATCAGTATTCAAAGACACCCATGAAGAAAGGTCAACTTCAAGGCTCTCTGAAGGGAAGATAAGAGCCAGAGAATAAGAGTTAAGAGAAAGAGGATCCCAGATTCGAATGAAGTCAAAGTTTACAAGAAGATCTATTCTGTTAAGACACAATGGAAAATGAGTGGAGAAGGCTGGATACTATTATGTCTTTCTGGGGACATGGGCATAATTACAGTCACAATTGGTACCCAAGACAAAGAGAAATGGGTAAAATGTAACCCCAGATTCTGCTCAGTCCATTTTCTAGGATGTGGTCACAAAGATCTCGCTACAATATGAGGTTGACCACGCTGCTTCTTCAGTTAACATCCTTCACTAGTTCCCCGTCACCTGCAGGGCATGTGTAGGCTGCTTAGCAAGGCATGCACGTCTCTCAGGACCTAGTGTTGCTGAAATCAATCCCTGGAACAATGGGATGCTTTATATGCTCTATGGCCTTTCACAGGGAGCACTGGTGGCTTGCTGGTGTTGGTGAGTACCATCGAAGCAACCCCAAAGCTGACTCTCCAGCAGGTTTTCAGAAGCATTAAATTGCATAGGAGATTTCCCATCCTTCTCTCTTAAGAGCAGCTGGTGATCCAAACTGCATGCCTTCAGGTTGACAATGCAGCTCCTTACCACTAGGCCACCAGAGGAATTGCACTGCCAATGCAAAGGTATGTGCTTTGAATCCATCAACTGCTCCACGGAAGAAAGATGGGCAAATCTTCTCCCGTGCAACTTACAGCCTCTGAAAAACATCCGGAGAGTCAGCTATGAGTGTTCTGATCTGATGGTACACAACAACCAACAACACGCTCTTGTGCACCTCAAAGACCTTGCCAGTTTTGCTTTTGTTCCTGGGAACTATCTTTTTCCTGCTTCTTTGACAGGGCAGGCCTGACAACTGGCACAGAAGGCCTATGGTCTCCATCCTCAAGCAGCTCAAAGTACAGTGAAGTGATGAGCAAGTGAAGCGATGTATGAGTGAAGTGCTTGTGTGTGTTCTGGAGAAGTTCAGGGGGGAGAGGGCTGATGTGTGTGCTATGGAGCGATGCATGTGACTAGAGGGGGGTGGCGATGTGCAATGATTCTTGCAATACAGGTGATGGGAGAGAGGTATGCAATGTGCAGTGAGGTGCATGAGACGGTGTCTGCAACACAGAGGGACAGGTGACATGCAGCAGCATGTGTGACGTGGACTGGGGTGCATGTTAAGGAGTGAGGTGTGCGGCATGCAGTGGCTCTGTATGACACGGAGTGACATGTGACACAGAATGATGTATGTGACACAAAGTGGTGCATGTGACCATGGAGAGGTGTGTGTGACAAAGTGATTTTGTGACACTGAACGGAATACAGGACATGTGACAATGGGCTGATGTGTGTGGCATGGGAAGCCAAATTTCATACTAAATATTATAGTATACTATATTTAAGTATAAATGCAAATATATTATATATGCTTATATAATAC
>NW_006399867.1:8440882-8443712 GCF_000299155.1 Elephantulus edwardii
CATTAGCACAATTAAATGTTCTGGGATTCCCATTCTTCTCAGAGTCAGATATAATTATATAATAAGCATTAGATATAAGTATATTATATCTAATTATAGTGTATTTCATACTAAATATTACAGAAAAACCATATGCTTGTTCAGGAATTGAAGAATTACAAATTTATTCAAGTTAGGATTTCTCTTGACAGGTCACAGAATATGAGCTGTTTCTTGCAGACGAAGACAGCTAGGATCCCCCTACTGAGGGAGTGGTAATACATGTGAAATACTTCCTTCCTGAGCTAAAGCATTAGGTTGGTAATAGAAAAAAAATTAGGCTTCATTTACAAGAGAATTCTCTTTACGATTTGCTTCCCCTGATTAACAATAAATACACAGGGAGGCTTGGCTTAAGGGGCTTCAGACATGGAACTGCTGCCCCCCCTGTCTTTTATGCTCTCTGTTTTATCTCATTCCTGGTTGTCTGTCTCATTCATAATTACAAAATACTTTACCTTCGGTCTGCAACAGTATGACATGAATGGAGTGATGCAAGTGGCACACAGTCATGTGTAGGAGTGACATATGTGACATGGAGTGATGTGTATGATATGGAGTGATATATATAACATGGAGTGGTGTATGTAATATGGAGTGATGTGTGTGGCATGGGGTGAAATGAAACATGGAGTGATGTATGTGACATAGGGTGGCAACGGTGTACGTAACATGGGGTTGACATAGGGTGACATGTGACACCAGGTGACCATTAGGTGGATGAAAGCACAGGTGTTAAGGAAACACATTTATACAAGCAAGCTGGAGGTACCAAGGCACAGCCGCTCCCTCTACCCAGGCAGGCAGTAAACTCCAGAATCACTCGGGTAATATAACCAATGTGAAATGCTCACATTTGGCTGGACAGACTTTTGTGTTGTGGATGAACGTGGTACAGAGTTAAAACATACTCACTGCGTTGGAAGGGACTGTTGGCAAGTGAAGTCTCAACATTTTCGAAGAACATTTGTAAAACACACATTCTTCATTTTCTACATACATACATACATACATACATACATACATACATACATACATCATTCTAAGAGGCAGTTTATCTGAGATTCTGTCACCGGGAACCCTTCGCACATCAAGCCTTCCTGCATCTGCTATAATGGAAAGGTAAATAACAAAAATCTGTGCCCAGAGGCCATGCTGGATCCTAGGACGTCTCTTAAATTATGAGTTAGGAGCTGTCTGGCATGTACAAGTCTGTGTATGTGTGTGAAGTCACTTGGTTATATTTTAATTCTCTGAAATCTGGCCGTCTTAATATGGCCATGAGCCATCTCAAATGTGCAGAACATTTGGTTAACCAAATTCTGCATATTCCCTCCCAATGACTGATTAAAGCCAGTTATTTCATTTGGCCTTTAGGGAATAAGGGGAAGCCTACATTGGAGAGCATCAAAAGATGGAATCTTAGAAGCAAATGTGATTTAAGTGGGCAAGTGAAAACTTGGCCACTAGGAAGGCTGGCTCTGGAGAAATGCCCTTAGAAATGTCTCTGATCTTTACCACCTCCTCCCACTGTTTGATTTTTAGCAAATTCTTCAAGGATCAAGACTTAAGTCTTCGGATCCATGAGGTGCGGATCCACGGGTCCTCTTCCTGGCTCGTGAGCACCCAGTACACCGTGAGTGTACACTGGGGAGGAGCTCCTGTAACTTTTGCCCAGAAAGGTAGGCAGAGAAGTGTGGCAGAGACGAGTTCAATCCTGTCAGCACTCCACGGGGCATTTACCAGCTCACACACTGGGGTGCTGAACATAAATGGAAGTGGTGTGTGGTCAAGAGTGATCAAGAGAGGGGCTCGGTCTGATTCCTATATAAGGAGGCTCGATGCACCTCTGGTTCATCACCAACATCTGGAACAGACCCACGCCACGACAGGCAGGCTCTGGAGTGCAGCCTTTCACCTATTTCCTTTTGTGTAACTAACCGGCCCACAGCAACTGCTCAGCATGTCTGCAAAATTCCAGAATGAGTGTCTTTGTCCACACCGTTCTCTACGCTGAAAACACCCAGTCTTCCCTGTCTGTCTGCTCTTTTCTTTGCAAGAATTGGCTCAGCTTTACTGGGAAGGGCCAGAGTATAAATGACTATTAAGGGAACGAAAGCACACTGGCTTACCTTCAGTGACAATGGGAAAAAATCTGTCAGGGACTTTCTCCAAGGTGCTAAAAAGAGCGACAATGTCAGTTTAAAGGCTGAGGTGCACCTGATTCAAGCCATGGTTTGTCCAGTTGTTTCCTATGCACCTGGCAGTTGGACAATGAATAAGGATGACTGTCGATCTTCCTGTTAGCAGATTTTTAAAATTTTATTTATTTTTATTTTTTTTTTACCAGCAGTGAGACCAGGGGGTCCTGTGACCACAGTCCGAGATTGTGTTTTGTCGGGAGCAGGCTACAGTCAGGTGGCCCACCTCTCAGAACTCTAAGTCAGCTCAGATTCCGGTCTGGGTTTGGGATGGAGCCTGGACAGCTGACTCTGTCACTGAGCCCAGTGTCCTCCCCGGGCAGCCTGCCAGGCTCACAGCCCGTCTGTCCTGGAACAAGGTCAAGTTGTATGACAGATGGGAAGCCGCACACGCCCCCGTGGCCAGACCAACACTGCTGTCGCCACCTCTGCAAACCTTGAGCAGACACAGATCTTTGGCTCAAAGAGACACTCTGGAGGATCCAAACATGCCTCACCTTGAATGTTCTCTGCCTTCGCAGATTCCCAAAGCTGTTTGTTTGTCTCAGAAGGCTAATGATCGGGTGAAAACCTCAACACACACACACACA
>NW_006399867.1:8443867-8523111 GCF_000299155.1 Elephantulus edwardii
ATCTACCCAGCCGTCATGTCTATCTATCAACTATCTATCTATCTATCTATCTATCTATCTATCTATCTATCTATCATCTATATCAGACAATTTAAATACACAGCACGGGTTCTGAAGTAGCAATTTGATAGATCCTGGAGACAGAAACTTTTAGAATGCTTTAGAAGATAATTTATCCTCCCACTCTTACTTTCTCTCTCTGTCTCTGTGTGTGTGTGTGTGTGTGTGTCTGTGTCTAAGAATGAACATTAAGTCTTAAGAATGATGGTCTGCCTGGAGGACATGAAGCTGAGTGAAATATCTCAGTCACAAAGGGACAAATGCTATATGGTGCCACTGTTGTAGAATGAGGCTGACATCGGAGAGGGGGTAAGACAGAAAAACTGGATAAATTATGTTTACTGCATTGAAGTCTATGAGGGAGAGAATAGTTTAAAACGATTATATCTTAGGGCATTATGTTTATCATAAGAGTACGGAATGAAGGTTGCAGAATGGATTATATTTGGGGTGGGGTTAGGGGGTGTGCGGGGGGACTGTGTACCAATGAAGGAATTTTTCTTTTCAAGGAGAGGAGCGAACAGGGCGGTGGGAAGAAAAGTGCAACAATGAATGAATGGAATTCCAAAATCTCTGTAGATGTTCATTGAAATTAAAAATAAATTTAAAAAAAGAAAAGAATGATGGTCTGATGCCCATGGCATTCACTGTAGGCCATGGGTTCATTTCTCTCCAATGCAATAAGAATGGTACTAGTTATGTGACATTTTTGAGAGAATCAAGAAGAAGGGACTCTGGTGGTTTTCTGGGTCCTGAAGTTCAAACAAGGAGCCCCAGGTGAGAGAAGCTGTAGGCAACAGCACATGACTCTTGCTCCAGACAGGCGTGGAGAGAGGTACTGAGTGACCGCTCAGAGGCTGCATCCGGTCCTGCGATGGCATTTCCACATTTGCACAGAGAACCCTTTCTTTCGTGCAGACGCAGATGCACAGGCAAGTTCAGCAGAGATGAGCTCAGTTTAGTGAACCTGATGGGCAGCTGCTCTGCACAGCTCCAGTGGGACCCACATCCAGTGACCTGGAGCTGCAGTTGGCTCTGTTGCTGCCTTGATGTGCAACCTTGCAACTTTCTTCTGTGACGGACAGATATGAGATCATATGTGTGGAGGGCGTAGTCTTGTTGTTGTCACGTGCCATTAAGGTGACTACAACTCATAGCCTTTATACGAACAATCGATCGGATCTCTGCCTCATCCTGCCTTCTCCTCATCATCTCCACCACGCTCAAGTTATTGCTAAAGTCACTGTGTCAGGGTCTTCTGCTGCCTCTTCCTTTCCCAGAATGATGGCTTTCTGGGTTTTGGTTTTTTGGTTTTTTTTTTTTTTTTTAAACCTACTCCTCCTGACAACATGTCCCAAGTGTGTGAGACACATTTTTACCACCCTCGTCTCAAAGGATCATTTCCTCCAAGATAGATCTGTTTGTTCTTATGGAAGTCTGTGGAACATTCACTTGTGGTGCTGGAGAATAGTACTGAACATACCATAGACTGCTAACCGAACAAACAGGTCTGTCTTGAAGAGGATGAAACTGAGCTGCTCTTTGGAGGCAAGGATTTTGAAGCTCTGTCTCATATTCTTTGGGCATTTAGCCAGGAGGGACCAGTCCTTGGAGAGGGACATCATGCTTGGAAGGGTGGGAGGGATAATGCAAGAGAAGACGACCTTGGATGGGATGGATTGACTCAGTGACTAGGGTAATGGGAGTAGGTGTATTAGAGACAGAAAACTGGCTAAGGATAGGGTTCAGAGTTACTGTACATAGGGATGCTATGAGTCACAGATGACTCAATGGCCCATAACAACAAATGTACAATAATCTGGAATCCTTTTTCCTCCTTTTATTTTATTTTTCTCAGTCAGCTATGCCAAGAAATTTGGAAGACACCTACTTGGCTAAATAACTGCAAAGGATACACATTTGTGCCCATTCCAATGAAATATGATCCAATAGAATGTGGAAACTATCAAATACAATCATCAATTTCATACACAAGTAAACTTCTGCTGAAGTTAATGAAATAATAATCGTAGCAGTGCATCAACAGGGAACTGCCAGAAATTCAAGCTGGATACAGAACAAGGGATATCATTGCTTATATCATGTGGATCTTGGTTGAAAGGAGTAACTAACAAGAAGACGTTTACCAGTCTCGATGTCCAACCACAATCAAATGGATTGAGAAATTATGGTACATTTACTCAATGGAATACCATGCAGCATACAGAAGCAATGAGTTTGTAAATTATTACCTAACTTGTGAGGCACTGGAGAGCATTATGCTGAGTGAACTAACTCAGTCCCATAAGGACAAATACAGTATAAAAATCAGTGTTATAGAATGAGTATAAAGATCCAAGTTGGGGGAGGAAGGGGAGGGTGGAAGCAGATGCGTGAGGAGGATGTGCGGGGGTCGGGGAGAGGAATTAACCATGGGATCGCGCAATTTGATAGCTGGGGGGGTGATGGAAATGAGAAGGAACTGGTGTGGAAAAGAAGGTATTTGAATTCTGTAACTAAACTAATATGTTAATAATAATAATAAAGAAAGCATTTACCTGTGTTTTATTGATTATGTATTTGAATTCCGTAAATAAACTAATATGATAATAAAAAAAGAAGACGTTTACTTGTGTTTTACTGATTATGTCAAGGCATCCTACTGGTTGGATCTTAACAATTTGTGGATAACATTACGAAGAATGGAAATATACAGAGTCCTCAGTTGTATTCACGTAAAATCTGTAAGTGGACCAAGAAACAATCATTCAAAGGGTATATAAAGTTATTTTTTTTTGTTGTATCCCTTCACCATGTTTATTTGCATGTATTCCAAGCACATAATCTGAGAATGCAATGCAGACAATATGCAGAAGAGCCTGCAATACAGGTGGGCGGAAGACTCATAATCAACCTGTGATACGCAGATGACATAGGTTTGCTCGATGCAAGCTCGAAGGACGTGAAGCACTTAGTGACGGGGCTCAAAGATGATAGCCGTCAGTATGAACGATCATCCAGCACAAAGAAAACAAAAATTCCTCACAACCGGACCAATAAGCAATATCATGTGAGACCAGGAGAAATGCTTCAAGTTGTCAAGGATTTCATTTTCCCTGGGTCCATAATCAATGCCTATTAAAGCCGCGACGAGTTGGTTCCCACTCAAGGGCAAAGAGTGTGAGTCACACATGACCTCAGCATCTAAGAGCAACATTTTCTCTTTTTTCCTCTTTTGCTTTTAAGTAGCTGAACCGCATACTTTACAAAGTCATCATAACAGGGCTCCAACAATAGCCATATCTGGCTGCCCTCAATATTTTTCTATATCATAGTGATGTAATCCTCAAGCACCTCTCTGAGGTAGGCAGGCAGGAATAACTCCATTTACAATGGAGCCAACAGGGCTGCTGAAACTTGCATATCTTGTCTACGAGCAACAATGACGAGGGGGATGATAAGAATAACTCCCAAGAATAAAACTTACACCTATGTTACGGCCCTAAGCTAAGTTCCCGATGTACATCAATTAACTGGGGACATTTATGGTTTCATGGTACAATTTCATCTTCTAGCTGACTGATGGACAACTGATCTGAGGGCGGTACTGAGCCTGGCAGAGTTTAGTTCTGTTTTGCACGGGGCTGCCAGGCATCGTGGTGAAGAGTTGCATTACCAGCCCAAAGGCAATCAGATCAAATCCACCAGCTGCTCCATGGAAGAAAGTCAGGCAGTCTCCTCCCATGAAATTTTTTTTTCTACATTCAGATAACAGAGTTTTTTTTTAAAATTAGATTTAATGAAAGTTTACAGAGATTTAAGGTTTTCATTCATTCATTGTTGCACTTTTCTACCTGCCGATCTCCTCCCCTAAAGTCGATCTCTTTGAAAAGTAAGTCTTTCATTGTTATACAATCCCTCCCCCCAAGTCCATTCCACTGTGTAACCTTTGTTCTGGACTACTGTCATGACAATAATGCCTAATCATAGAGGGACATCATGCTTGGGAGGGTGGAGGGACAGCGCAGTAGGGGAAAGCCCTCTATGAGGTTGGTTGATTCAGTGACTGGGATAATCGGGATGGGAGTGTCAGAGAGTGTGATTGGCAAAGGACAGAACAGAATTTAGGGCTGTTGTACATAGGTTCGCTATGAGTCGCAAGTGACTTGATGACACATAACAACAACAATGTCCCTTTTAAAAAGTTCTCTCTCTTCTGCTTCAATGCAGTATACATTACTTATCCCATCTTTCTCAGTCTTCCCTCAACCCCGATGTTAGTCCCATTTTACAACAGTGGCCTTATGCAATATTTGTCTTTTTGTGACAGAGGTATTTCACTCAGCATAATGTCCTCCAGGGTCACCCACTTTCCTCCCATGAAATTTACAGTCTCAGAAAACCCAATGAAGAGTCAACTCAACAGCACATAACAACAATATTCAGCTACTCACTAAACCATCCCAACAACCTAATGAAATAACTATTATTATCCTCACCCCATCTTGCAGGGCAGGAAAGCCCAGGAAGTAACATTAATTTATCCTGAGTTAGACAGAGAGCATAAGGCAAGGACAGGCATTTGCACCCAACCCATCTAATCTCTGAGTTCCTGTGTTTCCCTGCAGTGGCTCTGAGGACACAAGGTCATGGAGCAGATGAAAATGTGGAGACGTGTGGTCCCCTTCCCCCTCACCTCCGTGGGGCTCCACCAGGCAGATGGAGAGCTGCAAGTCGCAAATGTTCCTCCGTTCAGTCAATTTCCCAGCAAGATCCAGGTATACCTGATGGTACCCTCCAGGTTAACAGTGAAGCAGCAAGCCTATGTTAGGAATGATTAGGACCCACCAAGTTGCACTGTTTCTTTGAAATGGATTGTCTAGATTTTTGGAACGTTTCCAATGTTCAAGGAAATGAACACTGAAAATATCTCTGAAAAGGCAAAGAAAGAACTGAAGACAAAAACCTCTCTCTGCTCTTCAATCCAGGAATAAACCCAAGTAGGTTTTTAATCTTTGGGGAAGTAAAAGGATGTAGTGAAGTACCTGCGATTCTTTTCCACTTAGGCATGAATGACAAGTGTCACCAGAGCCTCAGTGGAGTTAGATGCCATGTCCTTTAACTGCTTGTCCCCTCTTTCCTCCTTTCTTTCTTCTCTTCAGTAGCATTTCTTGAGTCCTTCCTATCCTGTGTTGTGTTCTACCTGTCACTAAAGACACAACAACAAACAAGACAGACATTAATTCTGCTTTTGTCTCATTGAGTCACCATCATTATTTCTTGGTGCCAGGCACGAGGCACCAGGCTTTGCATGCGTCAGCTTAACTGTCACTGCAAGTGATGAGGTGGGTAACTATGACCATTCCCATTTTACAGATGAGAAAACTGAGGCACGGAGAAGACAAGCAACCTGCACCAGAACCGGAACTTCATAAAAACCCTAGATGCATATTTCTGACTCCTTTTGCTCCACTTTTTCCATTTGTTTGTTTGAGATCTGGACACTTATCCAGACAGAGACAAGAAGGAGGGTTTCTGGGTGCAGCTTCAGCTTTCAGCGTCTCTCCAGGAAAGCCGGGGCTGTGGGGAGTAAGGAGGCCAAATGCAGCAGGAAGGCCCACCATCAAGAGAAAATAATAGCAATGAAACAGCAGGGAGGACTTAGCCTGGTGGAAAGTAATTACCTGAGTTATAATGTACATATCCACTAGCAGAAAATATTAGCTCTAGTGCTTCCCCTCCTCCAGCGGTTACAGTTCTCGGCTTTTTAAATTCCCATTGCCGAGCTGCTGAATAGGAATATATCCTTATTCTGGTCACTAACCTGAACCTACGTTATGCAGAAGACACAACCTTGCTTGCCGAAACTGAAGAAGATCTGAAGTGCTTGCTGCAGAAGGTCAAGGATGATAGTCTTCAATATGGATTGAAGCTCAACATCAAGAAGACAAAGATTCTCACCACTGGACCAATTAGCAGCACCAGGATAGATGGAGAAGAGATTGAGGTTGTCAACAATTTTGTTTAACAAAATTTTGTTTAAAATGTGAAGCTTGCTCAGCTCCACAATCAATACTCTTTTAACACCACCAGTCAGGAAATCAAAAGACAAGTTGCATTGGGAAAACCTGCTGTCAGGGACCTCTCCAGAGTGCTGAAGAGCAACAACGTCAGTCTAGAGACTAAGGTGCGCTTTATCTAGGCCATGGTCTGCACAATTATTTGCTATGTGTCAGAGAGCTGGACAATGACTAAGGATGACAGAAGAAAGATCAATGTCTTTGAATTGTGGTGCTGGAGAAGAATCTTCAACATACCATTGGACTGCCAAGAAAATAAAAAGATCTATCTTAGAGAAGGTGAAACCAAGTTTCTCCTTAGAGGCTAGGATTTTGAATCTCCATCTCATATACTTTGGGCACCAGGCTCAGGAGAGACTAGTCTTTGAAGAAGGGCATCATGCTTGCAAAAGTAGAGGGACAGTGCAGGAAAGGAAGACACCAGATGAGATGGACTGATACAGTGACTGGGGCAATGGGAGTCGGTGTGTTGAAATTAGTGAGACTGGCTCACGACAGGGCGGAGTTCAGAGCTGCTGTACACAGGGTCACTATGGGTCTCAGGTGACTCAATGGCACATAACAAATACAAAAACAAACTAAACCCATTGCCAATGAGTTGATTTTGATTCCCGGTGACCTTCCCTCAGGATCCTGAGGCTTTATCTTAACAGGAAGAAATTACCCATTTTTCTTCTTTGGATCAGCTAGGGAATTTGAACCACTAACCTTCTGGGAGACAGGGCAACCAACATGTCACCCACTATGCTGAAGTTGATAGAAAATTGTTCATAGATTTCTTGTCGCTTTTTGTTTGTCCTTAAATTGCAATTTGGGGAAACTGCTGGTGTGCATGCCCATAGGGAGATGTGCTCATTGAAAGGTGATCCCTCTCTGGTGATGTGAATCCACCAGTGGCTTCATGGGAGAAAGAGGGGCAAACCCCTCTGTGGTGTCAAGAGTTAACTGTTCAAAAGGGCTTTCCCAGCCATTGAATTTGGCTTGCCTCACAGATGGGTGGGATCATACAAATAGTGCATGTTAATCTACCCACAAGGAGACTGGCTAGTCTTACCATTACACTAGGTTTAAATTGAGTAGTTTCGGTGGGTTAATTGGGAAATCTCAACACCAACAAGGAAGAGGAATCAGTGTGTGTCCTTTTAGGACAGAAATTCTTGCACTAGCCAGACCAGGATCTACACAAGAGAAACAACAGCCTCAACAGAGAACCAGAGACCAAGCATGAGAAAGAGCTGAACTGGGACTGCTGACCGACAGAGCCAGAGCCAGAGGCCTTCACTCCAGCTTGCCAAAGGGCTGAGGGAGGACACTATAATCAGCAGGTCTCAGGGAACTTTGTGACACTAAGCTGTGAGGCTGATGGTCAAATGGCCCATGACCTCGTTTCAGAAGCTATCTGAACTGAGAGATTGTTCCCTGCTGCCAATCCAAATTGCAGTTTATTAATTTCCTGAGTACAACAACAATAAAACTCATAACGCTGAGTACAGTTCTGTGGAGCCTATGTGGTCATTGCAATGGATTTGGGACCTAGTTGAGCAGTAAGCTTGGTGGTTGGAGTTAGGAGAAGCAGATGGAGAAGTGTGGAAGATCACAGAAATTAGTTGTATACTGTATACTGTGGATACTCTTGATGGGTCCAGTTCCCCACTGTGGAGTTAGGAGAAATCAGACTCAGCTGTTCCCATGCTGCCCACATTCTCTTTTTTTGGGTTTAGATCTACTTTTATTAGGAGATTCTTGGCAGTTGGTGTCAGAAGCAGTGAGATTTGTTACAATGGTTCTAGACTCAAAGAAGCACAGAATTTTATAAATTTGGAGTTTGAGAACTACAGCTAAGATGGTTCTTTTTCTTGCTCTTCTAGAGGGTGGCCTATGGTACAATGAATTAATATGGTCTTTTCATCCACAGCCTTCCATTTTGAGATGAAGTATTTATTGCACTATGGAGATAAGATTGTTGCTGTTATTAAGTGCTGTCAAGTCGCAGATGACTCATAGCGACCCTATGAACGAAAGACCTGAACACTTGTTTAGTTTTCATCATTTCTCCACGTTCATTGAGTTTCCAGAGGCAAGCCATTTCGGAAGTGGATGCCACTCCTGCTTCCAAGCTTGTTCTATTCGGGGAGCTCCAAACACTGCCCACCATGGGTAACCATTCTCGCATTTGACACATCAGTGTCACAGTGTTCAGCTTCACAGCAACCATGAGTTACCTCTGGACAGCAAATGGACAGACCAGGGCTATACCACTTAAAAGAATGTTGGATCAAAAACAATTAAAGCCAGGCCTGAGGGCCACAGACTAAAATCATCCACCTTTGGCTTGGTAGCATAACTTTCTACCCACTAGGCCAACAGAGCTCTTTCTATGTTTTTGTTATTGTTAAGTGTCATCAAGTTGTAGACGATTCATAGCAACCCTATGAATGAAAGATCTGAACACTTGTATAACTTCCGTCGTTTCTCCATGTTCATAGAGTTTCCAGAGGCAAGCTATTTCAGAAGTGGATTCCATCCTTGCTTCCTACTAGAGGCCTATGTAAGTTCACGATGGCTCAACATTCACTTTCTTGAAGCATCACATCCAGCTGCCCTGTACCTGACAGTCTGCAGGATCCTGGTCCACCACCAATCAGTCTCTGCAACGTTGGCGCACATCACCCACAGTCATATGAGTCATTTCCCTGATGGGTTGATTTTGAGTCTCTGAGACCTTGCAGTGAATCACAGAGCCCAAAAGATACAGACAGGAGTAGGGAGGAGACGATGGAGTGGTAGAACATGTGGACATATGGACCATCGTTAGTCTCTATTCCATAGGAAGGGCCTTTTTCCCTAATGACTATAAAAGAAGTTATTTGTGCCATTTCCTCCCATTGATTTATAGCCTTGGAAAACTGCTGGAGGGTCAGCTATGAGGCGGTTCCAGCTTAGTGACAATGAGGTGGTTGGTTTTGTTAAAAAAGTTATAGTTTCAACAAAGCAAATGAATTTTTCCTTCACACATTCATACACATTTTGCGTATAACATTAATTTCTATATGAAATCACACTTTTCCACTTCTTCCCTGTAACCCTGGCTTTCATTCGTCCTACCCCTCTGTGTCTTCCCGTTCTATAAGGATATTGTGCTGATCAGCCTCTTATTGGATATTGCCTTCTCTTTCACCCATGTTAATGTGCGTCTATGATCTATTTACTAATTTCAGCTGCCTGTTGTTTTTAGGATGAACTTGAACTCCTGATGTGGCTCTCAGGGTCCTACACAATCTGTCCCCAGCCTCCTCTCCAGTCTGATTCTACTGACTCATCCTCTCACCCTGCCCCAGCTGAACAGACCTTTGTTCACTTGCTGCTTGGACTGCAGTCCCTCACACCCCAGGGACTTTGCATATGCAGCCCTTACTGCCCGGAACACTGATGTTCACATTTTCACCCAGTTAATTCCTTCTGTTCTTTCTAGTCTCTGCTCAAAGGTCACTCCTCCAGAGGGAAAGCCCTCTGTGAAACCTTGGAAGAGAACAGCTTATAGATACGTAGGTTTCCTGGATTATATGTATGTGAATTACCTTCAACTCACTGCAGAAAGGTAAAATCATCTTATCTCACCTATTTTCTGAGGGCAGAGATATTAACTAGTCTTTGGCAGTAGAGTTAGATTCTGGCAAAAAAGTGTAGCTTACAGTAGGTTTCCAAAAAGCATGTTGAATGATTGAATAGTCATATGAATGCATGGGATTCTAAGACCAAAAATATATGTAGTAATAATTACCTGAGCCCTGGTTGCACACAGGCTAAAGAATTGTACTAGTAACAAAAAGACTGGCCATTCAAATCCAGCCGTCACTCTGCAGTAAAAAGACATGGAAGTCTACTTTAAAGTAGACATAAAGATTGTTCTTGTTATTATATGCTGTCGAATTGGAATTGACTCAGGGCTGACCCACCAGTGCGTTTTCAGAGGTTCTAAATGATGTGGTCCGTGGACCACCAAGAGAACAAACAGGTCTGTCTTTGAGAGGGTGAAACCAAGTTTCTCCTTGGAAGCTAGGATTTTGAAGCTCTGTCTCACACACTTTGGGCACATGGCCAGGAGGGATTCATCTTTGGAAAAGGACATCATGCTCAGAAGGGTGGAGGGATAGAGCAGCAGAGGAAAACCTCCGATCAGATGGATTGCTTTAGTAACTGTAGTAATTAGGGTATGTGTATCAGTGAGACTGGCTTAGGACAGGACAGCCTTCAGAGCTGTTGTACATATGGTCACTATGAGTCTCAGGTGACTTGATGACATGCAAAACAAAAAATTACATGAGAGGAGACTGTTCATCTTTCTCCCTTAGAGCAGCTGGTAGATTTGAACTGTGCACCTTTGGTTGGACAGTGCAACTCCTAACAACTAAGCTACTAGCTATAAAAACCCTGCAGGGTAGTTCTACGTTCTACTCTGTTTATAGGATTGCTGAGTCAGTACCAATGCTTTAATAGAATCCTTATCCTGATGAAAAATTTCTCTCCCCAAACTGGTGCTGCAATCTGCGGTAGATTCACTGATTGCAGGGTGGGAGCCCAGACACATCGAGGTGGAAAGGCACAGGAGATAAACCTGATTTACCGGGAGCACAACGGGAACCCACGTGTGGTCAGTTTGGAAAATCTTTAGGAGTGCACTGGACTGAAGACTTCGTTACAGCTTGCCAAGGAAAGATAAGCGAGCCTTGTGCTTTTAAGGGGAGAGGAAGCTGAGGTGAGGGCGGAAATCAATGTCTCATGACTCAACATCATTAGCCTTTCTGGTTCAGATTGAGGAGGGAGTGCAGGGTGAATTAAGAGTGCTGACGGGCACCAGGAACTTCAGAGGGGCTCAAGAAGAGAAGGCTGGGAGCAAGGGCCATGCAGGGTGGAGTATGTTTGTACTGGCACCTATATCAGGGGCTGGGGAAACCCCCAACCAAGGAGGACCTTCAGGGAGTCCTGTCTTCTCCTTCCTGCCTGGCCCTGCTCAGGGAACACTGATTAGAAAGCTGCATCTCAAGTGCTACCTTCCAGTTCAAGATCAGGGTGAGGAGGCTTGGAGAAAACAAGGCAAAAGACTTATATCCTATGTCAAGTTCATCTGCCAGTTCAGGGAAAGGTCAAGGGAAGAAGGATCAGAAAAAACCCATAAGACCAAATGCACTGTCATTGGGTCTATTTCAACTGTTCAGGACGGAGTAGAGAGACCTCTTTAGGACAGAACAGAACTGCCTCATAAGATCTCCAAGAATGTAATCTTTACAGGGGGGAGACTTCTGCATCTTTCTTCTTCAGAGCAGCTTAAAAGCTCAAATTGCCAACCTTTCAGTTCGCAGACAAATGCTTAGCGGCGGTGCCACCGAGATTCAGAGACTCAGAGTTCTGGACATCTGCACCTCGGAAATCCAGAGGCCTGGACCAGCTGCATCACTTTTCTCTGTCCATGGTCCTGAAATGAGGTGTACTGAGTCTATGATATACAGGATACGTGTACACAGAGTCTTCTGAAACGCTGAAGGCTAGTAGTCAGGCTGGGACTACATTTGCAAACGCTAAGGGGTGTGTGTGTTCCGGGCAAGGCCGTTGTCCCACACGGCACAGATCTGCCAGCATAGAGAGGCTGGGAAATAACACTGAAGTCCTTTGCACATAGTCTACGGTTACTTTTGTACCACTGAGACACTACAGGAGAGATCCTAAAGCCTGCAAAGTCTAAACGGTTTACTGTCAGACCCTCTGGTGAGTCAGCTTGCCAACCTCTGGTCCAGTATGTTTTCCATCTTTTCTTTTTTTTTCTTCAGTTGCTCATATATATATTTGGAAGCAGGAGTGGCATTCACTTCCTAAACAACATGCCTCAAGAAACTCTATGAACTTTGATAAATGTCGATAGTTATAGAAAGGCTTCAGGCCTTTTGTTCATAGGATCTCTATGAGTCGTGCTCGACTTGAAGGCAATCAACAACAACATACATTTTAGGGAGCTCTGGTGGCCTAATGGCAAAGATCTGCATTGCAATTCTGAAGGCACGTGGTTTGCGCCAGCAGCTGCTCTGTGGGAGAAGGATGGGCAATCTCCTCCTGCGGGATGAGCTGCCTCTGAAAACCCGTCAGAGGGTCAGCTATGGGTGGGTTCCGACCCAATGGTATACAACAACAACAACATATACTTACTTGCCATTTTCTATCACATCTACCTTATCAGAGGGCCTTTTTAGCCCATCCTAACTTCCTTCTGTGCCATATTGTTCTTTCTCTATATTTCCATTATTCTGTTTTATATATATAACTATATATTCTATGTATTTCCATTGGGCACATTACTACTAATTTCCCTCTTTTTTCCCCCTCCTCTCTCATCCACAAGCACCTATGCTTTCATTCCAATTGTATCTCCAGTGCTCAGATAAGTGCGTCCTATAGAGCAAAGACTGGAGAGAGGATGAAAGGCACCCAAGCATTGAGGACTCTCCATCATAGGGTCACTATGAGTTGCCTGTAACTCGACGACACTTAACAACAACAACAACATAGAGCAAAGAAACAGACAAACTCCAAACTTAAACACTGAAACTCAAAACACTGCCATGGAGCTGTTCCCAAATCACGGTGACCCTCCACTGGGTTTCAGTGGCTCTAAGTCTATACGAGAAGAGATTGTACATTGTTCTCCCAAAAAGGGGCCAGTGGATTTGAAGCACTGACCTCTGACTTCGTAGCTCAACATGCAATGCACTACATCACCAGGCACTCAATAAATATTTGCTGGGTTATTAAATGCCCGTTTAACCTCTGGTTACACAGTCAGTCCATAGGGAGCTATGCTACTAACCAAAAGACCCTCCCTCTCTGGCAGTTCGAATCCAGCAGCAGCTCCTCTGAAGGAAGATGCAATTTCCTCCCATGCAAATGACAGCCTCTGAGTCCCACCAGAAAGTCAGCTGTAAGTCGGCTCTGACTTCACAAAGATGAGTTTGACCTTTTTTCCTTTTTATAATTGCTTTGATGCTAACATTCTGCATCTAAATCAATGGGGACAAACACACACACACACATTTCCATCTAGTTTAAGCAGAAATAGCCAGAAATTTAGAGTTGAAGATGTCAGTTTCTCCTGAACCTATATTAACATAAATGAATATTCATGTTCTTCCAAATCTGCCTCTGAGCCATTGTAAATCACCTTGAAGACCTCTAATGACCTACGCTTGGCATACAGGGGACCCCGCCTGGCTGGTTAAGGACCCGGTGGGGTCAAATCTGAACTGTACACTCTAACTGGGGTGAGGTCCTGAATTTCCCTTCTCTCAAATAGGGAAGATAAAGGTGGCTGAGGGATGAAATGAGACTTTCTGAGCGCCTAGCAGAGCACTTTACGCAGGCTGCCAAGGTTGTGTGGAACAGTGGTGGGGATCCTGGAAGACAGGGCTGCTTCCTGTGGCGGAATCCCCAGAGAAAATCGTCCGGCGCAGCGCCACAACCATCACTCTCAATGAAGCAAGCACGGTGTGGACATTGCCCTGGTGCTGAGCGGAGACCACCACAGCCCAGAAAGGCAATTTGGATTAATGGGACTATTTAGCTGCAGGTGTCCGGAGAATGCATTGTTTAAAGATAACTTGTTAGAAACTTCCCCAGGGCGGCAAACTTTTAAACAAAGATTGACTCTGTAATCAAAAATTGCTTGGCCTTAAACCAGATGCTGGCATCCCAAAGAGTGCAATTACGTTGAGAAGGGGGAGGGCGATGTTTGTGCCCCTGGCTTGGTTTGCCAAGTAATGCTGACTGATGAATACAATTAAATTGTACCAAGGAGAATCCTTCCGTGGAGAAGAAAGGGCGCAGGAGGCAGGTGGCAGCTCTCAGGGGTCCAAATTCCATTCCTTCTCCACAGGGAATGTAATCTCAGATATGAATCCCCATGTCATCCCACGCTCCAGAGGAAGGCTTCCACCTTCTCCAACCAGTATGGCCACCACTGCCAAATGACCTCTTTGTTCCCCTTTGTCATGTTCCAGTCAACCAGCTATTATAGGCAAAAGGGAGTCCTTTTTAGCAAACACTTGACTGACTAGAAACTTCCAGAGGTGCCTCAGAAGACAAGCCTGGTGATCTCCTGCAAAGTTCACAACGAAAACAACCTTCTGGAGCTTTCTCTGCAACACCTGGGATCCCCGTGAGTTAAACTCAATTTGATCACAACTGATGGTTAACACCATGGACAGTGGGCCAAAGCAACGGTCCAGTGATGAGTCTGCTCCCTTTCAGAAGGTCAGGAGGAGAGAATTAGGAGGAAACATCTGGTGATGAGCTCCTTCTAAACATTAGCCAGTGAAAGCACCAAGCTAATGAGAATCTCATGGACTGTATCATAGCAGTGGACACACCATCAGGAAGGACTGGTCACTGGAGAAGAAAAGCACACAGTGGGAAGCAGTTGTTGTTGTTGTGTGCTGTCAAGCAGGAATCAGTTCATAGCTGACCCTAGTTTTCAGAGGCCATAAGTCACACAGGAAGAGACGGCCCTTCTTTCTCCCTTGAAGCAGCTAGTGGATTCTTACTGTCCTGTCAATGATTTCATTTTACTGGAATCCACCATCAACATCCTTGGTACAAGCAGTTAGAAAAATAAAGTGAGATAACATTTTGGGCATGGCTTCAGTTAGGGATCTCTCCAACATATCAAAGAGCAATGATGTCAGTCTGAAGACTAAGGTGCACCTGATTCAGGCCTTGGCCTTTTCAGTCACATGCTATGCATCTGAGAGCTGGACAATGAATAAGGATGACAGAAGAAGCATCAATGCTTTTGAGTTGTGGTGTTGGAGAAGAGCACTGAATATTCCAAGGAGTGGCAAAAGAATGAACAGGTATGTCATTGAAAAGGTGCAGCCAGAGTGCTCCTTGGAGGCAAAAATGACAGAGCTTTGTCTCTCATCCTTTAGACATGTTGCTGGGAGAAGGTATTCCTTGGAAGGAGGTATCATGCTTGGAAAGGCAGAGGGTCAGAGAAAGACAGGAAGGCCCCCCCCGTCATCGAGATGAACTGACGCAGTCACTGTAGCAATGGGCTCAAGGGATGTGTGGACGGCACAGGGGCGTGGGATTCAGATCTGTTGTTCATAGGGTCACACTCACCTCGACGGCACCTCACAACAACAACAACAACAATAGCTACCCTTAGGGTGGCAGCAACTCCTTATTTACTAGGCTATGGGAGTAGAGGGCCAGCAATGAATGGTTGCATTGGCGTGGTATCTATAGCACGCTGGTGACCAAGAGGATAACAAAGGACCAGGAAATGCTGTATCTGTGGCTTCTAAGGTCACCTGGAGTGAGAGGTCACTCAAAAGCAGGGAACAATAAAGATTATGATTAACCACTGGCCTGAGACAGAGTTTGAAGAACTTCCCAAAGCATTTGTCTGGAGCAGCCACCACTGACCACTCTCTATGCCTGGCCATGACTCAGTGTGGCTGCAAAGGAGAGGAAGGGAATGATTAATAAAAACAAAAAACCAAACAATAACAGAGCGATCCCACCTACACATAAAGGCTGCATCTTAACGCTCGACATCTGGGCTCTAATTCAGACCTGTTAATGGGTTTGCCGTGGGTCGTACTTGACCCGACAGCACCTCACAACAACAACATACAATGAAATAGAGAATTTCAAATGCTAGACAACCAAATGGACACACTGACCTGACTTCGGTGGTACAAGGTTAGAACATTTCTCTCTGCTGCACAGTGCTGATCTGTGTAGTCAGAAAGTGCTGAGCATTTAGTCACATAGCAATAAATGCCTTTAATGAAATGAATGAATGAACGATTGCTCAGCTTTCTGCTTCACCAAAGGGCAGACACAAGACTCAAGATACAGTCATCAAATCCATTTCAGCAAGACTCTGAATCTTTCCTTCACTAATGGGTGGATGGGAAATAAACAAAACACAAACTAGCTGGAGTGGTGGTGGAGGAGTTGTTAGGTACACAGAGTCAGAACAGACTCATAGCAGACAACTAGTGGGTGTTCAGAGGCAAGAAACTCGACAGGAGGGGAGCACTCATCTTCTTTCCTGCGGAACAGCTGGTGGATTCGAATCACGTGCCTTTGGGTTGACAGAGCAACTCCTTACTACTAAGCCACCAGAGCTCCCCTCTCACAGTGTGTTTCTTAACTTACAAGTTCCGGAATGTTCTCCTGCCCAATGTGGCATCACCTAAGTAAAAGTCTAGTAACTCCTGGTTTTGTCTTTATGTGAATGTTGTGACCTCCCCACTTCCTTCCAGAAATCTCCTTCCTGACCTTATTACCTGGAACAGCTTCCTAAAAGGACATGAGCAGCAACTTTGATGCTTTTTTTTTAGTTGAGTCTCAGAAGGACTCTCAGGACTCTGGCCTCTCAGTCTGTCTAGAGGGATGCCCTGGGCTAGTCCTCGCCTCAAGAAAGCCTGAAGACTGACAATAAAGTTTATTAGGTTATACTCTACACCACACGATGGAAAGTAGTGTTGAAGGGTTTAAAATCCGAGATACAACTACTGGTCTCTCCTCATTCAGAGCAAAAAAGAAGAAGAAAATAGAAAACTCAAAGGAGAAATTCGTTATCTAGGTCTAGTAGATGCCTCTAGAAACGATGAACTTTGATAAATGTCGATAGTTGTAGCGGGGCTTCAGGCCTTTTGTTCGTAGGATCGCTATTAGTCATGCTCGACTCGAAGGCAATCAACAACAACAACAGGACTACTAGTTTCTACAAGCCATGGCCTCATCTACCTGGGAAAAGAAGACCTAGAAGATGCCCAGCTACCGATCATACTAATCAGGGCCAAAGAAGGTGAACTCTGATCAAATGGGAGGAAAATGTGGGGCAGAATCTCATATGTCTGAGAAACAACCACAATCAGACTCAATGGACTGGTTGAGACTGGAGGACTCCTCCAGACTATTTGTCCTGAGGTCCTCCCCAAACCTTCAACCTGAACTCATCCTTGAGGGCATCTTGTAGCTACATAATTGTTGTTGTTATGTGCCATCGAGTCGCTTGCAACTCATAGCGACCCATGTACAAGAGCTCTAAATGCTGTTCTATCCTGTGCCAACCTAGCCATCTCAGACGCACTGATTCCCACCATTCCAGTCACAGAATCAATCCATCTCATCAAAGTTCTTCCTCTCCTTTGCCGCCCCTCCACTCTGCCAAACATGATGTTCCTTTCCAAGGACCAGTCCCTCCTTGTAACATGCCCAAAGTATGTCAGACGAAGCTTAGGAATCCTTGACTCCAAGGTGCATTCTGGCTTCACCTTCTCCAGGACAAACCTGTTTGTTCTCCTAGCAGTCCATGGTATATTCAACACTCTTCTCCAGCACCACAGAACAAAGGCATCAATTATCTTTCTATCATCCCTATTCACGGTCCAACTCTCTGATGCATAGCATGTAATTGCGAAGACTATAGCCCGGATCAGGCACACAGTAGTCTCCAGTCTGACATCGTTGCTCTTTAGTACTCTTGAGCGGTCCCTCACAGATGACTTTCCCAATGCCATTTACCTCTTGATTTCCTGGCTGCTGTTACCAAGAGTGTTGATCGTGGAGCCAAGTAAATGAAAGCTGTTAACTATCTCAATCTCTTCACCATCCATACTGATGCTGCCAATTGGCCCAGTGGTGAGAATCTTTGTTTTCTTGATGTTGAGCTTCAATCATATAGGAGGCTGCAGTCCTTGACCTTCTGCAGCAAGCCTTCAGGTCCTCCTCAGTTTCAGCAAGCAGGGTTGTGTCATCTGCATAACGCAGGTTGTTAATGACTCTTCCACCAATCCTGCTGCCACATTCCTCCTCGTATAGCCCAACGTCTCGGATGATCTGCTCTGTATACAGATTGAAAAGGTATGGAGACAGAATACATCCCTGACAGAGCCCCTTCTTGATTTTGAACCATGTTGTGTCTCCTTGCTCTGTTCTGACGACTGCCTCTTGGTCCAAGTATAGGTTTTGCATTGGCAAAATCAAATGTTCTGGAATTCCCATTCTTCTCAGAGTCAGCCACAGCTTGTTGTGATCCACACCGTCAAAACCCTTTGCGTAGTCAATGAAGCACAGATAGACATTCTTCTGGTATTCTTTGTTTTCTGCCAAGATCCATCTAACATTAGCTATAATATCCCTAGTACCATGACCTCTTCTAAATCCAGCCTGTACATCTGGTAGTTCTCTGTTGACATATTGTTCCAAATGTTTTTGGATAATTTTCAGCAGAATCTTGCTTGCATGTGATATCAATGATATCGTTCGATAATTTCCGCACTCTGTTGGGTCACCTCTCTTTGGAATGGGAACAAATATTGATCTTTTCCAGTCAGTTGGCCATCTGGCTTTCCTCCAGATTTCTTGGCACAAGTTAGTGAGCACATCTAGGGCAGCGTCTGTTTGTTGAAATATGTCAATTGGAATGCCATCAACTCCTGGAGCCTTGTTTTTTGCCAATTCCTTCAGAGCAATCTGAACTTCCTTCTCCATCACCATAGGCTCTTGCTCATATGTCATTTTATTAAATTCTTCTGTGTCAGCCAATTCCTTCTGATACACTGACTCTGTGTACTCCTTCCATCTTCTCTTGATACTTCCTGGAAGCTACATAATAGACTGATTTAAAAAAAAAAATAATGATCCCTAAGTATCATGCTCCTTTAAAAAAACCACCTGACCGCAAATGACCCACAATTCTGCCAAATTTCAAAAAGAGAGAGAATGAGGGGGCAGAGAAAGGAGATCAGTGGGAAGGGAACAAGAAGGATGGAAACAAGGCGAACGCTGACGCCTGTGAAGGGCTTAACCGCTCTCAAGGAGCAAACTGCACAGAAACTGCTGAATGGAAACAAACTGCTGTCAAACCCACATGGAAAACGCAACAAAATAAAAGAAGGGAGAGAGGGAGAGAAAGAGAGGAGAGAAAGGAAGGGAGGGGGAAAGGGGGGTAAGGAGGGAGGAGAGAATGAGAGTGGGGGAGAAAGAACAGGAGGGGCGGCAGAGAGGGGGAGAAGAGGGGAGAAAGAGGAGGGGGAGAAAGTGAAGGGGAAGGAAAAAGGGGAAGGAAGAAGGGGAGGGAAGAGAAAGGAGGGAGGGAAGAAGGGGACAGAGAAGGGAAAAGGAAGGGAGGGAAGAAGGGAGGAGGATGAGGGAAGACGAGGGAGAAGGATTAACAAGGAGGAGGAAGAGAAGAGGAAGGAACGAGGGGGAGGGGGAGAAAAAGGACGGAGGAGGTAGGAAGGAGAAAGATGAAGGAGGAAAGAGAAAGAGGAGGGGAGAGAGGGGGCAGAAGAGGAGGAGGAGAGGAAGGAGGAAGGAAGATGAGGAGGAAGAAGGAGCAGGAGAATGGACGAGGAGGAAGAATCAGGAGAAGAGAAGTGGAGGGAAAAGGAGGGATCGGAGGAAGGAGAGGAGACGGGGGAGGAGGCAGAGGAAGATGAAGATGAAGGTCTGAGGAACTGTGGCCCTCAGCAGGGTCCCGGAGCCCTGGAAGAGGGACAAGAGGACGACAGCTGAATTCCTGCAAAGGCGGCACTGTGCGCTGTGAACCTCAGAAATAACAGGTCTGAGAAAACGTTTATTTTGCTACTGGATGCAAACAAGACTGTTAGGGGCATAATTACTGGTGTGGTTTCTTCCCCAAGCCCCTCCCACACCACCAACCAGAGCAGGCATAGCGTCTGAGACACCTTTATTACGTGGGAGGGTAGCTTTCTCCTCCGCAGGTCCCATCCCAGAGCTCTAGGGTCTCAGGAAAGAGGGTTCATGTGTCTCTAAACAGCCAAGGTGTGAAGGCGATCTGGAGGCTGTGAAAACCGCCAGCTGGGGGGTCACCAGACATGGCGTCCTCCCATGAGATTCTGCAGCTACTGTGCTTTTCCCTCATGCTTTTTACCTCATTTTCACTTACTTCTATAATTATGTAATGAGTGTTTATCTCGTCTACTGGACCCACTGTCTTTCAATCTAGATAGTGCAGACAGTTAATATACTGGGTTACTCAGTGAAAGGGCTTATCAAGAGATCTGTGAATAAAATAAAGGCCAGGGGCCCTGCTTTCAAAACACTGGTTACTGAAAACCTACAGAGTGACAGTCCACTTGACAACAGCCAGTTAAAAAAAAAAATTTATGCTTGCTTGGCTTCACAATCAACACATTTGGGACCAGCAGCCAGGAAATCAAAACACAAATTGTACTGGAGAAAATCTGCTGTCAGGGACCTCTCCAGAGCACTGAAGAGCAACGATGTCAGTATAGAGACTAAGGCGCATCCGATCCAGGCCACGGTCTTTGCAATTACTTGCTATGCTGGACAAAGACTAAGGATGCTAGAAGAAGAACGGATGCCTTTGAGTTGTGGTGCTGGAGAAGAGTACTGAATAAATCATGGACTGAATGGAGAACAAACAAGTTCATCCTAAAGATGGTGAAACGAGGCTGTTCCTTGGAGGCAAGGATTTTTTAGCTTCGTCTGACATACTTTGGACATGTTTCAAGGAGGGACCAGTCCTTAGAGAAGGACATCACGCTTGGGAGGGTGGAGGGACAGCGCAGGAAAGGAAGACCCTGGATGATATGGTTTGACTCAGTGACAGAGGTAATGAGGGTAGGTGTGTCAGAAACAATAAAGTTGGCTCAGGATAGAGCAGGGTTCAGAGTTGTTGTACACAGGGTTGCTAAGAGTCACAAGTGACTCGATGGCACATAACAACAATATGTATTAAAGGTATCTGAGTATATACAAAATATATAGTTTCCTGCCTATGCCAAGGAATTTGTATTTATTCGCCTGATGTGAGTGTTTTAAGGAGCATATCACAGAGCTGGCTTCTACTGAGATTTCCTCCTATTGAGAATCATGCCATGAGATGATCCTGGGCTTCTTGTTCTTTGTAGTTTAAACCCTCGATATAGAGGGTTCTAGAACCCTTGGACACTTTGAATGACTAGAGGAGCTCTGAGTTTTGCCATAGGGAGATAGCTCCCTGTAGGAGCACAGCACCCAAGTGAATGTTCTGGAACTTCTTTCAACCTCGTTCACTCTCCCTCTACCCCAGCCCATGAGCCCTCTACCTGGCCTTCCACCTGGACAAGCTGGGTGGCTTCTCTGGGCACCAGGATGATGTGGGCTGAACTTACTCTTGCAGACCTCAGCCCTCCTCCAGGGCCAGATGGCAAGGCAACTGCCAAGCCCTCCAGGGCAGCTGGCAGGAGATAAGCATTTATTCATCTGGCTAGGATTCAAAGCCGTGTGGAAGGGTGAGCATTCTGCCACAGAATCACTAATGCCACCACAGAACCTCTTTAAAACGTCTTACATGGAGGAATTTGCAGTTGTGGGTAGGAGGATTAAGGCCACAAGAGGTAGAGACATCGTGTACGCAGTAACTGTTTGGAGGGTAGGGCCCTATATTAGTTCTGGTCCCTGGGATGGTCCTGGGACCATCTGATGTTTCCTGCTGGGGGCACCTCAGAGAAGCTCCTGGTCTGGGATCTTGTGGATCTCCTGGTGGATCTCTAGGTCCACTGCCAGGATAACTTACCTGCTCCCAGCATGCAGCACTGTCAGATTAGACCCTGACGACGAGGCTTTCCAGAGGAGAAGCAACGAACCTTGGGCTTGGTTTCAAAATTTTCACCACCATTGCCTCTGCTCACTAAGCACACAGGCACACACATCCAACACCACAGAATGTGAGAACAGGGAGGGGCTGAGAACATACTCTCAGTTCTCCTTCCTTCCTTCAGCTTTGCTTTCCCCCCAGAACATTAAGGAATAGGATTTTTCTGGAAGCGTAACATCTCCTTTCGTTCCACTTCCAGCTGCACTCCCTTCCACCTTTCTAAGCTCCTCCTTTTCTCCTTTCTAAATCAAAGAGAGAAGTTTTCTAAATGGCTGTCCCGCTAAGATTCCACTTGCCAATGCTCATCCTCTGCTCTCAGTCCTCAAGACACATTTATTTCATGGCCTTTTAACCTTCCAATAGGAAAACAAGCCAGTCGCTGGGTCAGCCCCAGCTGTGAGGCCACTGGCCAGCAGCAAGACCCATGACTGGCTTTTATTAGGCACTTACTATGGTTGCCAATGGTGGACAGTGTTTGCTGGAGCTCCCCGATTAAAACAAGCTTGGAAGCAGGAGTGGCATCCACTTCCATAATAGCTTGCCTCCGGAAACCCTATGAACTTTAAGAAACGATGACAGTCATACAAGTGTTTAGGTCTTTCGTCCACAGGGTCACTATGAGTTGTCTAACGACTTGACGGAACTTAACAACAACGACGACGACAACAACAACATGGGGCTCGGATAACTAACTGGTAAGGAATTGCACTACCAACCCAAAGGCATGCAGTTCAAATTCACCAGCTGCTTCTAAATATGGGCTGTCTGCTCCCACACAATCTACAAGGTCTGAAAATCTGCCGGAGAGTCAGCTACAAGTCAGTTCTGAGTCAATGACAGTGAGTGAGTGAATGAGTATCTGTTTCAATGTCAAGCCCTGACATGCAGGATTTTCTGTAGTCTTTCTGTAGCCCCGAGACAAAATATGCAAGGTTCACTGTAGTTTCTTTTAGGTGGAGATACTGAGACGCAGAAAGGGAAAGAAACTTGAGATATGGAATGTGAATTCCAGTAGTCTGTCCACAGCTCTGCCCTGTCCAGAGCGAGTTTACAAAGAGGACATCAGTCATGCCCCTGATTAAACATGAGACACGGTTTCATAAAAAAGAACTCCCTGCCATGGAGGTGGAACCGACTCATAGCTAACACTCTATTGAGTTTCAGAGACTATAAGTTGTGGTGCTAGAGCAGAGTCTTGAACATACCAAGGACCGCTAAGAGAACAAACAGGTCTGTCCTGGAAAGTAAAGCCAAGTTTCTCCTCGCAAGAAAGGATTCTGAAGCTCAGTCTCACATCCTTTGGGCATGTGGCCAGGAGGGACCAGTCCCTTGAGAAGGACATCATGCTCGGAAGGGTGGGGGACATTCAGGAGAGGAAGATCCTGATGAGATCGACTGACAACATTAAGCGGAGTAATGGAGGTAGATGTGGTGGCGTCAGTGAGATTGGTTCAGGATAAGGCAGGCTTCAGAGCCATTACTGTACACAAGGTCACTATGAGTTGCAGGCAGCTTGAAGGCACGTAACAATAACATCAACAACAACAATCTGATCAGGGGGGGACTGCTCATCTTTCTCTCTCCGAGCTGGTGGTGGATTTGAGCTTCCAGAAGTGTGAAGCCTTTGGGTTTGCAGCATGACTCCCTACTGACTCACTTACTTATCGCCATCGAGTCAGAACTGGTTCATAGCAGACCCACCAGTGAGTTTTCAGAGGCTGTAAATTGTATGGGAAGACATTGCCCACCTTTCTCCTTCAGAAAAATTGGTAGATTTGAACCAGCAGAGAGGCGCTCCCTTAGCGGCAACAAAGAAACTCCCCAGGAACTCACTCACCCACCACAGATGAGTGACAACCGACTGAGACGGTTGACCCACCAGCAGGTTGTCAGAGGCTGTAAATTGCATGAGAGGAGAATACACATCTCAGTCCCGCAGGGTAGCCAGCGAGATGTGACCTCTGGCTTGGCAGTGCAGCCCCCACACAGCATAGCTCCTTGGATGGGCTCTGTTTGTGGCTCTGCCCATGTCCTCAGAGTCTCTCAGAAGCTTCTACCTTGGGCAGCCCCCGCCCCTCTGAGAAGCTCAAAGTTGGTTCCTCTTTCCTGGGAAAGGAGAAGCCGTAGTTCTGGCTGCTACAGATGGAGCGGCAGATGGGAAGTGAAAGTCTATCAGAGTTGTCCAGGATAAAACCATTCATCTGCAAAATTCATATGTTTTTGTGTAGGGCGACTTCACAAAAAACAACAGCAAAAGGGGGCCAGCAGAGCTTGATGCATGGAGTGCCTCTGGCCATGAAGCTGCCCAGGCAGAGTGGGCTCGCAGCGTGGAAATGAGAGAGGAGAGAGCTGGGGGGAGAGGAGACAGACGGGGACAGACACAAACAGAGCCAGAGCATGAGAGCGAGCACAGCTATCAACAGGAGCACTCTGCTCTGAGCCCCAGAATCGCAAATAGTGGTCTAAGTTGATGGACTCCTGTGCCCCTTGGAGATGCGCAATGCGGCTGGGATGGAGCTCAGATAGGAACAGCTGGCATTTATCAAGCACTTTCTAGGTGCCTGGAACTAGGCTGGGTTCTCTTGTCATACCCTAGTCTCAAGGAAATGGAATCTACTTCTTCCTGGTCACACTGCTAGGCTAGCGACAGAATTCTGAGTGGAACCTTTAGCAGTCTGATGCAACATCTCAACACTTAATCCTTTCAGATACTGAAAACGGAAAACTCCATATTTAACTGGTGGTACAGAAAGGAGGGGGTTTCACTATTAACCCAAAGATAGAATTTCTCTGGTGATTTAAATTCACCAGCAGCTCCCAGGAAGATGGGCAACCTCCGTCCATGCAATTTACAGCCTCAGAAAACCCACTGGAAAATTAGCCATGAGTCGCTTCCAACTCGACAGCAGTAAGTAAATGAGTCAATGCCACGAAGTTGGAATAGACTCAACGCTGAGCCTTCATTGGGCTTCCAAGGCTGTAACTCACATGAAAGGAGATTGCTCATATTTCTCCTGCAGAACCATTGGTGGATTCAACCCACTAGGGAGGCGAGGACTTGGGTTAGCAGTAAAATTTCTCTTGGATCATGCCACTGTGACACTCTCTACTGAAATACTGGAAATCCTGCTTCCCAGGACAGTATAGCTTCAACTTGCAAGTCACCATGGAGCCTCTAGGGGGCGGCCCACCAAGCCAGCACCATGCTCCCAGGTAGGGTACAGGGCACACCTACCTGTGACTAAGAGGTCTCTGGGAAGTGCTGCTACTTGACCTATGTCACGATGTTACTTGACCAAGGAGACCTCTGAGGTCTCCATGGAAATTGGGAGAAAAGTAGAAGGGAAGAGGGGAGTGAACTTAGCTCTTTACACTCAGGGACAATCAGGACTCTCCACCTTCAAGAGGTGCCTCCCCTTAGGAAGTCCCTGGCTGTGAAGTGACACCACAACCTGGCAGGGAGCTCAGGGATGGGAATGCTTCCTCTCGTGGCTGTCCTGCCAACCTGGGTTTCTCCGACTTCTCTACGCGACCAACCTCAAGCAACAGCAGCAACATCAACAAATGTACCAGATGTCAAAACTCGAACTCACTGACACGGAGGTGGAACTGACTTATTTCTGACCTTTCTGGTAGGTCTCCAAAGCTGTAGCTTGCAAGGGGAGCAACTGCCCGCCCTTCACCCTTGAAGTAGATTCCAACGGTCAGAGAGGAGAGGTCGTGGATTAGCAGCTTAACTCCCCACAGACCAGGCCACTACTTGGCTCTAACATTGCCTCGTGCCATCTATCAGCGATAAGCTACTTTTTGAGCCTGAGTTTGCCTACCTGTAAGATAGGTTTGCTATGAGGGTTGAAGGAAGACTTTGCCATGTTAACTGGTGTTGTTCAAGATCACCTACCACCTGGGGGGATCTGGGAACTTCTGACAGATGGAGGGAGGATCTCTGAACTCATCTCTGTCTCATGAGTATTTCACCCCACGCATTTTTAACTTCCTCAAATGCAACCAGCTCCTCTCTGACCCAAGCCTTGTCCAGGTTGTTCCTTTTGTTGGGAACACTGGTCTTTAACTTAAGGGTGTTCTGCGACCCTTCTTCCTGCCTCCGGGGACCCTGGGGAACGGCTAGAGACATTTTTGATGATCACAAAGGTGGAAGGGAACGCTACTAGACTCTAGCGGCTACAGGTGAGCTGGAACTAACCTCTGACCATGTGATGAGTTTCCAAGGCTGTAAATCCCAAGGGAAGAGTGTGCCCATATTTTACCCATGAAGTAAGTGGCTTTCACACCCTCCCTCCCCAAGAACTCTTCTGTTTCCCAATGCCAAAAGCACTGAGGTTGAGAAACCCAGGGTTACAATGATCCCAACCGCCTCCTTTTGCTAATGTTGTTTTATCCTTCAGCTTTCAACTCCCAGCAGGGTATTGAGAGGTCATGCTGAGCTTCCAATACTGCTCAACTGTTCTACCCCTCATCCTTCCTTTTCAGCCCACCTCACAGCTGCCAAGACATGACTGCCGGATTCCATCTGCCCCATCAGACCATGTGCAGCCAAGAAAAGACATGTGGTCGGGGCTGTTCACTAAACGCCTCCAGGTACTCAATAAAGGGCTGTCCGACGAGTGGCTGAAGGAACAGATAAACCTTGTAAGCAAAACCCTGCCCGAGATGCTTTATGATCACTCCCTTTAATCCCCATGGCTCTGAACAAAAGGAGGCAGGTATCCTTCCAGCCTGATTCCTTTTGCTCAGGTTCAAGGGTACTAGATGTCTCGGATCCTAAATAAACAGAGATGGTGCCTTACGTCCAGCCCCTCCTTGACCCCAGGTCTCCTGGAAGATGATGGGATGCCCCTAAGTCCAGGATTCAGAAATGACCCTAGAGACCATATTGTGAAGGAGACAGGAGACACTTCCAGTCATAATTAGGCATCTCCCATGGCTGTACCCTGTTTAGATCCTGATTTAAAATTCATTTAAAACTCTCTTTGGCATACGTGGTATGGAATACAGGATGACATTAACAATGGCTGTTAAAACTGGACAATAAAAAGAAAGACCCAAGAAGAATGGACACATTCAACTTGCTATCTACAAAGAATACTGACTATACCACGGGGAGTCGAATAGTGGACCAGTTCCGGAGGAGGTACAGGCAAGGTGTACCTTAGATAGAGGAGTTGGGAGAGAATTTGTCTCACTGACTTTGGACATAAAATCAGAAGGGGCCAATCAGTGGAGAAGCACATCATGTTTGATAGAGAGTCAGCAAAAGAGAGACAGAACCCTAATGAGATGGACTCATGGACTCACACAGTAGTTACAGCAAAGGACCCAAACAAACCAAACCTCCTGAGGCTGGTGCAGGACCAGGGAACACTGCAGTCTGTTACAGAGAAGGCTGCCATGAGTCAAGGTTGACTTGAGGACAGTCAACAAGAAGAGTTATTGGGCATTATTTGTATGACAACCGTCCGGAACAAGAGGTACAGAGCAAAGTGAACGGGGTGAGGGGAGGAAAGGCTGCAACAATGAATTTCTTTTTTAAAGTGAGCTGGTGAGGGGGTAGAGAGAAATACGTGCAACCATGAATGAAAGAAAATTCAACTTTTCTGTAAACGTTTGTTGAAATCACAATTTAAAAAAATACCTATCTTGATATTTTTTAAAGAAAAAAGAAGAGCTATAGATCACTGTTATATTGCAAGAGAGATTTTATCTTTCGGAGATGTATACTGGGGAGGTTACAGGTGCAATTATAGGGCATCTGGTGTTTACTTCAAAATTATTCCGTGTTGGAGAGAGAGAGAGAGAGGGATCCTGGGGAGAATCAAAGAAAACAAAACCCAAGACTAGCTGTGAGTTGGTCATTGTTGAAACTGAGTCATGGCTGTTGTATTTTGTGTTTTTTTTTTGTTGTTTTTGTTTTTACGGTGCCTACATCCATCTCTTCTGGCAATACGGCACCCAGGATCCTCACCCCATTGAGGAAGGAGGCTTTTTTTCCTCCATTCTGACCTCTGTGAACAGCCCAGGATATGGAAGCCTTGTTGATAAGAAATGAATAGCATCTTTTTGTGTGGTGTTTTCTCCTTACAAGCTCTCCCCCCAGAGGGTGTCTCTTTGCTTCTGGTCTATTTTTAAAAAGCCAATCACTGCATGTACAAAAGGCCAGACCATCCTGGTAGCTCCTCGGAATGCTGCTGCATCTGGTTCTAGGACCTCAGGCTGCTTGGTGGCCATACCAGCTCCACGGCATCACGGCCAAGCAGGAAGACAGAATGGACAGGTCTTCAAGAGTAGCTATGAATAGAAAGCTGCATGTGAAATCTCCCATTCTACCTATGGTCAATGATTCATCTGTCATGGTCCTGTGAAGGCCAAGACAACATAGTCATGACCTTGATGGATATCTGTTTGTGTTCCAACCGATCCTCCCAGGGTGCACAGGTGCTGGAGTGGTTGAACATTTGACAGGCGGCCAAAGGGTGGGCAGTCTGAACCCACTTAAAAGATAGGTCTGGTTTTCTGCTTCCAAAAGGTGTCAGCTTTAGAAACTCAATGGAGCAGTTCTACCCAGCAGATAATGTTTATCATCACCTAGAGTCAACTTGATGGTAACCAAGAAGAAAAAACCAGATCAACCAAATGAACAATACCATCCACTAATGGTGACTGGTGATGCGATTCTGACTCAGTGACCTCCACTGGGTTTCCAAGGTCATAAATCATTACAGGAGGAGAGTGTCCACTTCTTTTCCTGAAGAGTGGTTAATGGATTTGAACTACCAACCTTTCAGTCATCAGCTCCACAAATTAGGCATTACCACCCACCACCTCTTATCTAATAAGAACAACTTATTAAACACTTTGAAAAGACACGCGGTTCAAATCCACCAGATGCTCTGCAGGAGAAGGATGGGCAATCTCTCTATCTTTCTCTCTTTTTTAAAATTTTTCTACTAGTTTATTTACAAAATTTGATGGGCAATCTCTTACCGAGTGATTAACCACCTTTGAAAACCCACTCAAGGGTCAGTTATGGGTTGGTTCTCACTAGAGAGTAAACAATCATAAGAGGTCTGCCTTAGATAATGACCAAAACCTCTCTTACCCCGCCCCACTCTTTCAGTTGACCAGCTAACTCGTCTTGATTGTCCCTCATGCAAAAACCATGCCTCCTGGCTCCCAGCTAGCTTGGAATCAAGTCAGCTACTGTAATCTCCATGATGGTGTCACTGACTTTTTCCCTTTGCTGCTTTATGCATCCCCTCACCTGCTCCGTTCCAGCCACTCCGACCTGCTCTTCCTCTACTGCAGGAGTTCTGCTCCCACCTGAGGGCTCAGCCCTCGTCTGGAATCTTTTCCTGTCATCCTTACTTGCTCCTTCACTTTCTTTCATCGATTTTTTTCTGTCCATTTCTCAGTGAGGGGCGTTCCTGGTCACCTCAGTGCAGTGGAAACCCTTGCCAGTATGCCATCCCACGTCCTAGCCCTTGACCTCACATTCTCTTGATTCTTCTGACGTGACATTTTCACCTGTTGACATTTCACCACCTATTTGTTGCCTGTCTCTCTCACTGGATACAGACGCCCCATTAGAGTCAGGGTTTCTGTCTCTTTCCTGTACTGGTGTATCCTAGACAAGAGGGGCGCCAGTGTAGACCAGAGCCACAGTTCACGCCTTTCATGTGAGAGACCAAGGTTCAATCCCCAGCCTACACATTTTGTATGCAGCGGAACTACTTGAAAACATAGGGGACAAGTGAAAGACAGGAAGTCCTCAGTGAGATGGGCTGACACAGTAACCGCAGCACAGGGCTTGAGCCTGGCTGAGGCTGTGAGGTCGGTAGGGCACAGGGTAAGGTTCAGATCTCTTTGTTCATAAGGTCCCAGGAACCACAGCATCCTCAGCTTCACCCAACAAAAGTATGGTGTTGAACTTGTTTCAGTGGAGATTCCAAAATATGTCAAAATAGGAGAAAAGGGCTAAAGATATACTTGTGTAAACCAAGTGCAGAAAATCGTAAACAGAGGTAACACACAGTTGTGCAGCTCTGCAATCTTTGAGCATGGGGGTGACCACTATCTGAGCGCTAAGTTAAATGGCAGCTAACAATACCACCAACAGCATATCCTAGAACAGAGGAGGAAAGGTGACTTCAGAGAACACTGATGGATGAACAAAGCAATAAATGGATGCAGAGGTAAGCGAGGGTCAGGCCCACCCGGAACCCTCTCCCAGGAGGGATCTAAAGGGGGCCACATTGGCACACGCTTCGCCAGTATCTTCTGGACACGAAGCATCCTGCTCTGCCTTCTAGTTGTCCGGCAGTGAGCAAGCACAGAGTGACCCCAGGCCTGGCTGGCAGGAGACACCGGGCACCTTACCTGATGGGATAGTCAGCCGCGCTGAGGTTGATGAAGAAGTCCCAGGGCCAGTCGGTCATCTCCAGCAGGTCCCGCATGCTCTGCAGGTAGGTGGACAGCAGGCTGGCACCCCCCCAGATGGTGGCCCTCCTCCAGGGCGTGACGCGCACGTTCGCATACAGCCTGGTGAACTGGAGCACTTGCCGGTGCAGGTAGTTTGAACGCTTCGTGGGAGAGAAAGGGAGACACTGAGCAGCAGGAAATGATGCAGACGGAGGTCTCGCCTCTCCCCCTCTCCCCGCTGGAGCTATGACTCCAGAAGCCGATGCTGGTCTGGGGGCCCCTCTGCTGGGTGGAACGCTGCTACTGAAACCTGGAATCTGCTCTTATTTCTGTTCTCGCAATCTGATATACGGATTCCTTGGTATCACCTCTGAGCTAATGGTTGATGAGGCTGGGGCTGGGGACACAAACCCTGAAATATTCCCTACTGTACCCGTTACGGAAAAAAGATCACTAACCCACAAAATATGGGAGAGGGAGGGAGAGGGCAGTAGGTAGAGAGCAGGCAGTGAAAAGAAAGAGGTATGATAAGTGGTATTTATGGAGAAAGCATAAAGTCACCACCAGAAACTTCGTACATGTATACACTCTTTCTCTCACACACAGACAAAAGGACACACTCTCTCATATATACACACACCCTTTTTCATAGACACACACACGTTCTCTCACAAACACACACGAGCACACATCCTCACACTTCTCAAACATGCTCACACACACACACACAAGCACGCACGCATGCATACATCGGCTCTATTTCTCATGCACACAACACCCTCTTTTCCCCTTTCACATAAGCATTCAGCTTTTTTTCTCTCACATGTACTTTCTCCTTTTCACCCACCCTTTTTCCTTTCACCTGTCCTTCCTCTTTTCTCCCGCACACACCCTCTCTTCCACATACTTTCTCGCAAAAACACATCTCTTTCTCTTTCACAAACACGCACATCCTATCTGTCACAAACACCCCCCCATTTTTTTCTCCTCTCTCTCGTAGTCTCTCTCTAATCTCTTTACTTCTCAGATACATCTTACCTCTATGTTCCCTCCCCTATTCCATCTCTCTCTCTCTCTCTCTCACACACACACACGTCCTGTCTCTCACACAAGCATCCTCATCCTGTCTCTCATACACACATTCTACTTCTTTTTCTCACATTTCTCTCTCTCTCTCACACACACGTGCATACATGCACACACATCCTGTCTGTCATACGCACACCCCTCAGTCTCTCTCTCACACAGCCTTTTTCTCATTCACACATGCTCCTTCCTCTCTCTCTGCCCCACGTACACGTCCTATCTTTATTTCTATATCACACACACCCTGTCTCTCTCTCTCTCACACACACATTATATTTTCTCTCTCTCTCTCTCTCTCACACACACCCACACATGTGCATGTACCCATATCCTATCTCTGTCATGCATACCCCTCTCAGTCTCTATCTCTCACACAAACTTTTTCTTTCTCTCTTCCGCACATGCTCTTTTTCCTCTCCCTCTCCCTCCCTCACACACACACACACACACTCTGTCTCTCTCCCCCCACCCCCTTCTCTTTCTCTGTTTCTCACACACCCACATATACACACAGAAACAGACACAAATGCCCTTAAGAGTCCAGCTACAACGTTCCCCATTAAAAAGAGGGGTTAGGGACTGCCCTAGTGACGTGTGAGGAGGGTCTCAGGGAAGGACAGATGGCCTCGCAGAGACAGACGGGAACCTGGCAAATGCACAGCGCCTCTCACCTTGTCCACGTGGATGTAGTAGAAGTGGTCTTTGTGGTAGATAGCCTTGAACATGCGCTGTAGCTGCCGGGAGGCGCGGCCATGGACCACCAGGACGAAGGCGATTCTCACCGGGTTGGTAGGCATGTACTCCACCGAGTCCTCATCCCACTGCACGTTCTTGTTGGCTTTGCCTGAGGAGAACCCAAGACACCGGGCGTGTGAGGTGCAGCTGGAAGGTCCCTCGTGGGTGGGGCTTTCTCGGACACTCTTTTTGGAGGACCATCACCACCATACTGAGTCACCTTTCAGAAACATGCCCTTGACTGTGACCCTGTCCGTCACCACAGGAGTGAGGGGCACTGAGGTGGTCTTAAAGCACAAGGCTTCCACTCTCAAAGGGTCTTCACTGAGCTGGAGACACAGATACAGAGACATCAGATCCTGACGAGAAACCAGAAGGTATCTCTCAGCCACAGGAGGAACAGTTAACCGGCTGCTGTCTAGCTGATACTGACTCATGGTGACCCTGTGTGTGACACGGTGGAACTGAGATCCACAGGGTTTTCAACGGCTGGCCTTTTGAGAAGTAGATTGCCAGGCCTTTCTTCCAAGGTCTTCTGGATAGACCTGAACCACCAACGTTCTAGTTAGCAACCAAGCCCATGAGCTTTAAGGATCACGCAGTGGAGGGACAGTTACTTCTGAGTAAGGAAAGGTGAACAACCCAGGTTGTTCCATCCTGTCCAGAACCCACTTGCCCTTCTCTTCTCACAACAATCATTATTTTGGGGGGACACCACTCTCTCCTCCCTCCCTTCTCAGTCTATGTGGATCGGGGAGCGGGGGAGGATTAACTCCATAATGATTCCAGGGCAGGTCTTCTCACAGAGGACAACTGGATGCTACAGCTGACAGGCCATAGCTATGTGTTCAGAGATGAACTTGATGGTTAATCAGACAGTTCCAGAAGTGGCTGGAATTAAGGGGTAAGAGAGTATCTCTGTGTTGCATGTCAGCTGGAAGTCTATGAGCGTTCATAGCTCTACCTGGAGAGAGAGGCTGTGTGAGGGGAATTAACCCCAAGAGCACCGGTGGTCAGTGGTACAGGGGCGCTGGCACGAAGTCCCCACGTATACACCTGCGGCCACTAAGTCATCCACACCCACTACAAGCCCCTCCAAAACTCTTCTTGCTTTGTGTGGCCTGACTTCCGCTGGGTCTAACTTCGCTTCTTAAGGGTGTTAGACGGTAAATTCTTAGATTAGGGGACCCAGAATATGAGCAAAGCACTCATCTGTGAACCTGAAGGTGCACAGTTCAAGCCCACCAGCCGCTCTGCAGCAGGAAGCCTTGACAGAAGATTTATGGCCTTGGAAACCCCATGCGACAATTCCACTCTGGCCTTGATCTATCACCCCCGTCTCTTTCCCACCACCTTATTTCAAATTTCTGCACATCCTTTCACACTGGCTGAAACGGCTTTTCTGTTTACTTGCTTAACTGAGACCTAAATACTCCTCTGAACATAAGCACCAAGTGCTGAAGGATTATTTCAGCCTCGTGTACCAATGAATACACAATACTGGAATATATATCTGCTATGCAGCTTTACTGTGGGAGGGAGGTGAACTGCATTGGGAAGTCTGCTGTCAGACACCTCTCCATAGCGTTGAGGAGTAATGATGTCCGTCTAGAGATTAAGGTGCAGCTGATCCAGGCCATAGTCTTTGCAATTACATGCTATGCATCAGAGATCAGGACAATGACAAAGGATGACAGAAGAACTGATGCCTTTGTGGTACTGGAGAATAGTCTCGAACATACCATGGACTGTGAGGAGAACAAATAAGCCTGTCTTGGAGAGGGTGAAACCAAGTTTCTTCTTGGAGGCAAAGATTTTGAAGCTCTGTCTCACTTACTTTGGACATGTAGCCAAGAGGGACCAGTTCTTGGTGGAGGACATAATGCTTGGAAGGGTGGAAGGACAGCACAGGAGAGGAAGACCCCAGATGAGATGGACTGACATGGTAACTGGGGCAATGGGATTAGGTGTGTAGGAGTCAGTGAATTTGGCTCAAGATAGGGCAGACTTCAGAGCTGTTGCGCATAGGATCAGTATGAGTATCAGGTGACATAGCACATAAAACCACCACCTCTACCACCATCACCACCTCTACCACCATCACCACCACCTCCTCCACCACCACCACCACCACATCGTGGCACAGCAAATAGCAATAACAATCCCTGCTAACAACAGGTTTAAATGAATACTGATCAGTCTCTGACTTCCATGATCTCATTTGATCCTCATAATTACTGTTCTTCTATCATTTTCCAAATGAGGAAACGAAGGACTCCATCCAGGGCTTCGCTCCACTCAGGGCTACACTGTTCTCAATCGTGAAGTTAGACCCAAACCAAGTCAATCCCAGTCTAAAGCTCATGCCCTAAATCACTAATGCACACCACAGGCTCATGCCTAAAACTGAGGAAAGACTTAGAATGAATGTGACTGTTGGTTAGAGGTCTGTTACATCAGTCACTGCAGGCACACAGGCATGCATTTAAAGGCAGTATACATACTGCAGGGAGAGGTTCTTGTATTAAACGAAAGCTGATTCTGCGTGGCCAATAAGGTCACATCTTTTCATTCACTAGACATCTGTAAATCCATCTGCCCATCTAAGCAGTTCCAAGGACCTGGCTCTCTTGGAGAACGTGCCACCAAAGCGGTCCTTAGAGGCAGAGAAGGTAAAACTCACAGACTGTGAGTATGCTGTAAGGAGGGAACAGTCCTTGGAAAAAAGACATCATTCTTGGAAAGGTGGAGGTCAGAGAAAGAAGACCTTCAACAGTATGGATTCACGCAGTGACCTTAACAATGGGCTTGAGCCTGGCAGCTGTCATGAGGGTTGCAGGACAGGGCAAGGTTCAGATGTGTTGGTCACAGAGTTGCTCTGAATCACTCGATGGCACCTAATAACACCAACAACAGCTCTCCAAAAGGCAGCTCATTACCCAACTGCCTATCCTGCAAAGCATCCAAAAGCCTATTATCCTAAAAGACCCACAATTCATTCACCCAACCACCCGACCACCTGTCATCCTTAAAACCAGCCATCCATTCCTTTACCCACGCAGCCATCTAACTGCCAAGCAAGCTAGTGACATGTGCAGTACTAACTCACCCAGTGAAGGACTTGCTGCGTGTGCTGTTAACGGAAAGTCTGTGGTTCAAATCCACGAGTCACTCCATGGGAGAAAGAGGAAACAATCTACTCTCAGTGAGTTTACCGTCTCAGAAACCCTAGTGAGAGTCGCCATGAATTGGAATGGATTCCATTTATTTGTTTAATTTTGGACACAGATACTTCATACCTGATACCATGAAAGGTGCCAGGAAAATATGACGTATTTTTAAAAAATCGCCTTTGTCTCTGAGAAGCCTTCAATCAACTGGGAGAAAGCACACGAAAATGTCCATTCATTTTCTGATAGAGGTATGGTCAGGGCAGGGAGACAGAGACAGAGCAGAGCTGGGACAGTGTCGCCCACGGATTCGGAGTGCTCTTCCCCAAGCTCTCCTGACGCGTTCCTCGGTTCCTTGGCTGCTAAATCAATAGCTGCAACCTTGGAGCTAATTATCATCTTGGCTCCGGGTAATGACAGACTTGGCAGCAGCCACAGTTATCCTAGCTGCTCTCTGAGCCACAGACAGATAAACCGGGTTCTTCTGGTGACCACTCAAGACATACATGCCTAGAAATACTGTCTCCATTTAAGCATCACCCCTCCAACCAACCATCCATTCCTTTAGCCTTTAAATCTATGACATACCAATTCTAGACAAAGTCCAAGGACAAAGGACATGAGCCTGTTCTGACAGATGGACTCTTGCTGCTGTTGTTATTACATGCTGCTGAGTCGCCAAAGCGACTCTGTGTACAGGAGCTCTGAAGCCTGCCCTGTCCTGAACCAGTCTCACTGACTCTGACACTCCTCCCCCCATTCCACCAGTTACTGTTTCAATTCACCTCATCTGGGGTCCTCCTCTCCTGTGCTGTCCCTCCACCCTTCCAAGCATGATGTCCTTCTCCAAAGACCAGTCCTTCCTGGCCCAAAGCATATGAGATACAGTTTCAAAATCCTTGCCTCCAAGGAGAAACTTGGTTTCATCCTCTTCAAGAGCGAACTGCGTATTCTAACTTGGCAGTCCATGGTATGTTCAAGACTCTTCTCCAGCATTACAACTCAAAGGTGTAGATTCCTCTTCTGTCATCTCGACATATGGATTATGAACAGGCTGAGAAATGTGAAAATCCAAAGGGAACAGATCATAACATGAGTAAAGTTTATCTTCTCTCACAACCATGTCCTGGTCTGACCACCAGGCTGTCATCTCTCATGTGGTTTGGTGCCATCGAGTTGACTGTAACTCACAGAGACTCTCTGAACAACAGACCTGTGTTGTAGACTGAGGGCAAAGTATTTTTTAAAAATATTAATAACGAGACAGAACACCAAGAATATAGGAGAAGGACAGAGGTAAAGCAGGAAGTGAACAGTTCTCGAACAACTGAAGTGAACTGACTCACTGATTCCAGCTTTCCTGTCTTTATTGAAAATTGCCAGGGAGTAAATCACAACGAGACTCCAACACAGGTGAAGCTAAGCTTTTTCTATTGAAAGCCTTCTGCTTGACTCAGGAGGGAGGGATCAGCAAATACAATGCAAGAGTCCTGTAAACGCTTAAGGATTGCCTTAGTGCTTCAGGATGAATTCCAGCTGGTACCAGCCTCCCTCATAACCTGAAGTAGCATTCTGTTCATTACAAATATTTAATAAGAAATTTGGCTTCGCATAGACCCACACCTTGCCCTGTCCTGTGCCATCCTCAGGATCTGCTGGAGCTTGTTGTTAGAGTCTGTGCATCAATCTGTCCTCACTTAAGAGACTCTACCAAAAACCAGGGAGGGCCTTTAAAAATAGTGTACTCGGGGCGGTGGGAGGGGTGTGGGGGAATTATATACCAAAGAAAGAATTGTTCTTTTACTTTTCAAAGAGAGGAGCAAACTGGGGGGGGGGGCGGGCAGGGAGAAAAGTGCAATGATGAATGAATGGAAATCCAAAATCTCTGTAAATGTTCATTAAAATTAATAGAATAAATTTTTTTTAAAAAGAGTTCATATAAAAGAAAATAAAATAAAAATATAAAATAAAATAAGGCCCATCAAGTGCCTCTGACGAGGAGCTCGAGAACAAAACACTAAAATGGACATGGACAGAGGTGATCCTAAGGGTAAGCCTTCTCTGTGATCTAAATATTATATTTTATTCTGCAAATTTTTATGAACCTAGCCTACAGACTTAGGAGGACAAACATGTAAGTCTGCATGTCAAGGATATTCTTTGTTCATCTATTGGGTCTTTCATTCATTCATTCACTGTCTTCTGCGTCTCAGACACTTTTTCTGCCCTATCAGTGGACACAAAAGTATATTCCTCCATGATATTTACAGTCTGCAGGTCATCAAAAACCAGTAGAAAATGTTGGAAATGGGTAGTTATGATGGCTGTGCAACAGTATAACTGATGAATATGGTTAATGTCACAGAGCTAGACACAAAAAGAAAGGATGCTGAGTGTTATATGTAAATGTATGTATACCAGAGAGTTGGACAATGACGAGGGATGATAGAAGGAGAGTTGATGCCTTTGAGCTGTGATGCTGGAGAAGAATATTGAATATACCATGGACTGCTAGGAGAACAAACACATTTGTTCTGGAGAGAGTTCTAAAACCAGGCTGCTCCTTGGAGGCAAGGATTCTGAAGCTCTGCCTGATATACTTTGGGCATATTGCCAAGACCGACGAGTCCTTGGAGAGGGAGGGGCATCGTGCTTGGAAGGGTGGAGGGACAGTGCAAGAGAGGAAGATCCTAGACGAGATGGATTAACTCAGTGACTGAGGTAATGGGGGAAGGTGTGTCAGAGACCATAAGGTTGGCTCAGGATAGAGCAGGATGTAGAGCTTCTGTACATACATAGGGTTGCTTTGTGTCACAAGCGACTTGACAGCACATTACAACAACAACAACAACACCAACGTATATGTATATACAAACGGGCAAAGCAAGCTGAGGCTCAGAGTAGCTAATCTGCTCAAGTGCCTGAATTGAGAAGGAAATGAACCGGTCTTGTCCCAAAGCCTCTATTTCACAAGAAGCAGGGTCATATCAGGGGACTTCTGGCTGCAGGACACATGACGATGATGTGTGGTCAGTGCTCCATGTGTCTTCCACAGACAGGGGACACTGAAAGCCTGAAGCTTTAATACTGCCCAGCTCCTAATAAACGAAGGCTTAAAAAAATATAATCAGACTCCCTTGACACTGAACAGAAAATAAGTGGCAAATCAGAGATTCTAGGGGCAGAAGGAGAAGGTGGCTTGTGAGGAATGCTAACAAGCCAGGTTTGTAGGGGCAGAATATCAAGTATATTTCTGCAGTGCAGTTGTGGAGACTGCAAGGGAGTTCTAGAGAGTTCTGTCTGCAACACGCTGTGACGCACAGAGCTGGTCCCCCATATTCTGTACTGCTCAGATCATCGCAGGTCACACAGGGAATATGTTAGTTTTGGGAGCCCAAGAGACAGTGCAGATGAGGTGCTCTCTGTGGGTGAACACCCTGTGTGAAAGCCCCGAATCTGTCCATCATTACAGCCTCGTGTCTTGCTGGCACCTGACCTGGAAGGGTAAGTGAGGCACAGGGCACAAGAGTGGGAATCTGGGTTCCAACCCTGCTCAGCCAGTTATACCATCTCTCAGAGTCTTCATTTTCTCATCTGTACAACGGGTGTAATAATGGACCCACTCACATGTGGAGGCCCACAGCCGGTACGTGGCCCAAGACCCCCATGTCCAATATGTAGCACAAGGTCCCCATACCCGGTACATGGCACAAGACTCTCATATCCAGTACATTGCACGGGGGTCCCCACATCTGGTACATGACACAGGGTCCCCACATCTGGTACATGGCACAGGGGTCCCCACATCTGGTACGTGGCACAGGGTCCCCACATCCGGTATGTGGCACAGGACCCCCACATCTAGTACATGGCACAGGGTCCCCAGTTCTGGTACGTGGCACAGAGTTTCCAATTTCAATACATGGCACAGGGTCTCCACATCCAGTAGGTGGCATAGGATTCCCACATCCGGTATGTGGCACAGGGTCCCCACATCAGGTATGTGGCACAGGGGTCTCCACATCTGGTACGTGGCACAGGGGTCCCCACATCTGGTACGTGGCACAGGGTCTGGTACGTAGGAAGGGCTCAGCCGACTAACACTATGAGTTTGATGAAACGTGATGGCTTTCTGGCTAGTGATGAGACAGTGAAACTTTAGAAGGACCTCAAGTTTGGTAAAGCAGAGAGAGTCAGTGAAAATGAAGAAAATCTTCCATGAGAAGGACTGACGTGTTGGCTTCACCAATGGGCTATACAGAGCGATGGCCATGAGGATGGTCCAGGCCTGGACAGCATTTGGTGCCGATGTACAAGAGGTCACAGCCAACAGGAGGCGATGCAGCAGCTACAACACCCACAACCACATCGTCACGGTCAAGGTCAGCATCAGTGTCATGACTGCTCTGCGGCGGTCTAAACACAGCACTGTGCACAGACTGCACTGGTCTCGGCCCCAGCTTCCACCCTGGTCGGCACTGGCTCCCTGGGCTGTGTGTATGCCGAAGCCCGCTGCTGGCCAATAACACAGCTCCCCTTCTCAGCATTCCCCGACCACAGTTAATAACGGATGCAGAGGAGCCGCTTGACTGGAATAGTTATTATGCCCACAAAGCCTTCCATTCTATTCACACGCTGAAAGGACCTCTTCTGGCTGCTGCAGCGACGCCTGCTGCGCGGGTTCCAAAGAAGAGGGCTGGGTGGGTCTTGGGAACCAAGGGGGAGCGGAAAAGAGGCTGCATGCAAAGGTGGCCAGGGTCAGGAGGCCGGAGCTGGGGTGCGAGCGACTGACGCTGCCTGAGGAGGTGCAAGCCCTGGGACTGAAGAATGAGACTTCTAGACCCAGCTCTTCACTGTGGGCTCTTGGGAGAAACACTGCCCTTCTCTCTGCCCTGGTTCTTTATCTATAAACAGGGTGGACAGCACCTGGTAGGCTACTGTGAGTTGGGGCTTTAGTCACACTCATTGGTCTCACTCAAGAGAGTGCACGCTAGTGTGTGTGTGAGAGAGAGAGAGAGAGAGAGAGAGAGAGAGAGATTTTCATATTGTTTTAAGAAAATTCAAAAGTGACTAAAGTTCTTTGTTGTCCAGTTGAAACTGACCCACACACGGGCCCTCCAGTGGGTTTTCAGAGGTTGTAAATTGCACGGGAGGAGACTGCCCACCTTTCTTTTCCAGAGCAGCTGGTAGATTTGAACCACCCTGTACTGCACCAGACAATTCCCAGTAATAGTCTGGGTTATTCAGGGAGCTCTGGTGGCCCAGTAGTAAGGACCTATGCTGCCAACCTGAAGGCACGCAGTTCGAATCCACCAGTTGCTCTGTGGGAGAAAGTTAGGTAATCTTCTGTGTGATTTACTGCCTCTGAAAACCTGCTGCGATCAGTTCCAACTCAATGGCACATGACATCATGGATTGTAGGGACGTTCCTTGCCCGAGAGAGCATTGACTCTATACTTGTAGGAAACTGTAATTCCCCCCTTTAAATACCCTGTAACAGGTTGAAATTAACATTTTGTTCTACCTTAAGGAAAAGGGACACTCCTTAAATTAATGGCTATAAAAAACAGAATTGTACTAATTTTTATTCATTTTTTTATAGTATCTTGAAGGGAAAAAAGAACTTTCTCTTAGCCCAGCAATTATTAAAGTTCTTTGTTGTCTTTTCCTGCTAGTTCCTATAATCGGTAGCTGTACCTGTCTTCAAGATTGGTTATATTCTGGCAGCAGGTGGGAGAACTCCCCTTAAAATACAACGTGTGAACTGTACCAACTGTCTCCAGACTATTGAGAAAAACCAGACCAACTAGTCCAGGTTGTGGCCACTGACCAGGGCACCTGGACAAAGGAAGATACGGCGACAAATTCTCACACTCCAGGGTCCTACCCGTCCCCTAGAAACCCCCTCCCCCGCCACCAATCTTCAAGGCAGATTTTGGAAGCCCATATCCTTTGTCTCCTACACATGACCATATAATAAAAGGTCTGGTTTTACTACTCCAACCCTTGTCTCCAAGACTGGTTCTTTTCTGGCGGCAGATGGGGGAACTGCGTTTTTCTAGTAACACAGCCATTCTTTGTAGGGGTTCTGCGTTTACTAGTGAATCACTTCATCCCTCCGTGCCTCAGCTTCCTCTACTGCACAGCATGCCCACCTCTAAGAGTTCTATAAAGACTCAAAACTGTAGCTCGAATACATGAGTTGTAACTCGGGTACATGAGCTGTAATGCAGATACACGAGCTCTAACTGGTTCATGGGCTGTAACTCAGATACATGAGCTCTAACTCTGGTACATGAGCTGTAATTCAAATACATGAACTCTAACTCACGTACACAAGCTGTAACTCAGATAGACGAGCTGTAACTCAAGTACACAAGCTGTAACTCTGATACACGAGCTATAACTTGGGCACACGAGCTGTAATTCAAATACATGAGCTCTAACTCAGGACTGCAGCCTTTAATATGGACTGAGGCTCAATGTCAAGAAGACGGAAATTCTCACCACTGGACCAATCGATAGCAGCAGGATGGATGGCGAAGAGATTGAGATTGTTCACAGCTTCAGTTTGCTCGGCTCCACGGTCAACACTCTTGGCACCAGTAGACAGGAAATCAAAAAACGTATTGCGATGGGAAAGTCTGTGGTTAGGGACCTCTCTAAAGTACTCAAGAGCAACAGTGTCTCTCTGGAGACTAAGGTCCGCCTGATACAGGCCATGGTTTTTGCAATCACTTGTTATGCATCAGAGAGTTGGACAATGACCAGGGAGGATAGAAGGAGAATTGACTCCTTTGAGCTGTGGTGCTGGAGAAGAGTATTGAATGTACCATGGACTGCCAAGAAAACAAACAGATTCATCGTAAAGAGGATTAAACCAGGCTGCTCCTTGGAGGCAAGGATTCTGGGGCTTCGTCTGACATACTTTGGACATGTTGTAAGGAGAGACAGGTCTTTAGAGAGGGACATCATGCTTGGTAGGGTAGAGGGATGGCACAGGAGGGGAAGACCCTCTATGAGGTGGATTGATTCAGTGACTGGGGTAATTGGGATGGGTGTGTCAGAGGCAGTGCAATTGGCACAGGATAGAGCAGGATTTAGGGCTGTTGTACATAGGGTAGCTATGAGTCACAAACGACTTGATGGCACATAACAAAAACAACAACAACAACAACAACAACTCAGGTACACGAGTTGTAACTCAGATTCACGAGCTGTAACTCAGATTCACAAGCTATAACTTGGGCACATGAGCTGTAACTTGAGTATGTTGTTGTGTACTGGCGAGTCAGAACTGATCCACAGCTGACCCTCCAATGAGTTTTCAAAAGCAGTTGGTGACACGGGGAGAGACTGCCCATCCTTTGCTCATGGAGCTGCTGGTGGATTCGAACCACAGGATTTTGGAATTGCAGCACAGGTTATTACCACCAGGCCACCAGTGCTCTGTAGCTTGGGTAAACAAGCTGTAATACAGGTAAACTAGCTGTAACTCAGATACATTAGCTGTAACTTGAGTACACCAGCTGTAATGTAGGTACATTAGCTGTAATGTAGGTACACCAGCTGTAACATGGGTATGCCAGCTGTAACGTGGGTACACCAGCTATAATGTAAGTACACTAGGTGTAATGTGGATACACTATTTGTAAATCAGGTACACTATCTGTAATGTGGATACACCAGCTGTATCTTGGGTACACCAGCTGTTAACGTGAGTACACCAACTGAAAAGAGGGTTCACCAGCTGTAAGATGGGTATACCAGCTGTAACTTAGGTACACTAGCTGTAACTTGGATACACTGGCTGTAATGTGGGTACAGCAGCTGTAACATGGGTACAGTAGCTGTAACTTGGGTACACTAGCTGTAATATGGGTATACTAGCTGTAATGTAGGTACACTAGCTGTAATGTGGTTACAAAAGCTGTATCTCGGGTACACTAGCTGTAATGTGGGTACACGAGCTGTATCTCGGGGGCACTAGTAATGTGGGGTACACTAGCTGCAACGTGGATACATGAGCTGTATCTCGGGTACACTACCTGTAACTCAGGCATCTCCTCCATGGGGTATGGCTGTCATGGCCTTGCAGGCTGACCCCGCAATCTTACTCCACTGCACAGAAGCTTGTCTGTGGACATCGCTGGAAGTGGTAGCCCAGGACCTGAACTCAGGGACTTCAGAGTTGCTGTTCTTAAACAGGGATTTGGGGCTCAAGCAAGAGAGAAAGGACATCACACAGCACTGAATCAGACGGCACAGGGAATTCATTCCTCACCCAGCTCTCAGGATGGACGCACCAAGGACATCTCAGACTGAAGCTAACGTGTCCTCTATGGCACTTCGTTCCTGATCTTCTTTCTCAAACGGGGGCTTTGTCCTGAGTCTGGCACCTTGGCAGGCAAGGGGAGCAGCCAGCTGTTTTGGTTTCACCAGCTCATTGGCACAGATGAGCTCTCATTATGGCATGTGGGGCAAGATGCCTGTTTTTGTTGTTCTTTTTTTTTTGGCAGTGATGCAAAATGCCTTTTAAAATAAAATTTACTTAAGTGAAAGGTGAAAGTGAGTTATTGAAATAAAACCAGGGGAGTCACAAGGCAGGAGGGATGAGGATATGACAAACTCAGGAAGGTGGGAGGAATGGGAAAGAAGTCCAGGGAATATTGATGAGCCTGCACAAGTGCACCCTGTGATCGGAACGTGCTGAGGGTGTTAAATGGAGGATGAAGGTGAAGGTCAGGTGCACAATGGCACCCACGCAGCCCTGGAAATCACAGAAGGACGCACAGGTCCAGATAAGGTTCCCTTTCCTGCCTCAATATCCATGGTCCTCTCTCACTGCAGGGGCACTAGAGGGTCTTTTGGGGAGTTTTCTAGGGTGGGGAATCTTTATTCTTCTTTGATAGACATACAGTGAAACAGATAAACAGTGAAAGAGACATAGAGAGGGAGAGATGGGGTGGGGGAAGAGAAAGAGAGAATGAACCGAGGGTCTAACAAGAACATCCTCTAATTTTTATTTCCATTAGCTGAACCCTTAATATTCACAGGGCTCAATATTCACCAGGCTCCTTCCCCAAGCTTTCATCTCTCGCTCCCCCTCCCTCCTTCTGTCTCTTGTCTCCCCCTCTCTCTCTGTCTCCCTCTCTGTTTCTCCTTCTCTCTCTATCTCCCTCTCTCTCCCTTCTCCCCTTCTCCCTCTCCCCCTCCCTCCCTCTCAGCTACCTGTGTGAATTATCCCCACTTACAGAAAGATTTCCACAGTTCAGAAAGGCGAAGGAAGCTGACTAAGGACACAGAGCCAGGAGAGGGCAGAGTATAAGGTGATCTGACTTCATATACCATGTTTTATGTTTTGCCTAACAATTCAGGCTGCCTCTTCTAAGCTCACCTGAAACTGTTGTGTCATCAAGTCTGAACTGACTCGCAGCAGTTTTTTTGGGGGTTTTCAGAGGTTGTCAATCACAGGGGGACAGACTCTTCATCCTTCTTCCAGGGAGCAGCTGGTGAATTTGACCCTCAGGCAAAGGGTTGGCAGTATAACCCTTTAGCACTAGTAAAGTTGGCTAACTATTGTCTACTGCAGTTCCGAGCTTCTCTCCTTTGGCAGCCGGAGGGCATTCGGAGCTGGGGACACTGTTGAGAAGAATGAGAGGGAGTCTCCTTTGGACTGAGAATGACTCCCAGCAGCCCTGGCCTCCATCAGTTGGTGGTGGAACTGTATCTACCATATGACAAAGCCAAATATGTCTCCTTCATTCACAAATAGGATGATCATCATCTCTGCTGTTGAATGGAAATGGATTCACAGCTGACCCTTTCAGTTGGTTTTCAGAGGCTGTAAATCACATGGGAGGAGAACGCCCATCTTTCTTCCTCGAAGTCCCTTGTGGATTCGAACCTTCAGAAAGGCATCAACTTTAGGTTGTCAGTACACCTCCTTACAGACCATGCCACTCAGTCCTCCCACCTGCTGAGAACCACAGCCGCCTGGTCAATTTTAACTCCTGGTGGTGCATGTGTGCTTTTCAAGACTATGACCTTCTTTCCTGAAGCGAGCTACCAGCTTTGGCTTCCCAGCTGTGTCTATTGTTATTGTTGTCAGGTGCTGTCAAATCGAGTACGACTCACAGCGATTCTATGAACAGCAGATCTGAAACCTACCCTACCCGGTGCCATCCTCACAATCTCTCACACACTTAAGCCCATTGCTACAGTCACTGTACAAATGCATCTCGCTAAGGGTTTTCCTCTCTTCTGCCGAGCCGCTCTCTTTCCAAAATGAGGTCTCTCTCCAAGAACAAGTGTCCCTGGGTGGGTTCAAACCGACAGCCTGCCAGTTAGCAGCTGCACACTTAATCAATTACACTGCAGAGTCATAGTAATCAAACAAGCAGCATCAGCTGACCAGTAGAACCAGCTACATGCCAAGACTTGTCAGATAGGCATATTTCATCCCCCTCCCGCTGCTACTGTCATACTCCTTCCAATCAGAACTGACTCATCGCTGACCCTCCGGCAGGTTTGCAGCGGCCAATCATACGGGAGGAGACTGCTCATCTTTCCACCATGAAACATCTGGTGGATTTGAACTGTGTGCTCTTGTGTCAGCAGTGCAATTCCTTACCTCTAAGCTATTAGAGCATCCTGGTCTTAAATACACTGAATCAGAAACTATGAAGCTAGGGTCCAGGAATGAGTGGCTGAGAGAAATGTCTAGTGATGCTGAGGCCTGTTAACAATTGAAAACCACTGGGCTAGACTCTGTCTTTGTTGCAAGTGGCCTTCTACCTGCCCTAACTCGTGGAGACTCCACATTCCATGCAACAAAAACCTGTGTGGACCCATGATCAGCTGGGGATTCACAGGGTTTCCAGGGGCTAATTTTTGGAAAAGGTTTTCCAGGCCTTTCTTCCTAGTCTATAGCTCTGTTGAGACCTCTTCTGTAGCCCAGCAACAGGCAGACCTCCACAGAGGGGGCTGCACAAGAGACCCAGGGCTCCTGCCCTGAGGGTGAGAATCCCTCTATGATCTATCTATCCTGTGCCATCCTCATCATCTCTGACATACTTGCGCCCACTGAAGCAGTCACTGTGTCAATTCATCTCATTAAGGGGCTGCCTCTCTTTCACAGACCCTCTACTTTTCCAAAAGGAGGTTCTTCTCCAAGGACAGTTGGCTTTCCAGCCCAAAGTGGCTGCATATGAAAATCACTGAGTGTCCTATAAACAAAACACTGTATGTACCCCAACCTAAAGCTTCTAACATAGTTTGAGGGTACCAGCATCTTTAATTTTGTAAATCGCCCCAAGTGGAAGCCAATGAGCTTGACATCAATGACTTTAAGAGAATCCCATTTCAGATACTTGCATTCCTTTCAAACACGGAAAACCCATTCCTCTTTCAAGGAGCAAAAGGCTTTTTACCCCAATGCAACTCTGGGTGTTGTCTCAAATATGCATCGCCCCCGCCCCCAAGCCTGATGGCTCGCTTGCTCGCTAATTTTTTTCTGTCACTCTGAGAAAACGTCTCCCTCCACCCCTGGCCACGCACTCGGGAAATTTTCCCGCTCACTGAGTTTTTACCCCCCATTCAAGTCTGGAGTTATTAAACCACAGCCCGTGGCTGAACCGTCTTATTGATTTTATTGTCGAGAGCCCTGGGATATTCTAATGATGTACAGCTCAATAAATGGAAACTGGTGGGATAGATATTGATAGCGTATGGTGCACTCTGCCGCAACTCACCGGGTCCCAGTCACTGTGCCTCGCTCCAGGTCAGCTGTGAAAGCAATACACTCAGGCCCGCCAGCTCTGCTCCGTCTGCTGATGGCACCTCCTGGGAGCTGACAGGAATCAAAGCGCTCTGACGAGAGCAGCAATACACAGCCATGTGCCAGATCCTGGGCCGGGCCGTGTCTAATAGCCAGTGTCTCACTTCTCACAGTCGATATGTGAGGGAGGCGTTCTGACTGTCTTCATAAGAAAATGAAGATTCAGCGCGGATGCGCCACCTTGTCAGGTCGTAAGAAAGCTAAACCACGCAGTGAAATAGCAGCTTCTACTGTATTTGAGCATCCATCCTTTCAGATGGCTTCTGCACCACTTAATATTTGCACACACTTCCCCCTTCTCCAGAGCGCTCCTTGGAGGCAAAGATGATGAAGCTTCGTCTCACGTACTTCAGGCATGTTGCTAGGAGAGGTTTGTCCTCAGAGAGGGCCACCATACTTGGGAAGGTGGAGGGATGGCGAAGGAGAGGAAGACCCTCAACCAGGTGGACTGGTCAGAGTGACCACATCAATGGGCTTGAGTGTGTCAGAGATTGTGAGGATGGCACAGGACAGGACAGGGTACAGATCTGTTGTTCACAGAGTCAACACGGGTTGTACTCAATTCAACAGCATCTGTCAACAGCAACCACCCCCTTGCCAAACAGTGTTTCTCTCAGAAGCTCCTGGTAACTTCCTTGTTGTGTGTGTGGGGGGGCTGTCCCACAAATTAAGCAACTTACCAAGAGAGCTCTAGCGGCCTAGTGGGGAATGAGTGATGCTGTCAGCCCATAGATAGGCGGTCATTAAGACCCATCAGCTGCTACGTGGGAGAAACAGGGAATCTCTCCTCCTGTGCAATTTACAGCCTCTGAAAATCCCCTGGAAGTTCAGCTGTGTGTAGTCGGTTCCTACTAGACGTACGTAACAACACAATTGATGGTGAAACTTTGTCTTGCTGATTTTGAACATATCATCGTTGTTGTTGTTGTTGTTGTTGTAAGGTGCCTCTGAGCTGTCTTCTCCTCACAGCAAGCCCTGCCATGTACAGTAGAAGGGAACCCTGCCCAACCCTGCTTCACCCCCACAATCTCTGTTATAAACCCACTGTTGCAGTCATATAGCAATTAACCTTGGTGAGTGTCTTTCTCTCCTCTGACTCTACTTTTCCAACCACAATGTTCTTCTCGAGGGACTTTGCCCTCGTGAAAACACGAGTACGTGAGACACAGTCTCACCACTTTCTCTTTAAGGCTGCCTTCTTTTCAAGACGGTTTTGCCAGTTCTTCTTGAAGTCCATGGCATAATCGTGTTCTTAATCCACATAACTCAAAGGCATCAATTCTTCTTTGGTCTTCCTTATTTATAGTTCAACTTTCATAAGGTCATGAATCCACTTATAAATATCACAGCATGAGTCAGGCAAGGCACACCTTGTTCTGTAGACACCCTTACTTATTATTAGCACGTTAGACGTCTTGGGGAAGTGGAATTGCCCAATGTGATAAGCTGTTTGACTTCTTGACTGTTACATCCATGGGTGCTGACTGTGTCATTTTTGTACCACTGAGTCGGGGCTCGACTCATAGTTGACTCTCCAAGGAGTTTCAGAAGCAGTAAATCGCATGAGAACTGACTGCTCCTCTTTCTCCCACGGAGCAGCTGGTGGACTTGAACCACATGTTTGGGGGTTGATAGCACAATTCCTTACCACTGGGCCACCAGAACTCTTTGACTGTGTCATTAGGAAAAAATAATTCCTAAATAATTAAGAATACGTTGCATCTGTTTTGGACCATGATCATTTGCTGTGCATCTGAGAGCTGGACAATGAATAAGGACGACAGAAGAATCGATGCCATTGAGCTGTGGTGCTGGAGAAGAGTACTGAGTATCCCATGGACTTTCAAAAGAACAAGTATGTCTTGGAAAAAGTGTAGCCAAAAGTGCTCCTTGGAGGCAAAAATTATAAAGCTTCATCTCGCACACTTCAGGTATGTTGCTAGGAGGGGCTATTCCTTGGAGAAGGACATCATGCTTTGAAAAGTGGAGTGCTGGCAGAGGAGAGGAAGATCTTCAACCAGACTGCTACAGTGACTGCTGCAATGGTCTCCGGTGTGCCAGGAAGTGTGAGGATGGCACAGGATAGGACAGGGTTCAGATCTGTTGTTCACAGGGTCACTATGGGTCATACTCGACTCAGTGGCACCTGGCAACAACAAGAATTTCTAAAAATCCCAGCATGTTTGACTCAACAGACACTCTGTGGGAACAAAGGAACACTCCATGATAGACTGACATAGTCATCGCAACAGTGTGCTCAAACAGGTCAAAGGTCAAGGATGGGGCCCTGTTCTCTTCTGTTCTACATAGGCCACCATAAACAAGAGCTTACTTGACGGGATGCTAATAAATCAGTCCTGGAAACACTTGCCCCCTTTCATTTCTAAGCCTCACTAGAGAACATGGTCATGTTGGAGAACCACTCATCCTACTCATAGGCAGAAGGCTCCCAGCCAAGATGGCGCACTGCACTGTTGGCAATGGGGGCAGCCATTCTGGAAAGACCGTATTGGAGAGAGAGAAGTAGTTTGGCTTTGGAGCCCTGGCTCTGGGATCAAAGTATGCACCATTCACTCACCAACTCTAGGAAACTGAGCAAGCTCTCTTTCGTCATTAGAAAAATCAGGGTAAATATCCTCACCTACTTCACTGGGTAGAAGTCAAAGAGCCAGTATTTAAGTTTCTCTATAATGACAGAGAAAGAATTGATGCCTTTGAGTTGTGGTGCTGGAGAAGAGTCTTGAACATATCATGGACTGCCAAGAAAGCAAACAGGTCTGTCCTGGACAGGGTGAAACTAAGTTTCTCCTTGGAGGCTGGGATTTTGAAACTCCAGCTCATATAGTGTGGGTACATGGCAGGAGAGACTGGTCCTTGGAGAAGGACATCATGCTCAGAAAGGTGGAGGGGCAGAGCGGGAGAGGGAGACCCCAGATGAGATGGATTGATTCAGTGACTGGAGCAATGGGGATAAGTGTGTCAGAATTAGTGAGACTGGCTCAGGGCAGGGAAGGCTTCAGAACTGCTGTATATTGGGTCGCTGGGAATCACAGTCTACTCGATGGCACATAACAACAATAGCAAAGTACCTGCTATAGAGCAGTGGCTCTGAAGCAGAGGAGATTTTGTGTTTCCCTCCTCGGGGACATCTGGCACTGTGTGGAGACATTTTTCTTTTTTGTTTTTGCCACAATGTCTGATGTACTACTTAGATCTACTTGGTAGAGATCAGGGATATTGTTCAACATGACAGGACACAGAGCAGTCGCTGGGCACAGTGAATGATCTGGTCTAAGACCTTCACAGCGCTACGGACGACCAGGCATCCGGAGCCTCTCCCTCACCCAGACGCCTGTGTCTCTGGCCCACAAAGCATCTCTCCCAAGGTTCCAGTGAACTCTCTCATCTCCAGACATTCTCCTCAAGGTGTCGCGATGCATCTGTTCTTACAAATGGAGCTGCTCAAGGAACATCCTGCTGTTATGTTATTTACTACTCAGGGTAAGAGTTTTCATAATGGGTTTATTTTTCCAACTCTCCAAGGACCGCACGAGTAACACTCTCCAGTAACAGTACATTAATTAATGCCGAATTGGTTGGAATTTTCCTCATAAAAACCTGTACAGTAATCACATTATGGGTCATTAACGCGATCTCCTTGTCATAAACCATAAGTATGTTCTGCAGGTGCTTTCCTTTTAAAAAAAAGGTCATTTCCCTAGTTGGTCACCCATTCATCATATTAATGCTGCCACGTCCCATATGCAGACAGGAGTAATTATAAAGGCTCGTATTCATGTGGGGCCTACTCAGTGCGGGGCGTGTGGCTAAACCTTCCCATACAAAAATGTCATTTTAGTCCTTGCTGTAAACACAGGAGGCGGGTGTCACTACCCTCTCATTTCACAGACGGGGAAACTGAGGCACAACAGAAGTGGGAATTTTGCCTAAAGAAGCTGGACCTGATGCCAGAGAAACCTGATTCCAGAATGTCCTGCCCTTTGCCAACCAAGACTGACGTCCCAGGGGAATTCAGCGGTCATTGTTGCTGTTGTTGTTAAGTGTCACTGAGTTCGGTATGACCAGGAACAACAGATCTGAACCCTGTCCTGTCCTGTGTCATCCTCATCGTCTCGGACACACGGGAGCCCACTGCTGTGGTCACTGTGTTGATCCATCTCCTTGAGGGGTCTTCCTCTCTTTTGCTGACCTTCCATCTTTCCAAGCTTGACGTCTCCTTCCAAGGAACAGCCTCTCCTAGAATATGGCCAAAGTATAAGAGACAAAGCTTCACCATCTTTGTCTCCAAGACATTATCTGCTGGTTCTTTTGGCAGTCCATGGGATATTTTAGAACTCTTCTCCAACACCACAACTTAAAAGCATCCATTTTTCTTCTGTCATTCTATTTTTTTTTTAATAAAATTTTTTATTTTAATTGTCATTTTAACAAAAGTTTACAGAAATGTTAGATTTTCATTCATTCATTCATTCATGTCATTCTTATTCCTTTTCTAGCTCTCAGTTACACAGCAGGTGATCAGAAAGAAAGACTATGGCTTGAATCAGGCACATCTTAGTCCTTAGACTGACATCCTTGCTCTTTCGAACTTTGGAGAGGTCCCTGACTGTGGACTTTCTTAATGCTATAGATTCCCAGATCTCCTGACTGGTGTATCAAGGCAGTTGATTATAGAGTTAAGACGACATCGTTGACAATTTCAGTCTTTTCTCTGTCTATCATGGTGTTGCTCACTGGCCCTGTGGTAAAGATTTCTGTTTTATTGAAGATGGCATGTAATCCACAGTGAAGGTTGCAGTGCTTCATCCTCTGCAGTAACTCCCTCAAATTATTCTTACTTTCATCAAACAAGGTTGTGTCACGTGCGTTAAGGCAGGTTGTTGAGGAGTCTTCCTCAATGAATGATTTGCTCAGCATACAGACTGAGTATGTATGGAGAAAGGCTACAACCCTGACACACACTCTTCCCCATTTCAAACCATGCTGTGTTCCTTTGTTATGCTCAGACAATAGCTTCTTCTAGAGCTGGGTAGGCACATAATTGACAGATGGATTCGGGCGTGGCGAAGGCAAGTACAAGGAGCGAGGATGGGAATGAGGGGCGATAGTGTTACAGGGTTAGCTGCTGTCACGGATTGAAATCCACCCTCTCAAAAATGTGTGAACTTCGCTGGACCATGATTCTCAGTGGCTTGACAGATTTGTTCTTATAGTATCTGCTGGCCTATATTCATAAGTAAACTGTCACTGCTTTCTTATTAGCTTGTATTATCTAGAAGCTCTGTTGAAATCTGGCCATCATGGGGGAACTCTGCTCGTATATAAAATATATAAAATATGAGTGGTACAGCCCTTAGAATCACAATAACAAGCAACTTATTACTGGACAACAAACTCTAAGTCTTTAGGCTTTCCTGAAAAAAGCAGCCACGGGGCTGAGATCTGAAGCATGAGAAGAGGAAGCCAGAACAAGAGGCGTTGTTTCAGGCAGAAGGGTTGCCAAAAGATCTTAACTTTGAACTAACTCGGTCCCATAAGGATAAATAGTGTATAAGACCATTATCGTAGAACGTGTATGAGGATTCAAGGGGAGGAGGGTGGGAGCAGAGGGTGCGGATGGACAGGAGGATGGGGTGGGGGGTTAATCACAGGGTCACACAATTTAATGGGTGGAAGGAGGGGTGGGTTGAGGAAAGGGGGGAAATCCAGTAAAAAACAATATATATGAAGTCGGTAAGTAAGCCAGTACAAAAGAGAAATTTTATTTAAATTAAAAAATACATCTGGAAAGAGATCTTAACTTTGAGTTATGAAAAAGAGAGGGGGAAAAAAGAGACTCCTCTTGGATTTTCTTTTCTCTGTGTTTTCCTGTCTATTTAGAATGTGTGCACTAAAACACACTGAATCAACCACCATGAGTTATTCATTTCTTGCTTGAATGCCTGTGAAGACAGGAACCTCAGCACCTTCTTTGCACAGTAACCGGTCACACTTGCGGACAGTGCAGATTGTTTGTGTCCTGTTCCCTTCCATATCGTGCCTGCAGAAGGTCCCATCTGTGAGTCCTAATTTTGCCTCGAATGCAAGTAAAACTGCCTTTGCTCTGACCTAGACATGAGAAGAGTGTTCACTCTGGTTACTCCACCACATCCCCATCGACTGTCAAGAATGGGCTGAGTTTTCTCCATCTACGTTTCGGGGTCCCACACCCTTGGCCAAGGCCCTTCCAGAGTGTGACCGGAAGTCACTGGCCGAGGCCTGCCATCTCTCCTGATTAAGACTCTGAACTGCAGTTGGCTACGATTAATGCCATTCCCAGTGAATGAATGCAGACGCTGCGACATCGTCCATGGCTTCCTGAGCATGCAGCATCAGAACTCATGCAATCGTTTCTTTTGTTGTTGTTGGGGCCACTGAGCTGACTACACCTCACACTGACCCCATGAATAATAGATAGGAACCATGCCTTATTAAGCACCAGCTTCACCACCTCGCCGACACTTAAGCCCACAGTTGCAGTCACTGTGTCAGTCCATTTAATTGAAGGTCTCTCTCTCTTTTGCTGATCGTCTGGAATTTCCTAGCATGAGGTCTCTTCCAAGTACTGACCCTCCTGACAACACTCCCCAAACCTGAGAGATAAAAATATCACCAGCCTTGCACTTAAGGATCATCCTGATAGCTCTTCCTCCAACATAGACTTAATCTTTTGCTAGTCCAGTTGTTGTGTTCTATTGAGTTGGAACCAACCCATAGCTGGCCCTCCAGCAGGTTTTCAGAAGCAGTTAATCACATGGGAAGAGGTTACCCATCCTTCTCTCACAGAGCAGCTGGTGGCCTTGAACTATAAGCCTTCAGGATTGCAGCACAGCTTTTCATCACCAGGCCACCAGAGCTCCCTCGTTAGTCCATGTTGTTGTTATTGTTATGTGCCGTCGAGTCACCTGCCACTCACAGCAACTCTATGTACTACAGCCCTAAACCCTGCTTTATTCTGTGCCAATCTGTCTCTAACACACCTACCCCCATTACCCATGTCATTGAATCAATCCATCTCATCGAGGGTCTTCCTCTCCTGCGCGTCCCTCCACCCTCCCAAGCATGATGTCCTTCTCCAAGGACTGGTCCCTCCTTACATGTCCAAAATATGTCAGATGAAGCTTCAGAATCCTTGTCTCCAAGGAGCAGCCCAGTTTTACCCTCTCCAGGATGAACCTGTTTGTTCTCCTAGCAGTCCATGGTATATTCAGTACTCTTCTCCAGCATCACAGCTCAAAGGCATCAATTCTCCTTCTATCATCCCTAGTCATTGTCCAGTTCTCTGATGCATAGCAAATGATTGCCTGTATGAGGTGTACCTTAGTCTTGAGACTGACATTGTTGCTCTTCAGTACTTTGGAGAGGTCTCTGGCAGCAGACTTTTCCAGCGCAATTCGTTTCTTGATTTCCTGGCTACTGGTGCCAAGAGTGTTGATTGTGGAGCCACGCAAATAAAAGCTGTTAGCAATCTCAGTCTCTTCACTATCTATCAGGATGCTGCCAATATGACCAGTCCATAGGACTGTAAAAACTCTTCACTAACACCACAATTAAAAGGCAACCGTGAAGTTGGTGTTCAAACTCACTAAAAGGTTCCACAGAAGAAAGGCCTGGTGATTTGTGCACATAAAGATCACCACTAAGGAAACCCTCTAGAGTGGTTGTACTCTGAAATATAAGGGTTGGTAGGGAATACAGTGAATTTGATGGCAACTTGGTTGATTTTTGGTTGGTATAAAAGAACTAGCAATGGAAGCTCATTTTAAACATGGGCTAGATGGAAGCTGTTGACTGAATGGAGCAAGGGAACACTGCATGATTTAAAATCAGGAAAGGTGTGTGTAGGGATGTAACCTTTCTCCATACCTATTCAATCTGCACGGCGAGCAAATAACAATATGAAGCTGGATTCTAAGAAGAGAAACGTGGTATCAGTCTTGGAGAAAGACTCATCAAAAACCTGTGTTATACAGACGACACAAACTTGCTTACTGAAAGTGAAGAGAACTTGAAACATTTGCTGCAGAAGGTCAAAGATTACAGTCTTTGGTATAGATTATTGATTATCTCAACATCAAGAGGGGAAAATGTCCTCAACATTGGGCCAATAGGCAACGTCGTAACAGATTGAGAAAGGACTGAACTTGTCAATTATTTCATCTTGCTTGGAGTCACAATCAACACCCCTGGTACCGGCAATCAAGAGACCAGGAGACAAACTGCACTGGGCAAGTCTACTGTCCGGGACAGTTCCAAGAAGCTGAAGAGCAATGATGTCAGTTTGCAGGCTAACGTGGCTTTGATTCACTTGCTATGCATCTGAGAGCTGGACAATGAGTAAGGATGAGAGAAGACTGTATGCCTTTGAGTTGTGGTGTTGGAGAAGAGCACTGGATATCCCCTGGGCTGCCAAAAGAACAGTTATGTCTTGGAGAAAAGTGCAGAGTGCTTCTTGGAGGTAAAGAGGGTGAAGCTTCGTCACTCGTATTTTGCGCATGTTGCAAGAGGCTATTCCTTGGAAAGGGATCACAATGTTTGGAAAGATGAAGATTTGAAAGAGAGGAAGAGCCCCAGTGAGAGGGATTGATACAGTGCCTGCAGCAATGGGCTCAAGTGTATGAGAGACGATGAGGATGGCACAGAATAGAGCAAGACTCCTATGGTTGTTGATAAGATCATTTTGAGTTATGCTCGACTTAACGGCACCTAACAACAACAACAACAACAACAAAGATATCAGGCTAGAGATCTACAACTATTGACATTTATCAACATTCATAGAGTTCCCAGAAAAGACGCCTGCATTGTGCACTGTGTTCCTTAAAGGGCTATATAAGAGAGGAAGATCCACAGGGCAAAGGAAGGTCTAGCTGTTCTGGAAGGATGGGGTCACGATGCGCCTTCATGGAGCCGGGACCTGCACCACTGCAGCTTTGGAAGATTACTGACAATGAGAACAATCGAAATGAAATTAAATTTAGTCAGAGCCCAAAGGAAACATGTGTAATGTTAATTTCATGGGTGTACCAATGTGTAAAACCTAACAGATGATACGTAAATGAGAAAGGCAGAGAGATGACATTTGGTTCAATAATGCATCAGTGGGCAGAATTTGCGGAAACTACCATTTAAAAAATTGTGAACACAATTTAGAGCCGAGCAAGCTGTCAAGCCAGCCACACCATCCCAGGCTCACAATACAGGGGGGCAGGAGAGCAGCGGCAGGTAAGTCGGGGCTTGGGGCAGTGTGAAGGCACTGGATGGACTTGGACCAGGGTCGTGCTGGCTTTTGATGCTTTGCCAGCACCCGCTTGCCTAGGCACACACATATTCATCTATTCCCCTCACCACTTATGACTGATCTCCCACTTTGGGCGGGAGGCATGTCTTCAATGATTCAGTGCCTCTTTTTTCAAAGTTGTACATGAACCCCAAAATCACTGCTTGAGATCTTTATACTTTGCACACTAAAAATAAGTTCTGAAGTCCTCTTAAAATTACACAGTAGTTTAGTATTGTGGTTGTTGTTGTTGGTTGCCTTCGAGTCGAGCATGACTCACAGCGACCCTATGAACAAAAGGCTTGAAGCCCCTCTACAACTATCGGCATTTATCAAAGTTCATAGAGTTCCCAGAAAAAATGCCTGTGTTGTATACTGTGCTCCTTAAGGGGCTATATAAGGGGAAGAGCCACAATGACACGGATTGACATGGTCACTGTAACCAAGAGTGTTTCTGAGACTCTGAGCATGATGCAGGATGGGCGTAAGGTTTAGATCTGTTACTCAGAGGGTAGCTATGAGTCAGAACTGACTCGATGGTACCCAACAATAACAACATGTGCAAACACTTTGACCAAAGAAACTTCAAAGATTAGAAAGGAACTTAGGGGATAGTGAGTTTATGCTGATGGGAAAAGAACAACTCTGAAGAGGAGGGTAAGAATGAATGCACATTCCCACCTGAAGAATATAATCTATGCCACTTGAATGCATATAATAACATACTAGATATATGTTGCTATGCATATTTTGAACAACTACAATAAAACCAAGCAGCAAAAGCACATTGACACAAATGTAAGGTAAGTTGTTGTTATGTGCCGTCGAGTCGCTTGCAACTCATAGCGACACTGTGTACAAAAGCCCTAAACTCTGCTCTGTCCTGTGCCAATCTCACACTCTCTGACACACCCATCTGGATTACCCCAGTCACCGAATCAATCCACCTCCCAGAGGGCCTTCCCCTCCTGTGCCTGCCCTCCACCCTCCCAAGCACGATGTCCTTCTCCAAGGACCGGTCTCTCCTTACAACATGACCAAAGTATGTCAGATGAAGCCTCAGAATCCTTGCCTCCAAGGAGCAGCCCAGTTTAACCCTCTCCTGGATGAATCTGTTTGTTCTCCTAGCAGTCCATGGTATTCTCAATACTCTTCTCCAACACCAAAGCTCAAAGGCATCAATTCTCCTTCTATCCTCCCTAGTCATTGTCCAACTCTCTGATGCCTAACAAGTGATTGCAAAGACCATGGCCTGTATCAGACGTACCTTAGTCTCCAGAGAGACACCACCATAGGACTTGAAAATATTGGCCTTCTTTATTACCTCTGCATCTCAGTAGAGTCGATACTCAGACTCTATATGTGTATGTATGGGTACAAGAATTATGGTAACATTCTTTAGCTTCTGCTTCCTGAATAAATAATGGTGGAGTTCACCATTATCAGGCTTGTTACCATCATCCTCAACCCATACACCTTCTCAACATAGTGGCTGTAGGATCCCTACTCCTGTCTATATGCCATATTCACATTTCAACATGAGCAGAAATGAGTCCTTTGGTCAATGACAGTACAGGTAATTGGTCTGTAAGAGGGAGACAGAACTCTGCAGAAGATGCTGACCCAAGAAACAACAAGGATGTGGACGGTGCCAGAAGTGCACTGTTGTTATGTGCAGCCAAGTCAACCCATCTCATTGAGGATCCTCTTCGTAGCTGACCTTCTACATAACTGTGCATGATATCCTTTTCCAGAGACTTGAGAATATGTCCACATTTGGTGAGAGGAAGTCTTGGTAGCATATCACATGGATAGATAAACACTTTAACATTTTGTGGAGTGCTTCAGATATCTCAGGTTTGTAGACAGCAGGAGCTTCTGGTGGCCTAGTTCACAGGGAGCTGTGCTGCTAACCCAAAGGCCATACTTCTTAGGTGGTTCAAATCCACCAGCTGCTCTTTGGGAGGAAGATGTGCTGTCTTCCTCTGTGCCATTCACAGCCTCAGAAACCCAACAGAGGGTCAGCAAGGAGTTAGTGCTCACTCGATAGCAGTGAGTTTTGGTGCCAGCAGGATTTTATTAATGCTTCTTATTTTCCTTTTGGAGGAACATTTATTTAAGTGGTACAGCCCTTCTCTGTCAATATGCTGTACTGAGGTAACCTGGGATTGCTATGATGCTGAACCTTGTGTCACTGGAGTGTCAAATGCCATAACAGTTACCCATGGTGGACAGTGTTTGGTGGAACTCCCAGTTTAAGACAGGTTTGGAAGCAGGGTGACATCCACTTCCTAAACAACATGCCTCTGGGAACTCTATGAACTTTGAGAAACAACTATAGTTCTAGAAAGCCTTCAAGTCTTTTGTTCATAGGGTCGCTGTAAGTCGTGCTCGACTCGATGGCAATTAACAACAATTCTCCTTTCTGCATTTTATTCATTTCCTCCTTTCATAAACATTGAAATGGGATCAATAAAATGTACCATCATTATCTTTGCCTCTTGGGGAGAAAAAAAAAGATGGCTGAAAGGATTCAGTACTACCACAGAGCTGAAGCCACAACATGGCTGGACCCTGAAAACATCTCACTCAGCATAATAAATCTATCAAAGATACGGCCATGCAATCTTCATACTAAATGAGCAAATACAGGCAGGGAGGAAAATGTGCAACAATGAATGAATGGGGAAAAGTAATATGGAAAGAAAATGCTGTAAAAAATATATATATGTTGCATTAAAGGATAAATATTAGATAACATCGTTATTGTAGAATGAGTATAGGATCCAGGAGGGGTGAGATAGGCTGGAAGCAGAGGGATGTGGATGTACAGGGGGAAGAAAGGATTAATCATTGGTTTGTACAACTTGTTGGGGGAGGTGAGAAAAATTGGAAGAATTTGTTCTAATTTGTATTAGAATTTTGTAAATAAACTAGTAAAAAAATCATTAATAAAAAATTAAATTTAAAAAATTGAGCAAATACACTAAACCAAAGATTATTTTGTTCCCAGAGGTGGAAGGCAAGGAGAGGGTGGAGATTTTTTTTTAATTTTTATTTTTTAATTTTTGAGAGGGATTGAGTTTATGTTAATGACGGTGGAATGTTTTGGAAGGGGATCATGATAATGGCAGTGCAACACAGAAAATGCAATCAGTGTCATTGAATTGTAAATGTGGAAGTTGTGCTGATGAATGGGTTCATGTTTAGCTTTTAGTGTTATCACGACAGACAATTAAAAAAGAAAAAAGTAAGGATGCTCACACTGTCAGCGGCAGAGCTGGGACTGGAAGGAAGAGACATTTGATTCCTGAACCTCCACCCGGTTCTGCCTTCCAATGATCTCAAGCATGCTGGCAGCGGCGGGTGAGGGAAGGGAGGAAGGAGGTGACTGTTGTTTATGAGAAGCTTTGTGAGTATGTGGGTCTGCACTGGTCAGGGCAATGCTGGGTTCTGCTGCTGAAACACAGCTGTCCCACAACTCAGGAGACGCTGTGCAACACTGGCTCCCTCTCATTCACCCCTTCCCGTCCTGTGAAGGCCCGAGGGGCTTCCACTTCCACTTCGCCCATCCAGAGTTCCCTCACACCCACACAAATGGTGAGGAATGGGTGTGAAAAATTCACATTCACTCTTCACTGCCTAGTGAAACCCAACCAAATCCAAAAGCTACTGAGTTGTTTCTTTTCATTGCAGTACCTACAGAGTAGTCCACGCTAGAGAACTGCTGGTAAACAGCTACACTGCCAACCCAAAGGCAGGTGGTTCGAATCCATCAGCGGCTCCTTGGGTGAATGGTGGACAATCTCCTCCCATATACTTTGCTGCCTATGAAGACCCGCTGGAGGGTCAGCTAGGAGTCAGTTCTGACTTGATGGTATTCAACAACAACAACAACAGAGGTCAGCAGAACAGTCTCGTAGGGTTTCCAAGACAGTTTCCCTTTTTTATTTCCCCCTTTGGGATTGGAGTGCAGATTTAGAAAGCCTATTGGCCTTTCCTTCAATCATTCCCACACGTTTTGTTTCGCTTTATAACATTAACTACAATTCCCACGATGCCCACTTACTGCAATTTTCATGAATCCATCTGTCTTATTCCTTCGTTCCTTCCTCCGGGGCTTTATCCTGGGCAAATGCTGCCCTGCTGACTCTAAAGGGTCAGTTTTTGGTCACCTTATAGGCCTGTCTGTGGTTTGTCTGCAAGCTGAGCCGTGAGTTGCAGTGGGAGGGTTTAGAGGGTGGCCACAGGCTGTGACCTTCACAGAAGCGGACTGCCCCATCCTTGTCCTGTGGGGCAGCTGGAGGGCTAGCAGCCGAGCTCTTTAATTACTACACTACTCACGCTATAGATGGTTTACACTTGATTACTTATCAAAAGGTTGGAGGTTTGAACCCACCTAGAGGTGCTTTGAAATGCAGGCTTGACATTCTGCGTCTGAAAGGCCACAGTCTTGAAAATCCCATGGAGCAATTATTCGCTGACACACATCAGTCATCACAAGTGGGAATGAACTCGAAAACAATTACTAATTAAAGGTTGGTGTCTCGAAGCTACCCAGAGGCTCCACCGCAGAACTCATGGTGATGAGTTTATCCACTGCTGTCGAGGTGATGCCAACTTGTAGTGCTTTGGTGTTGTGTGTGGTCGAGTCAGAAGCGAGCCTCCAGTGGGTATGCAAGGCAATAAACTGCATGGGAGGAGACTATCTATACTTTCACATAGCAGCTGGTGGGTTTGAACCACGTGCCTTTGCTATTACAGCACAGCTTCTGACCACTAGGCCACCAGAGCTCCTTAGTGACCATGTTATTGTTGCTGTGTACCATGGAGTCGGAGCCAACCCATAGCTGACCCTCCAGTGGGTCTTTAAAGGCAGTATATTGCACAGGAGGAGACTGTCCATCCTTCTCCCATGGAGCAACTGGTGGATTCGAACCACTTGTCTTTGAGATTGCAACACAGTTTCTTACCACTAAGTCACCAGAGCTCCCTACTGGCCCAATGTTGTTGTTGTTGCTATGTGCCGTCGAGTTGCTTGCGACTCATAGCGAGCCTATGTACAACAGCCCTAAACTCTGCTCTGTCCTGTGCCAATCGCACTGTCTCTGACGCTCCCATCCCAATTACCCCAGTCACTGAATCAGTCCACCTCCTAGAGGGTCTTCCTCTCCTGCGCTGTCCCTCCACCCTCCCAAGCATAATGTCCTTCTCCAAGGACCGGTCTCTCCTCACAACACGTCCAAATTATGTTAGACGAAGCCTCAGAATCCTTGCCTCCAAGGAGCAGCCTGGTTTAACCCTCTCTAGGATAAATCTGTTGGTTTTCTTAGTAGTCTATGATACCCTCAATACTCTTCTCCAAAACCACAGCTCAAAGGCATCAATTCTCCTTCTATCCTCCCTAGTCATTGTCCAACTCCCTGACACATAACAAGTGACTGCAAAGACCATGGCCTGTATCAGATGCACATTAGACTCCAGAAAGACACCATTGCTCTTCAGTACTTCGGAGACATCCCTAATAGCAGACTCTCCTATCGCAATACACCTTTTCATTTCCTTTTAACCCAATAGGGCTGAGTAAAACTGGTCTGTAGAGTCTCCAAGGCTGTAATGTTTCGATAAACAGACTGCCAAACCTCCTGCTCGGGTTTGAACTGCTGACCTTCCGCTTAGCAGCTAACTGTCTAACCTCTATGCCTAACCAAGGGTCTTTCTACAAACATTACATCCAAAGACATGCCTAAGGAGCTGTTCTCTGGTGTATGTGAAGTTGCCACGAGCTGGGAACGACTCAAAGGCAACTTAAGGCAATGAGCTGAACTGCACTGGGCAGGATGACCCTTCATGCTTATTAACATACCCTGTTAGGGAGACTCCATCACGTGACCCCATACAGAGGCCCTGGAGTCCATCTCAGTGATCACAATGGGTGGGGGTGGGGGTGGGGAGGTGACTCGAGATTGGGAAAATTTGTCATCAAGGACCTCACTCGCCAAAGTGCTCAAGAGTAATGATGTCAGCTTAAAGACTAAGGTGTGTCTGATCTAAGTCATGGTCATTTCAATTACTTGTTATGCATCTGAGAGTTGGACAATGAATAAGGATGACAGAAGAAGAATCAATGCCTTTGAGCTGTGCTGGAGAAGAGTACTGAGTATATTCCATGAACAAAGAGTTCTTGGAGGAAGTACACACAGAGTGCTCCTTAGAGGTACGGATGGTGAAACTTTGTCTTCCCTACTGGGGCATGCTGTCAGGAGGGGCTAGTCCTTGGAAAGAGGCATCATCCTGGGAAAGGTGGAGGGTCAGTGAAACGGGGAAGACCTTCAATAAGGTGGATGGACTGACACGGTGAGGAAAGCATCATCTGGGGCAAGGCTCAGATCTACTGTTCATAGGATTGCTATGGTTCATAGTCGACTCAATGGCACCACCACAACACTAGCATTGAAGGGGTACAGACCAGAGATGCTACTAAAACCCCCACAATTCCCATACAACAAGCAATGATTTTGTTCTGAATGTCCAGTATCGAGGTTCAGAGACATGATCTGCAGCCAATAATGACTGGTATTACTAGGGGGCTTATGGCAAAGTGGGCTTCCGGGCCCTGCCCTGGAGCTCTTATTCCAGAACTTTCCACCTGGCTTCCTGTGACTCCTGCCCACTCTCTGCGAGCCTCAGCCTCTCTGGGAATTCCAGGAGGCAGGGGTGCCCAGGGTGGGAGGGCCGAGGTGCCCAGGGACGGTGTCAACGCTCCTCCTGGTGTCAGGGTCAGGGAGAAGGCGGCCGCACCAGAGCGAGCAGAGCGGACGTTCATTAAGTGCCTCTCTCTGACTCTCTCGCACATCTCGAATTGCTGGGAGCATATTCTAAGACTAACCTGTCAGCCGGTGACAACTAAATTACCAACCTCGCCTTCCCCTGTGCCCCGTATCCCTGTCAGATCCGCAGCCACGTTAGCAGGAGACTGGCGCCCGGAGCCGGCTCCCAGCACGGGAAGGTGACCCTTCTGCTGGCATGGGGCCACGTGACAACATGTCCTGAAAACAGCAGGGACCACGGAGTGCTTGGAAATAACCTGGAAGGGAGAGAACCCCTCCCACCGGAACACCCAAGAAATGCAGCGACCACTGGATTCGTTTCCAGCATCCTCTTCAATGGACACATGGCTGCACTCTTAGCCAACGGACTGCAGTGACCAGGACAGCTTCTAGAGCTGGCCCGTGGAAACCTCTCATACATATGCCTCCATGCCTGGTCTAGTGGATAAGGTGTTGTGTCACCATGCTAAAGGTAAGCAATATGAATCCATTAGCCGCTCCGGGGGAGAAAGATGGGCAAACTATGCCCATGTGACTTACAGCCTCTGATAATCTGCTGGAGGGTCAGCTATGACTTGGTTCTGACTCCACGGCAGTGACCTTGACTTTCTGAGCTTCTGAGTGAGAAGCCATCGTATTTCAGTGGTTACAGCACTCAGATGCTGAGGGAAAGAACATGGTGACCTTGAGTGTGGTGGTGTGTGGTGGGTGGAACATAAGCTGGAAGGGAGGTAGATCCTTGTATCACTTCCTGGAGGGGACAGCACCAAGCACTTCCATTCTGGATGCTCTGTGATTTGAGATAGCAATGTCTTTCATGTCTGAGATCTTACAAGTTAGTGGGAGCTTTTTTATTATAGCAGAGAAGCTGGGTGGTGTGGTCAGTGGAATACTCAATTATATTTGTAATTACTTGCTATGCATCTGAGAGTTGGACAGCGACTAAGGATGACAGAGGAAGAATCAATATCTTTGAGCTGTGGTGTGGAGAAGACTCTTGAACATGCCATGGACCACCAAGAGAACTAACAGGTCTGTCTTGGAGAGGTTCAAACCAAGTTTCTCCTTGGAGGCTAGGATTCTGAAGCTCCATCTCACATATTTTGGGCACGTGGCCAGGAAGAACTGGTCCTTGGAGAAGGACATCATGCTCGGAAAGGTGGAGGGACAGTGTAGAAGAACAAGACCTCAGATGAGATGGATTGATACAGTAGCTAGGGCGAGTCAGTGAGACTGGCCAGGGAAAGGCAGGCTTCAGAGCTGCTGTACATAAGGTTGCTATGAGTTGCAGGTGACTTGATGGCACACAACAACAACAACAACAACAAAGAACATCATCATTAAAAGGATGGCTGTTCAAGTACTAGGATACATTGGAAGAAAAGCCTGGTGATCGGTTTCTAAAAGGTTCCAGCCCTTCTCTGCACACTTAGGGTTGTTCTGAATTGAATCAGCTCATTGACAACTCATTTGACTGGCTGGTTCATTACAGCAGCAAGCTCCCCTGGCTCATGTAAAGATTATGCAGTTAGGTTCCACAGGCAGAAAGGGCTGCATTCAAATTCTAGGGCCACCAGATCTAGCTGTTTGTGTTAGAGAAACTGTAAAAATCTCTCAAAGCCTCAGTCTCCTCCTGGGTAAAGTGGAAATGAATATGTAGCTCTACCACCACTGAGTCAGTTCCGACTCATAGCAACCCTCTGTCAGGTTTCTGAGGCTGTAAATCTTAATGGGAGCAAACTGTCTCACCTTTCTAATGGATACACTGTAATTAAAGGGTGTGGCAGGCAGCCACTGTTGTTGTTAGGCTGTCAAGTTGACTACAACTCATGGTGACTCTATGAACAAATGATGGAGACCTACCCTGTCCTATTCCATCAGTCACTGTTAGCTGTTACATATGCTAACATTATATACATCAGACTGGAGCTCTGGTGGCCTAGTGGTAAAAAAAGTGCACTGCAGTCTCAAAGGCACATGGTTCAAATCCACCAGCTGCTCTATGAAAAAAAGATGGGCAATTTCCTCCTGTGAGATTTACTGCCTCTGGAAACCCACTGGAGGGTCAGCTATGAGTCTTGACTGACTTGAAGGCACACAACAACAACAAAACCAGCAATACATAATAATAATAATAATAAAATATGTAATACATAATAAGTATTATAATTATATATCATATTATTATATTATCTATTTGCCACATCCTGTCAGTCACAAGTCATGGGGGGAAATTGTGAAATTGTTGAATACAGATTTCCACGGGCCAGGTACTGAGTAACATGTCATGCATATTTCTTGAATGAAGTACCTTGCATGTGCACACCTAGTCCTCCCTCAAGGACAAAATCTACTTTTCATAATCAGTCTTAGCAGGGCACCTGTGCATAGACAGCCCAGCAAATGTTTGCCTGTTGCCTTATGCAGGTAAGCCGCTGTTGTTGTTGTGTGTACCACAGAGTTGGAAGCGACCCATAACTGACCCTCCAGCAGGTTTTCACAGGCAATTAATTGCACAGGAAGAGATTGCTGATCCATCTCCCGTGGAGCAGCTGGTGGCCTTGAACTGTGTGCCTTCAGGATTGCAGGGCAGCTTTTTGCCAGTAGGCCACCAGAGCTCCACTTATCAGTCCCTAGTTTTAAGGTGCATTTGTTATAGGATTTATCACTGATTTTGTCCCTGGAATTCCTTTCCCTCCACTCTCCCCTCTCCTTTAATCACTGTCTCTGTTGGCTCTGTCATTCCCAGTGTCTCCACCTTTTGCACGACTGGTTACACAGTCCGTGAGTCTCCGCGCAAACGAAAGGAGTCTGGCAACATAGTGGATGAGCTGTAGGCTGCTCACCAAAAGGCCCCCGGTTCAAATCCACCAGCCACTCCATGGAGAAAGAAGATGCTGTCTACTTCTGGAAAGGAGCAAAGCCTTGGAAACCCTGTGGAGTGCTGATTTCTGCCCTGCCCTATAAAGTGTCTATAAATCAGAAAGTAGTGTAGCAGCACTGAAACGTACAAATGAAAACACAGAGCCTTTTTGTGAAGGAAAAGAAAATTTAAAAATTACAAAGCATTCCAGCAAGGTGACGGCAGAGTGTTAAACCAAATGCGACCCTTCTTTGCTTTCTTGCGCTAGTTATCAGCCAGTCCAGAAAGTTCTCTGACTAACTTCTTGTAAAACCCAGACATTTGCCACCTGCATGCTGTCTGAAGGGTTCTCTGCACAAGAAGGTGGGGGGGCTGAAGTCCCAATTTTCTTTTGGTATATTACTTGTCAGAAAGCGAAATGGGATATAATTATGGTGTGACATTTCCAACAGCAAATACGTTCCAGCGTAAGCAATTAACGCCGGTTCTTCTGGCAGGCTTAGAAAGATTACTCAGAGACGGTGGTAAGCGACAGTGCCCCGTGAATAATAAATAACGCCGAATCACAGCTGAGTTGCATGCAAGGACCAAAGTTCATGTTTCCTGATGAGGATGGACTGGGTCCGTTACCCTCCTGTCAGTTTCACGGTGCTGAGCAGATTCGGATCACAGGTACTCTGGATTTATTATCTACACTCCGTATTTACCTCGTGCCCAGGAGCATCTGAAACAAACAAGCTAATGGAAACACCATGCACATTCTTTGCAGCTGCTGGAAGTCTTCAGAAGGGCCCTGCATTTGGAGGAGACCGCCGTGGGGATGGGATGACAGCTTGCATTGAGATTTCTCATCGTTGGGAGTTCTTGTGGCTCGATGTCTTCCTTCACTGATGATGTGCCAAGATTCACATGGATATATGTGACTCAGAGCAGAGCAGGGAAACAATGCATGGTTCAAAATCAGGAAGGCAGTGCATCAGGGATGCATCCTGTCTCCGTACCTTTTCAATCTATATGCAGAACAGATCATTGGGGAGGCTGGGCTTTATGGGAATGTGGCATCAGGACTGGAGGAAGATTAATCAACAATCTATGCTATGCAGATGACACAACTTTGCTTGCTGAAATTGAGGAGGACTTGAAGTGTTTGCTGCAGAAGGTCAAGGACCAAAGCCTTAAATATGGATCAAAGCTCAACATCAAGAAGGTCAAGATTCTTACCACTGGGCCAATTGGGAGTGCCATGATGGATGGCGAAGATATTGAGGTTGTTAACAGTTATAGCTTGCTCAGCTTCACAATCAACACTCTTGGTACCAGCAGTCAGGAAATCAAAAGACGAACTGCATTAGGAAAATCTGCTGTCAGGAACCTCTCCAGAGTACTGATAAGCAACATTGTCAGTCTAGAGCCTAACGTGCACCCAATCCAGGCCATTACTTTGCAATTACTTGCTATGCATCAGAGAGATGGACAATGACTAAGGATGACAGAAGAATTATTAATGCCTTTGAGTTGTGCTGGAGAAGAGTCTTGAACATACTATAGATCGCCAAGAAAACAAATGAGTCTGTCTTGGAGAGGGTGAAACCAAGTTTCTCCTTGGAGGCTGGGATTTTGAAGCTCAGTCTTACATACTTTGGGCACGTGTCCAGGAGGGACTGGTCCTTGGAGAAGGACATCGTAGTCAGTAGGGAGGGGCAAGAGAAGAGGAAGATAGCAGATGAAATGGATTGATACAGTAATTGGGGCAATGGGGACAAGTGTGTTAGTCTTTGAGACTGGCTCAGGACAGGGCAGGCTCCAGAGCTGCTATGCGTAGGTTGCTAAGGCAACTCGACAGCATATAAAACAACAACAACAACATATGTGCCTTAATCTATGCCCCTGCCTCTTAGTCCGTCTTAGAGCAGTCCAAGGAAGATCAGCTCCTTCCGATTACATTTGTGTAGTTTGAGGTTTCAGAAATCCAAACCAATGACGACAACATCCACAGCGTCTGAAAGGCTCACGTGCCCGTTCTAGGGAGGTGTCAATGGTAATGCACAAAGGCTTAGGAAAGGTGTTCTGACCCTCTGACTTCTGGTACTGTCACCAGGTCATTCCTGGTGGGGACGACTGTCCTGTGCATTGTGGGAGGGGCAGCAACTTCCTTGAACACTGCCTACTGGGTGCCAGGGGACCCCTCACTCAGCTGTAACCACCAAAAATACACCTGCACCATGGCTGGGAAATGGTGAGTCTCTGTTATGGTTTTAGGTAATTTGGCCAAGACGACCAGTGAAGGTCACATACTATGATCTATGATCCAACATGGGGATAATGCTGAATTGGTAAATATCACATATGTCCATACACATATATAGACAGCATTATAAAGTTCTCTCCAGACATGGCTGAACACCCACTAGAGGGGTTGTTATTTGATTGGCTCATGCCTCGAGCCAATGGCTTAACCTCTTGTACCCTTCTCTGCCTCACAGAGATGCTCTGAGCATGAGACACGGTGATGAAGGGAGGTGCCCCAGTGCCTGGCACTAGAAGAGCTCTGTGAGAGTTCCGCACTATGTATTCCTTCATGCCAGCCTCATGCTTGATGACCAGCAGTTGAGCACTAACAGTTATGCTCTGACCAATGTCAGGTTTACAAAGATAAATAATTGCCCTTTGCTCCACTGAAGGGGCCAGAAAAACTAGTGGACAGTTAGATCAACAAATGACAGACTTCAGTGCAATTCAGGACTTGTCAAAAAGAAGTGGAGGATACCAGGCAGTCAGAGCTGTGAATAAGATGCTGCAGAGAGAAGCTGACGCTTGGGTGAAGCAAGTGTTTTCTAAGAGACACATCTGAGGAAAAGCATGAGAGCCAGAAGACTGCGCATGTGCAAAGGCAGAGTGGTGCAAGTGGCTCAGAACCATCCAGAGTTTGGCACTGGGGGGGGGGGTAAATTTTATAGCAAACACAGGGCAGGGCGAGGGCAGCAAGGGGTATGGCAGAGGCAGAAAGGCAACAAGATAACAAAGGGCTCCGACATATATCCTTCTCAGCTCCTCTGTCGACACCCAGGAACTCCCAGCAAAATCCAACCTCAAAACTGGCTCCTGGGAAACAGTGCTGTGATCGATTAGCAATGTCTGCTGGAGCTCAGGAAGGAAGAAGAGCCCCAAGCTGCAGGGTCTTTACTGGTTGTATTCAAGGAATGGTTCCCAGCAGGGGAGTGGGGACATTTTTTTTTAATTAGTGTGTGTGTGTGTGTGTGTTTGTGTGCCTCTGGGATTGCAGCACAGCTTCTTGCCACTAGGCCACCAGAGCTCCCCTCAGTGGGGACATTTTTAAGGCCCTTTCTAGAATGAATCTATCTATCTATCTATCTATCTATCTATCTATCTATCTATCTATCTATTATCTATCTATCTATCTATCTATCTATCTATCTATCTATCTATCTATATCTATCTTTCTACCTACCTATCAATCATCTATCTACAAATGAAGTTTTTCTATACATACATGTATTCATATAAATATATAAATGTATGAATATATGCATATAGAGAAAGATGACATTTTTGTCGTGTACCTTCGAGTTAGAATCAACTCACAGTGACCTTCTACTGGGCTTTCAGAGACAGTAACTGCAGGGAAGAATATTGGCATCTTTAGTCTTGCAGAGCAAATGGTGGGTTGGAATTGCATGTCTTTGGGTTGGCAGTGCAATTCCTTACCACTAAGCCACCAGTGCTCCCTACTGAAAGATACATATAAAAGTCTGTCTATATGCTTAGTGGTAAGAAACTGTGCTGCAGTCCTGAAGGTACACGGTTCAAATCCACCATCTCCTCCTGTGCAATTAACACGTTGCCACACACTTTTAAATTGACGACCGTGCTTAGAAACACATTTTTTCCCCTTGCTGTATTACCGTCATTTGCGGCACTGCCTCTGAAAACTCACTTGAGGTTCGGCTATGGGTTGGTTCAGACTCAACAGCACACAACACTGTATTTGTATCTGTATCTGTAGTCCATAAGGAGTTTTGCTGCTGACCCAAAGGTGGTGTCTTTCTGGTGATGTGAATCGACTTGTGGCTTCAAGGAAGGAAGGTGCACCATCTCCTTCCCTGCAATGTAAAGCCTACTAAAATCCGCTGGAGAGCCAGCTATGAGCTGTCACAGTGAGTACAGATGCTGAACACTGGAGCTTGCAGACAGACTAGGAAGAAAGGCCTGGCGATCAGCTTGCAAAGATCAGCCACTGAAAACCACAGGACCCTAACAGGCCAACTCAGAAGTGATCACAGGGCGGGCACAGGACTGGGTAGTAGTTTGTCCTGTTGTGTACAGAGCCATCATGCGTCTACGCCGAGTGGAAGGCAGCTCACAGCACCCCCAGCCTGCCTCTCACCCTCCCAGAGGCCCGGCTATAAATGAGGCAGCTGTTTCCAGCGGGGACTCACGCCTGATCTGAAGCTATTCTTGATTGAAGGGATTAGTGAAGGACGACAGAAGAAAGTCATTACTGAATAATCCCCTGCACATTTCATAGTCAACACTGTGTGCATATGATCCTTGTAATCCAATTAGGTGGTGCAGGCGCTATATCTTAATTCCTGGCTTCATTGTGACTTGCCAGGGTCCCAGGCAAACCTTGTTTAATAAGGTGTCACCTACACAACGGGGGTGCATACAAAATAAGTGCACTAGAGGAAGAGGCGAATGTGGCCAGGATTTCCGTTCCCAAACAGTCAATGTGAGGTGAAGCCCAGCACCATCACTGTGGAGCATCTCGTCTCTCTCCCTGCGTCCACTCTGGCCCTCCATGAACGCTGAATACAGTGTCCCGTCATATTGTGTCCCCACAAACAATCTAACAGTGCTATTCTCGTTCCTAGGTGTGCTACTGAGACCATTTCAACTCGGAATCATCATTCAGAGTACAACTACTCATTGCATTTTCTAGGCTGTGATTTTATAGGTACAGATCACCAGGCATTTTTTTCCTGAACTGCTTTTGGGTGGGTCTGAACTGCCAACCTTTCGGTTACTGCATCACCAGGGCTCTTAATCTAATAATAGTTAGCTATCATCACGCTATCTTGGGGCATTTTATAGATTACATGCCTAGATTTTTATGTGACTGTGTTTTAAAAAATTGTCAGGCCTTTCTCCTTACTCTATCTTAATCTGGAAGTTTCAATGAAACCTGTTCACCACTGTCACTAAATCACAAGAACTCCCACACTGAGGATCCAAGGCTGTGATGTGAAATGGGGGAGAATGTCTACCTGTTTATCTTGTGGAGTGGCTGGTAGGCCTGAACCTCTGACCTTTTGGTCAGTAGCCAATATACTAGGCACAAACTGTTCTCTAATTTCTATCAAGTCAGAACCAACTCCTAAGCTTCACTGGGTTTGTGAGGCTGTAAATTAAAAGGGAGGAGCCCCACCTATCAGGGAAGCAAGTGAATTCAAACTTCCAGAGACACAGCCTGCTGGTCAGCAGTGTAACATCCTACAGACTATACCAGAGCTCATCGTATTGTTTCGCAACCTAGAAACCTCCAATGACGGGTGAATAGTGGTCATCCATGAGAACGTGCATTGGTCAGAAATGGAACCAGGGGAAGTGAGAATTCTATCCCTGAACCACCAACAGTAAACCTCCTGCGTTAACCAGAGAAACCAGCAGAGGCAGCTGTCCCTACATGTGGGCACGTGGACTGGCTTGGGGACAAACTGTGTGTTTGGGCCTGGCATGGCTGGACACGACAGGAAGAGGGGATGTTGATGATCCCCATCAGATTAATTGGAATTTAGAGGGAACATGTTTTGCTCCCAGCGCTCAGCGATGCCGCAGGGAGGCAGGGCTCAAGTCAAGCAGCTCAAATCTGAACTTGCAAAGGGATCAGGTTTGTGAGGTCAACACAGGAAGTGGGCTGGGTGGTGGTGGGAGCAGAGAGAGTAAGATCCACTCGCCTTGTCTGATGGGGGTCTCTACTCGTCGGGTCAAACGTGTTGTCCAAAGCTGTGTATGTGTGTGCACATCAGAGTCTGATTTTCCAAAAGATTTCAGAAATATGTTTCTCTATGGGCAACAGGCGCTCTGGTGGCCTACTGGCAAAAATCTGCACTGTGATCCCGAAGGTACATGGTTCAAGGCCAACAGCTTCTCCACAGGAGAAGGATGGGCATCTGAAAACCTGCCAGAGGGTCAGCTATGGGTCAGTTATGACTTTACGGTACACAACAACAACAATGGGCAATAGTCCAATTTTTTCTTTTTCTTTTCTTTTTTTTTTTACAATATCCATATGAACTTTATTACAGATCTGGGAGGACAGCAAGTTCCCATCAAAAAACCTGCCTCCTCATCTAGGAGTGGTCATTACACCAACTCACTTAACAATGCACTTTTGTTAGTAAAAATCAAAGAGTTTCCACATCTGAAAGAAACACACAAAACAAAACTCAAAACATTCACACCCTGAAAGGCTAACTCAAGAAAGGCCAACCTCCCCTCCTGGCAAACAGGCAGATTATGATACAATTTACGTATGACTGGGAAAGACCATTTCAAAGAGGTAAAAGCTGATGTAGGAAAGATGCATTTCCTAACGGTTCTAATTTTAAAAAAATCTGTATGTGAGCCAAATGAAATCCATATGCCCGACTTCCCTTCACAGGCTCACAGGACCAGGCTTTTGTTGTCACCATTGTTGACAATACACACAACAACCACAAGCCAATTCAATGGTTTCTATAAGTGTGATTTAATGACACTGATTACATCCTTTGAGCTGGACATCCGGTTCTCACCCTCCTTTCCTGAGTTGTTCCTCCCCTACGAAAAAAACCTCAGGACCCTCTAAGTGCCCTGCACGTATCTTCCAATTGTTGTTGTTGTCATCACTGTGAGCTTTTAAAAAAAGTACAGTGTCAGGTCAAGCATTCTTCGCTTCAGGCTAAACTGCATTTGGGGCTTATTTTTGATTTAAGGTTTAAAGATTTTTTTTTCAGGATAATAGTTTTGGACTACATCTCAACAAAAAGAAACCAAAAATTCTCACTACTGGACCTACAGACAACATCATGACAGAGGAAGAAAGATTGAAGCTGCCACGGATTTCATTTTACTTAGATCCACAATCAACACCCATGGTCATAGCAGTCAAGAAATCAAAAGATACGTTGCACTGGGAAAATCTGCTCTCGAAAATGGTCTTTAAAGTACTACAGAGCAAGGATGTCAAGTTAAGGACTAAGGTATGCCTGATCTTCAGTTGCTTCATATGCAGGCAAACACTGGGCCATGAATAAGGAAGACTTAAGAACTGATACTTTTGAATTGTTGTGTTGGTAAAGACTATTGAGGCTTCCTTCTCTGTAGGCTGGTGTGTGTGTGGGGGTGGGTAGGTAGTGCGGTGTTTTGAGTGAAGACGTAAGCTCTCTAGTGAGGCATGAGCTGTGTGACCCTGGTAAATCCCTTTTTAAAATGAGACTACATATGGCATCCAAGCCAAAGGGTTTTAAGTGTCAGATTAAATGAAATAAGTAAGGAGATCTGTGGTAAGTTTTCAGTAATGCTGACTATTGATTGGTGATGATGTTGCTGGCGGTAGTTAAGAGTAGGATGGTCATGGAAGAGGTGATGGTAATGGTAATGACTTGAGTGGTGATGCGGATGGAAGCTGTGCGGATAGTGATGGTGGTGGTGGCAATGATGGCAGAGATGAGGATAGCTCGTTAGGTGTGGCTGAATTGACCTTAACTCCTAGGTTGAGGACAGTGGTGGTGGTAATGGACTTGGAGGTGACAGAAGAAATGGAAATGATGGTGACGGCAGTGGTGGTGGTGGTATTAGTGGTAGTGATCATGGAAGTTATGCTGATAGTGATGTGGTGGAAGTAATAATGGCAACAATGAGGACAACGGTGGAGGGAATGGACATGATGGTGACAGAGGTAATGAAAAAAAATGATGGTGATGGCAGTGGGATGGGTCGTAGTGGGGGTAGTAGAAGCCATAATGGAGGTGGTGATGGTCATGATGATGGTGGTGACGGAGGTGAGAATGGTGGTGTTGGTGATGATGAAGTGGTGATGGTGATGATGGAGATGGTGATGGAGATGATGGTGATGACGGAGGTGGTGAGAATGGTGGTGATGATGATGGAGGTGATGAGAATAGTGGCGGTGATAATGGTGAGAATGGTGGTGATGGTGACAATAGAGGTGGAGAGATGGAGGTGGTGGTGATGATGATAATGATGGTAGTGGTAGTGATGGAGGTGATGAGAATGGTGGTGATGGTGACGATAGAGGTGGAGATGATGGAGATGGTAGGTATGATGATGATGGAGGTGGTGGTGGTAATGATGGTGGTGATGAGAATGGTGGTGGTAGTGGTAAATGAAGGTTGTGATTATGGATGATAATGGTAATGTGGGTGGTGATGATGGAGATGGTAATGATAATGGTGGTGGTGATGATGGAGGCGGTGGTGATACTGGAGATGATAATGAGAATGGTGGTGGTGATGCTGGAGATCGTGATGATGATGTTGGAGGTACTGATGATGATGGTGGTGGTGATGATGATGGAGGTGGTGATGATGGTGGTGGTGATGATGGTGGTGATGGTGATGGTGATGATGATGATGGAGGTAGTGATGATGATGGTGGTGGTGATGATGGAGGTGGTGGTGATGCTGGAGATGATAATGAGAATGGTGGTGGTGGTGATGGAGATCATGATGATGATGGAGATGATGATGATGGTGGTGATGGTGATGATGATGGTGGTGGCATGCTCTCTATTTGAGTGTTTCCTCACCTTCTCTCTTCTCTTGGTAAAATTATATTCACACCTATCAATTTTGCTCAAACACTACAACATGCACTGACTGCCTCCTTGTGGGCACACGTCTCCCTCTTCTCTGTTCTGCAGCGTGTAGTTAATGCCTCTATTCCACCACCCTCTGCATGCTATCAGGATTCCTGCACCACCTCGTGTCTCCAGGAGCAGCCTTCCCTCACCCTGACCATACATATGTGTCCATCCGCTTCCAAGCAAAGGCCCATATCCAACAAGGTGAGTCACCAGAACATGTTAACATTCCTTCTGTCCAGAAGCAGCTCCTCAGGATTCTTGCATCCCTGCCTGCTTCAAGGAGACCTCAAGGAAACCCACCCCCAGCTTTAGATCACTTAGACGAGATGGGTGTGGCTAGGAGACATGCTTCACGTCAAGATGTCACCTAACGATCCCACTTAAAGGTAGTGAGTGACAGGTGCCAACGCTGAGCACAGCAAAAGGACGGCCTGGGGGAGAAGCCCAGCTCCCTGCCATGAGCGATGACAGGGACTTCTGACTGCTGAAATGAATGAGAGTCATCCAGGTGGATGTTCCTGTAAAAAAAGTGTGGCGTGCGAGGCTGTCGGCATACCAACCAGTCTCAGCGAAGCCGTGGTGCCAAGCTTGCGTCCACAGGCTGGCGGCGCCAGGGTCTGCCCAGCCTGCATACAGATTTCTTGGACTCATGCCCTGTTTAGCTTGTTTTCAGTTGAAATAGTTGTCACTTCAATCAAGAGTTTTCATGTGTAAGTTCAGAGTTCTTCCTTTGAAAGTAAATGAGGAGGTGAGCAAGCCTGGGCATGCGGTTCAAAAGCCAGGACAATCAGGTATGTTAGATAAGGCCTTATCTGCCTGCTGCAGGCCCATTGCACTGGGGCCCCGTCTGGCATCTGGGGGGATTCTATGACCCTGGATTTACCTAAATGTGCCTGGGAAGAAAGGCCTGGTTTACCTGTGAAGAAATCAGCCCCTGAAACCCTACAGAGCACAGTTTGGTTCTGACACAAACGAGATTGCCATGTGTCAGAATCTACCGGCAGGCAACTTAGGTTTCTTTATTATTACTACTTGTTTATTTTGTCATTGGTAAAATCGGTTTTCAGGGACCTCTGGAGAGTCCTGAAGAGCAGTGATGTCATACTAGAGACTAGGGTGAGCCTGATGCAGGCCATAGTCTTTGCTATCACTTGCTGTGCATCAGAGAGCGAGACAATGACTAAGAATAAGAGAAGAAGAATCAAAGCCTTTGAGTTGTGGTGCTGGAGAAGAGTGCTGAAAAGGCTGTGGACTGCCAGGTGAACAAACAGGTTTGTCCCAGAGAGGGTAAACCAGGCTGCTCCTTGGAGGTAAGGATTCCAAGGCTTCATCTGACATAATTTGGGCATACTGCAAGGAGGGACCAGTCCTTGGAGAGGGACATCATACTTGGAAGGTGGAGGGACAGCATAAGAGAGAAAGATCCTGGATGAGATGGATTGAATCAGTGATTGGGGCAATGGGGGTAGGTGTGTTAGAGACAACGGAATTGGCTCAAGATAGAGTAGGGTTCAGAGGTGCTGTACTTAGTGTTGCTATGAGTCAGAGCTGACACGGTGGCACATAACAACAACAACAACATTTTATTATTATTACTTGATTTAAAATAACTTTGTTTCCTCGTGGCCTAGTGGTAAGAAGCAGCATTGCAATCCCAAAGGCATGTGGTTCAAATCCACCAACTGTTCCACAAGAGAAGGATGGTCAATCTCCTCCCGTGGGATTCACTGCTTCTGAAAATCCACCGGATGGTCTGGTTCAGACTCGATGGTATTAAAAAACAACAACAAACTTGTTTGAAGCAGTACGAAATTGTAGAAATGCCCACTTTCTAACAGCTAAGAACATAAACTTAGGAGGAGTGTAGGCTTGGCTTCAAATCCTGAGGCAGCCTCTGGCTAGCTGGCTGACCACAGACAAAGGACTCACTCTCTAAATCCAGGCCATGAAGATCTGCATTGCTAATCTAAAGACAGTATCTTCCTGGAGCTCCGAATCCACCAGCAGCTCCAAGGGCCGGGGAAAAGAGGCAATCTCCTCCAGTGTGATTTTCAGCCTCAGAAACCCAATAGCTGTAAGTTGATTCCAACTCCACAGCAGAGAGTTGAGAGTTGAGCCTGTGAGTCAGATACAGATGCAAATGATAGTTAAGAGTGGATCCTCATTGCAATAACATGGGAACAACCAAAATGTCCAACTGCAATTGAATGGATTGAGAAATTATGGTACTACTACACAGCATGCAGGAGTTAACTTGGGAGGGACTGGAGAGCATTATGCTAAGTGAATTAACTCAGTCCCATAAGGACAAATACTGTATAAGACCAGTAATGGTCTTATACAGTATTTGTCCTTATGGGACTGAGTTAATTCATACTGTAGAATGTGTATGAGGATCCAAGGAGGGAGGGAGGGAGCAGAGAGGTGAGGATGGGGGGGGAGTGGGGAGTGGTGGTGGTCGTTAATCATAGAGTCCCACAATGTGATGGGTGGAAGGATGGGTGGGTAAAGGATCCAGTGTGGAAAACAATGTATATGAATTTTGTAAGTAAACCAGTATAAAACTTTGATTAAAACAAAAGAGTGCATATTCCATATTGAAGGTCTCAACGCAAAGACAGATGTGGAGAGAGAGAGAGACTGTGTGAGGTGGAGATTGTCATCGTCCTCATTTTACAGACAAGAGACTGGGATTAGAGGGATGGAGTGACCTACTCAAGAACACACAGTTAGCAATTGGTAGAGTGTGGACAGCCAAACAGAGCCTTCCTCTTGGGCTCAAGTTCATCACCACTACTCACACCAGATGCTTCTCCTCCCAGGCCAGCCACATCCAGTAACAAAACTGTACATTCCACTGTATCGTATACAGACCCTGAGAACTGCCCTATCCTGCGTATCTTAACAGGACCATCACCTCAACTGGCCATGCTTTATGTTTCTGTCTCTCTACACACAGGCTCACAGGTGCCCCTGGGCCATGAGCAACTAGGAGTCTTGCAATCCCAACAGGTGTGTGCCCCTTGCCTTAGCAAAGCCTATTTGCTTAATGAATAAATAAGTACATGCAAACCTTATAATGAATAAAAGCACATGCAAAGCTATTAACAAATAAGTAAGCATATGGAAATAAAATAATGAATAAGTAAGCATATGCAAATCTAATCATGAATAAGTAAGCGCATGCAAAATCAATCACAGCCGCTATTGACACTGAGAAGATCAAAACAAGGGATCTCGGGTGGTCTAGTGGGTAAAGAGTTGTACTGACAACACAAAGGAATGGGGTTAGAAACCTCCAGCTGCTCTTGGCAAGAAAGATAGGCACACGCTTGCCATGCTGATACAGCCTCTGAAAACCCAGTGAAGGGTCAGTTATGACAGGGTTCTGCCTCAACGGCAATGAGTTAGTTGAGATAAAAATAACAAGGGTAATGAACAAAGTCAGTTCCTTGTCAACCTTTGATGTTTCCCAACAACCCTACTGAGTTAGTATAGTAGAGAATTCACAGGCAAACCCCAAGACCCCAGCGGGAGGGAAGACAGTGAGCTAATCCAAGAATAAGGACAAAGACGCACACCTCTGGCACCCTTCCCCAGCCCTGAGGCTCAAACCTCCCCAAAGCGAGATGAAGGCAGCGCTCTTTGGTGCAGATCCACAGTAAATGATTACTTAGCCCACAGAGAAACGTCTGTCTGCAAGACTGTGCTAGTTATTAACCTATCATAATAAAATAGATTGTGCGATAGTAATGAATAAGGCCATAATGGCTTGTTGGCAGTTTAATCAATGTTTCTCAACTGCAATCGAGCAAAAATAGGTAACTGAGGATCATTTGATCTACATTTTTATTAATTTTATGCCATTTGTCTTCTGGTTGTTTTAATGATCTTCTCATTAAGAGAAAATGAACAAACTCCCTGAAAGGGGGGAAGAAGCAAAAAAAAAAAAAAAAGTGGAAAAGGTAGAGTCATCTTGCCTTATACAGCCACTGTTTCGCTTCAGGATGGAAAAGAGCTTATTCCAATTCAGTCTGGTGATACAGGTTTCTAAGTCTAATTAAATGCAGGTCGTGATTTCAGGAAGAAAAACTCATACTGCAGACAAGCCCAAGAATGTTTTCGAGTTCTTTGCAAGCTAAAGCGTGTCAGGGCTGCTCGGTTCTTCAGGAGAAAGCCAGTCTCGCTGCTCTTCTTTTTTATTTTTTTTCTTTGTAAAGTCAATATTTT
>NW_006399867.1:8523211-8568183 GCF_000299155.1 Elephantulus edwardii
GCCCCCACCTCCAGCTCACTCTTCTCTTTGAAAAGTAAAAGAAAAATGATTTCATTGTTATACAATACCTCCCCCCAAGTCCACTGCACTCCACAGCCTTTGTTCTGGACTCCTGTCATGACAATAATACCTAAACACATATCCCTTTTAAACAGTTCTCTCCCTCATTTGTTTCAGTGCAGTATACATTATTTGTCCCATCTTTCTCTGTCTCCCCTCAAACTCGCTATCAGTGCCATTTTACAACAGTGGCGGTATGCAATATTTGTCCTTTTGTGACAGAGATAATTCACTCAGCATAATGTCCTCCAGGGTCACCCGTTTGGTATAATATTTCATTAGTTTGTTGTTTTTCAGTGCTGCATAGTATTTCATACCACATCTTCTCTATCCAATCGTCTGTTGATGGGCACTGAGGTTGTTTATCGCTGCTCCTGTTATGGAGGCCAATCTATGATCTCTCAACCCTTGCTTGCTAGCTGGCCACACTGCACTATACCGCTATGATGCTGGAAGCTCAGACTCGTAATTAACGAGTCAGAACCGCCTCATTGCCGGTGCCGCCACTGGATTTCCAGGGCTGTCAATGGCACAGAAGGAGGCTGCCCATCTTCCTCCTGCGATGCACTGATGTATTTGAACTGTCAAAAATGCACGGCCTTTGGGTTGGCAGCTCAGTTCTCTAACCATGAGGTAACCACACCTCCAATCCTGCTGGAAGCATGGAAGTGGCAGAGAGCAAAGATGGTTAAATTTCACCTCACTTCCTTTGAGCCTATTTTCAGGAGCCAGTCGTTAGAGAGAGTCATGCTGGGAAAGGCAGAGGGTCTACGAAGGAAGGGAAGACCCTTAGCAAGACGGACCGACTCAGAGGCCACCTCAATGTGCTTGGGCAAGGACAGAGGTCCTGAGGATGGTGTGTGTGTGTGGGGGGGCAATTTTATTCACAGGGTCGCTATGAATTACAGTTGTCTTGGCACCACCTGACCACAACCCTGATGTTTCAAATACCAGCAGGGTGTCTCATGGTGGACAGAAACTCTTTCAAATCAGAAAGCCCTGAAAATCTCTTTTTTAAAATCCCCCAATGAATGGAGCACTACAGAGCAGTGCTTACCACCATGCTGGGAGAGTGGAGGTGGAAGGCACCATGCAGGGATTCACACTTCCTCACAAAGTTGATAAGAGGACCAGCCAGTGTTTCCTTCCTGTGGACCTGAGGTTGCCACAAGATCAGAATTGACTCGACAGCAACTAACGATGACAGGCATGAGAAGTCCGGTGTTTCCTAGGTTTGTCCCTGCCCTCACTATGATGATAAGTTTCCTAGGCTTGCCCCTGCTCTCACACAGGTGTTGCAGAGGGAGGCATTGCTAGCCCTCTTCACAAATGGGCTTGAGAAGGTCACGTGTTCAAAAGGCTCAGTGGCCTACCTGAGGCCATGCAGCCAGCAAGCGGTCTAGCTGGACTCTGAGCTCTGCAGATCCCACCTCTGCAGAGTCTCTCAACATCCCTCTATGCACAAGAGGGGGGGGGGGTCTTAGCTTTTTTGGCCCTTAAAGATGTACTGAGGCCAGGCAGTGGGATTTTTCAGTGGGGGATCATAACAAACACTTCAGAGCAGCTTCCAAGGTGTCAGTTGCTCTTGATCATAGGGCTTTGAGATTTAAAACATCTTTGCCTAGTGTCTTCATCTGCTTATAGAAATTATGTTTCATTGGTAAATTTGCACCTTTAAGGTTCCCCCAACTGACAATTTTGAGCTAAACTCAAACTCTAAGGGGCCCATTATTACTTTTTAAAACCAGAGGTTGTATCTTTGGGAGAAAGAAGGGCTGAGTAACACGGGAATAAGGTTACTCAACTCGGCTCTTCCCACTGATGCAGAATGGCCTCACAGCTGACCTTCCAGCGGGTTTCTGAGCCTGTATAATCGTCTGGACGACAACGCTCATCTTTTCCCAAGGAGCCTCTGCTGGCTTTGAATTTCCAGGGAGACACTGCCTTGGGGTTAACAGCACAATTCTCTACAGACCACGCTACCTCAGTTCCCTGACACAGGCATGATTAGCCAAGGAAACTCGTGGGTACATTGATTAAAGGGACCATTTAATTATTCCTCCTCCTGGGGATTGTAGAAACACATCCTCACCAACCAGGGTGCTGAAACTGGTCCCATCCCAGACTGCCAAATGCTGTGTTTAAGAGCAGGAAATACAAGTGCTTTTGGGGGCAGAGCTCTGGTGACCTAGTGGCAAGAAGTTGGGCTGCAACCCCAAAGGCACGTGGCTCGAATCCACTAGCTGCTCCACAGGAGAAAGATGGGCAATCTCTTCCTGTGTGATTAACTAACTGAGTGCTGACTGCTGGGGGTCAGCTATGGGTCAGATCCAACTCAATGATACAACAACAACAACAACAACAGGTCACTAACAAGAGAAGGGAGCCAGGTTTGGAGCCAGTGCAGTAAAGGCATCATCAACTATCCAATCTGTATCCATCCCAGGGAGAGACTCCCACTTACCCCCAGGCAAGCACTGCTACCTGTGACACTTCAGCCTTTATTCAGGCCATCAGATCTTTCGATTTACCTCAAAAGATGGGACATCTGGGCATTTAAATCAAGATCTCCATTTTTTTAAAAAATATTTTGCAACTGAGACAGAACACGGGAACCATCTAGCTTGGCCAGAAGCGCCTCGTCTTTATTACTGGCTGTGTCTCAGTTACTGAGTTCGAACGCAATGGCCATGTTGCAAAGGCTGATGGAGGAGGGAGAAACCGAGAAATCCAATTCCAGTGACACTTCTGAACCACAAAGGCTGGTAATGCAAATACAAGTGCTTGGCTGAATGAAAGAACAGGAAAGAGGGCTGGACCCCTGGAAGCGATGGGTAAGACAACTTAAGGTGAAGACAGAGTGAAGAGGGAGCTAGATGTGCAGAACTTAGAGGACACAAAAGGATTTGGGGCAGAGTTTATTTAGTGGGATTCAACATCACAAAAACTATGCTTGGGTTCTAAATGAAACCCTTGGGAAAATCAGGGTGGGAATCAGGGTGGTACGAGTTATAGTTGTGAGGGGACCTCGAGTGGACCACGACTCTTAGCGTATGAACAATGGATCTGATCTTTGCCCTATGGCACCATCCTCATGACCTGATTTATATACTTGAGCCCATTGCTACAGTCACTGAGTCAATCCATCTTGTGCTGGGTCTTCTTCGTCTCTGACCCTCCACCTTTCCCAACCTGACATTGTTTTTCAAGTGCTGGTCCCTCCTGATGGTATGTCCCAAAGCACGACCACGTCTACCAGTTTAAGTATCTTCTGGGTCAGACTAGAGTGGTTTCAATAATGACTATACAGGCAGCAAACCCCAAGATATTTATTATACGTCTTGTTACACACACACACACACACACACACATCTGCTGACCTTGTCTGAAGACAAAAGCTGAGAACTTGCTGTGTCCAGCATGTGGGCACCTTGTACACTTGCCATGCCTTCAAGACGGATTTAATGGAAATAAATGACACATTTAACAAGGAGTGACTAAAACTCATTTCTGCAGGGTGTCAAGGGGCTGTTGTGCACAGGGTGGATTGAAAGGTCAGGTAAAAAAAGGCTCGAACTTGAGCTTGTTATCAAAGCCCTGCGGCTAGTGTTCCTGCAAGGACGTGGCGTGGAAGTGGGACGCCTAACACGCACCAGATGCTCGCTGAGTGCTGTTGAACGGCTGATGTACGATGCATCAGAGGGGTCTGGAGCCAAGCCTCCCACATGGAGGGCTTTATTGAGCAATGGTGGTTGGCTGTCCTGGAGGTGGCTCTCGATTCAGGTCGGCTCACAATGAAACTGGACCATTAGAACCCACAGGGCTCTCCCTAGCTGAGTTTTCAGAACTAAGACAGCCACATCCTGCTGCTTCTTCTACCACAGCCGGGAAGCTGTGCTGACATCTCTGTTAACAACAGAGCAACAAGGCAGTTCCTACCAACCAATGAGGAGCTCTGGGAGCCTTGTGGGTAAGGAGCTATACTACCACCCCAAAGGCAGGCGGCTGAAATCTCCTAGCTGCTTCAGAGAAGAGAGATGAGAAATCTCTTCTCATGTGATTTACAGCCTCTAAAACCCACTGGAGGGTCAGCTAGGAGTCAATTCTGACTTGATGGCCATGATATGTGTTCTGCTGACCAACAAACCGATGATAGCTGCACCTGAGATGGGATAAGCAGAAATTGAACTAGGGTCTCTTACAAGGGAGGCTTGGATTTGATCATTAAAACTGTTAAGTTAGCGGACTTAAGGAAGAAATCAGAGAGAACGAGAGAAAGCTTAATGCAGCTTTATTAAAGGTGGGGGGATAGGGGAGCTCCAGGGTGAAGTTCCTCATTCTGGGGATGCAGATCGGGGAAATCACACTGTGAAGTTATTCGGGAGGGTTTTTATAACAGAGTCTGTGGGGAGCGACATTCCACTCTGATTCACAATCCACCTGCTAGCCCAGCTAGGCAAGCAAGGCCGTCAGCGTTTGAATTCTGAATGCTTCATTCTTCTCTTTGGCCCCCTTTGCCCAGACTTAACAAAAACATCACCGCCCTCTGAGTGTTTTCTTGTTGATAGGTGATGCCAAGTTGACTACAATTCACAGCTACCCTGTGAACAAAAGATCTGAGCCCTGCCCTCTCCTGTCCCATTCTCAGTCTCTCTGCTATACTCACATCCATCGCCATAGTCACTGTATTTGTCCATCTCATTATTAAGGGTCTTCCTCTCTGCTGACTTAGGAACTAAGACCAAGATTTGTGATGGTGTATCATTGAGTCAGAATCGACTTATAGTTGACTCTCCAGTGGGTTTTCTGAGGCAGTTTAATTGCACAAGAGAAGATAGTCCACGTTTCTCCCACAAACCAGGTGGTGGATTTGAACTGTGTGCTTTTGGGATAGCAGCACAACTCCTTTACCATCAGGCCACCAAATCTCCCAGACTTACTAGCTCACAACTGGCTTTGACTTTGGCTTTCAGCTAGTATCCTGGGGCATTTCAAACCCTCAGTGTCACATAAATGACATGAGAGGACTCCCCTAAATTTTGCCAACAGGTGGCACCCAACACTGGTGAGACAGTGGTCTCACAGGGCACACGAATGGGTTGGATGAACACAGAATCATCATTTAAGCATGCTGGGAAGAAATGCTGATGATTACCCTCTCCGGATTCAAATAACACCTCATCTCTCAGGAAGGAAGAGACCTTTCTGCCACAGGCACACTTCACAGCTAGTCTGAAACCCAACTCTGATACTGTTTAATTACATGCACACTTCCTGAAGCCACGAGAAAAGGCCGGGAAAAGGAATTCACTGCTTGTCAGGATAAAGGGAATTGATCTCAAACTTCGAACTCCACTGTGTCTCCAACCAATACACACCGCCCTGGCTGGGAGAGGGGCAGGCCTGAGACTAAAACAAAGGACTTCTAAACATACCTTCATGCTCCCTTCTGGACTGAAAACAGAGAAAACAAGTGAGAAACACAGATCTGACTCTGTAGGCCTCAAAATACTATAAGTAAAAAAAACAAGAACAACAAAAACTATAAGTAGGTATTGCTTGTCGAATATTTTCATTTTAAGGATGCTAAACATTTGTGGTGTTTTTTTTTGTTTTTTTTTTTTTTTTAAAGCTTCTATTTTGGTTGTTGCTGAGAATATACAGAAAAATATGCACCAGTTCAAGTTTTTACATGTACAGTTCAGTGACATCCAAAACATTCTCCATATTGTACAAACATTCTCATTTTCCTTTTCTGATTTTCCTGCTCCATTAACATCGCTAAACTGCTGTTTGGTTAAGATGACTTTAGGGAAACAGTTTCTATTTAAGGTTTAATGATTGTTGTTGAGTGCCATGGAGTGAGAACTGACCCAGAGTTGATCCTCTCATGAGTTTTCAGAGGCAGTAAATTACATGGGAAGATACTGCTCAACTTCTTTTCAAAGAGAAGCTGGTGGATTCGAATTGCATGACTTAGGGATTGCAGTGTGGCTACTTACCATTAGGTTAACAGATTATTTCTGGAAATGATTTCAAAGATCCAGCCAGCCTCCAGCGCTTCACAAAGTCTGAATTCCATGAGAATATGGAATTCTGTTCCACATTTCCCCTCTTTTGATAAAGATTATCCTACAGATTTTTTGAACAAATTATTCAGTTAACAATAACTGGCCACCAGTTTAAGAAATAAAAAAAGAGTAAGCTTTCAACTACTGGCAAGAAGGTTGGTGTATTGAACCTACTAAACGTTTCCTTCTTGGAAGAAAGAGTTGGAGATCTGCCTCTGAAATTTCATAGCCTTAACAATCTGGAGTGAGTATATTCTACACACGAGTTGGACAGCAACTAACAACACACTTTGTAGGACATCCTTGAATCATTACTCTTTTAAATCTTAAAATGAGACCTTAATCTTCTCTTTAATTCACTTTCTAGACTGAACTCTACTCATCACGATTAAGTAGGACCAACTCCTACCTGACCCTCCACTGTGTTTCTTAAGCTATAAATCCCAGAAGAACAGGCTTCTCCTCTTCCTCCCTCAGACTGTGAGAGAGACGTGGCCTTTGGATTAGCAGCACAACTCCCCATGGACTGCAGTAACACAGTGCCCATTGTGTTGAACAGTCACCTAAATACTGCTGTTGTTCTCATGTGTTGTTAAGTCAACACCACTTACAGCAAGTCTGTGCACAGCCTAACGAGACACGGCCTGATCCCGGTGATTCCCAAATTAGGCCTTTCCTCAGCTTCAGAATTCCACATGGAATATGCAGGTAGACATTACGACTCCGACACCCCAGCGACACTTCAAACCCACATGGGCTTTTTATCTCTGTCTTCCAACTCAATCTACTCTTCTGTTTGGAAACCCCAGTTTATTATATGATGCCAACATACCAGGCTCCCCTGTCATGGACTGAATTGTTGTTATGTGCCATCAAGTCGCCTGCAACTCATAGCAACCCTATGTACAACAGCCCTAAACTCTGCTCTATCCTGTGCCAATCTCACCATCTCCGACAAACCTGCCCTCATTACCCAGTCACTGAATTAGTCCATTTCATCAAGGGTCTTCCTCTCTTGCGCTGTCCCTCCACCCTCCCAAGCTTGAGGTCCCTCTCCAAGGAGTAGTCCCTCCTTGTAACATGTGCAAAGTATGTCAGATGAAGCTTCAGAATCCTTGCCTCCAAGGAGAAGCCCGGCTTCATCCTCTCCAGGACAAACCTGTTTGTTTTCCTAGCAGTCCATGGTATATTCAATACTTTTCTCCAACACCACAGCTCAAAGTCATCACTTCTCCTTCTATCCATTGTCCAACTCTCTGACACATAACAAGGGATTGCAAGGACCTGCATCAGGCCTGTATCAGGCGCACCTTAGTCTCCAGAGTGACACCATTGCTCTTCATTACTTTGGAGAGGTCTCTAACAGCAGACTTTCCAATCGCAATTACGTCTTTTAATTTTCTGGCTGCTGATGCCAAGAGTGTTGACTGTGGAGCCAAGCAAACTAAAGCTGTTAACAATCTCAATCTCTTCACCATCCATCATGATGCTGCCAATTGACCCAGTGGTAAAAATCTTTGTTTTCTTGATATTGAGCCTCAATCCATATGGAAGGCTGCAGTCCTTCTGCAGCAAGCCCTTCACGTATTCCTCAGTTTCAGCAAGCAGGGTTGTATCATCTGCATAACACAGATTGTTGATGAATCTTCCACCAATCCTGATGTCACACTTCTAGCCTTGCCTCCCAGATATCTGTTCTGCATATAGGTTGAAAAGATATGGAGATAAGACACATCCCTGGCATACACCCTTCCCAATTTTGAACCATGCAGTGCTTCTTTGCTTTGTTCTATATATCCTCTGAGATATCCTCATCTATGTAATCTTAATCATTGATAATTCATTGATTACTCAGTTCTGCTAAATATGACTCCTGAGTTATTCTCAAATCCAATTTCTTTCCTTTCTTGTTTTAATACACTTGTCATTGTTTACCTGGACTATTCCAAAAGCAAGTACTTCAGCCTGCTAATCCATCCAGCTAGGGTGTTCTGGTGACTTAGTGGCAAGGAGTTGTGCTGCCAGTCCAAAGGTACTAGGTTCTACTCCACCAGCTGCACTATGAGAGAAAGATGGGCAATCTTCTCGGGTGTGATTTACTGCCTCTGAAAACTCACTGGAGTGTTGACTAGGAGTCGTTTCAAACCTGATGGTACACAGCAACAACAATCCATGCATCCAACAATCCAATCATCTTTCCATTCATGTCTCATCTATTCATTCATCAATCCATTTATATTCCCTTCTATCCAATCCATTCATCTTTCTATCTATGCAATTCATCCATCTATCCACTCATTTACCCATAAAATCTTCTTTGTAGTAAACCAACTGTCCTCGAGTCTATTTTAACTCACACTGAGTTAAATAACCTCTATCAGGTTATGGAGCCTATAAATCTTCACGAGAGGCGTCTGCCCATCTTGCTCCCTCAGAGTCCCAGGTACACTCAAAGCACCTCCTAGTAGCAGTCTGACATTTTACGTGATGCCACACTTTGTGCTGCATGAGGTGAATAATGAAAATGATCTAAGACCTGCTCTTTTGGATATTTTAATTTAATGATAGAAGCAGATATTAAACAATTGACCCCACAAATACAAGTATATTGTTACTGCTGTTAAGTGCCATTGAGTAGAGTACGATTCATAGTGAATCTATGATTAAAAAATATGAACCCCGTGTTGTCCTGAGCTATCCTCACACTTCCTGACACACAAAAGCCCATGGCAGCAGTCACCATGTCAACTCACCTGGTAGAGGGTCTCCCTCTCCTTCGCTGACCCTCCACCCTTCCCAGCATCATGTCCCTCTCCAAGGAACAGCCCCTCCTAGCAATATGCCCAAGATATGTGAGGCAAAGCCCCATAATTCTTGTCTCCAAAGAGCACTCAGACTTCACCCTCTCTAAGAAATAACTATTTGTTCTCTTGGTCGTCCATGAGATGTTCAATGTTCTCCCACACCACAGCTCAAAGGTGTCAATTCTTTTTCTGTCATCCTTATTCACTGTCCAGCTCTCAGATGCATAGCAAGTAATCGGAAAGTCCATGGCCTGAGTCAGATGCACCTTAGTCCTCAAACTGACATCATTACTCCTCATTTAGAGAGGTCTCTAACTGCAGATTTTCCCCAGTGCAATACGTCTCTTTATTTCCTGACTGCTAGTACCAAGGGTGTTAATTGTGGGTCCAAGTAAGATTATATGGCAGATTGGAATAAACACTATGAAACAAAGGAAAGGTTTCCCTGACAGCAGCTCAGAACCAAGGAATGACAGTCGGCTTCCAGGAACAGAAAGGTTTAACAAGAGTCTAGTAAGAGAGAGGGCGCGAGCTGTGGTGGCCTACTGGGTAAAGAGTTATGTTGCCAAGCCAAAAGAATCTAGCGGTTGTTCTGTAGGGAAAAGAGCTCTCCTGTGTGATTTATTGCCTCTGAAAACCCCCTGGAGGGGCAGCTATGAGTTGGTACTGGCTCAAGATAATGACTTTGACTTTTTAGACAGAGAGAGAATATCCTAGGCTAAATCCTGTGTTCACAAGGGGCTCTAGGAGCCTAGTGGGACCTGGCATAAGGAGTTGTGTTGTAGGGAGGTGACAGATAAGGCTGCAGAGAAAGAGGCTCCCAAGAAAGACTCAAGGTGATTCTAAGAATGTTAACTAAACCTAGATACAGTGGGCATCTCTGATGGGTGTGATGGGGTGAATGTGTTCTGCAGGTGGCCAAAGAGGATTTTATGGATTAAACTATGTCCTTTCAAAATCTACGCTGTAAATCTTAACCCTTAAAATGGGCTTCAGGGCTCCCATCTTCACCTCTGATCTTGTGGTTAGGGAGCCACGGTGGCTTACAACATAGAGAACTGTGATGCTGACCCTTGTTGGTTCTTCTTGTTGAGTCAGAACTGACGCATAGCTGACCCTCTGGGGTTTTCAGAGGCAGTTAACCAAAACAGGAGGAGATTGCCCATCCTTCTCCAGGAGCAGCTGGTGGATTCTAACCATGTGCCTTCGGGACTGAAGCACAGCTTCTTGCCACTAGGCCACCACCTCCAACAACTTGTTCTGTGTGAGAAAGATGGGTGGGCCATCTCCTACTATATGATTTACAGCCTCTGAGAACGCACTCATGGGTCTATAGGAAATGGTTCTTGGTTAAGTAGTATTTGGAGATGGGTTGTCTTTGTGACATTCATGAGGTAGGATCAGTATAAAGTGCCTCAATTCTTTTGCAATAAAGAGATTAAAAGCAATTTAACAAACAAAAGAGATGTTAAAGGATATATGTTGAGACACAAGGGTATTTCTGAGGAACCAGGAAACAGAGACATAGAGAAGAGATAGAGACCTTCCAGAATGTTGCCCTTGTTAGATACTATTTACCCCACTGTGACTCACAGGAACCCTATGACCAACAGACCTGAACCTTACCTATTTTGCACCGTCCTTAAAATCTCTGAGAATGTGTGCACCCATTGTTACAGTCACTCTGATGAATTGCACTGGGAAAGAGATCTCTCCAAAGTGCTGAAGAGCAATGATGTCAGTATGGAGAATAAGGTGCACCTGATCCAGGCCACAGTCTTTGCAATTACTTGATATGTATTGCAAAACTGGACAACAAATAAAGATGATAGGAGAATTGATGCCTTTGAGCTGTGGTATTGGAGAAGAGTATTGAATATACCATGGACTGCTAGGAGAACAAATAGGTTTGTCCTAGAAAGTGTTAAACCTGGCTGCTCCTTGGAGGCAAGGATTCTGAAGCTTTGTCTGACATACTTTGGACATGTTGCAAGGTGGGACCAGTCCTTGGAGAGGGACGTCATGCTTGGGAGGGAGGAGAGACAGCGCAGAAGAGGAAGACCCTTGATGAGATGGATTGATTCAGTGACTCGGTAATGGGGGTACGTGTGTCAGAGACAATAAGATTGGCACAGGACAGAGCAGGGTTTAGGGCTGTCGTACATAGGGTCGCTATGAGTCACAGGCAACCCGACGGCACATAACAACATCACAACAATATGTCTATCTTGTTGGGGTCTTCCTCTCTCTCACTTTCTCCACTTTTCCAACATGATGTCTTTTTCCAAGAACTGGCTCCTTCTGACAGCATGTCCAAAATATGTGAGACAAAGTTTGACCATTTTAAGAAGCACACTGGTTGTACTTCCTCCGAGACAGACCTCCTCCCGAATGCACAGAGCAAAAGCCTTCACCTGGAGTTGCAACACTGGATTTGGACTTGTAGCTTCCTACATGTGAGAAAAAGAAATATTTGCTAAAGTCATACACTGTGGTATTTCTGTCCCGGCAGCACTAGTGAATCAAGACTGTGGTTTTGAGTAGGAAAACAGTAGAGTTCAAGTACATTTTAAGGAGAACACTCTGTTGTCAAATGAAGAAAACAAGGGGAGCAGGTGTTAGAGTAAATGTAAGAAGATAAAGTCCAGAAGGAATTGTCAACCATGTATGCAACTGTACCAGGGAGAATGCAGAGGCAACAGAGAGAAATAAGGCCGCGTGTGGTACTCAGCTGGAAGAATTGAAAGGTCTCAATGCCAGGAGGGATGTGAGAATGAGAACTGACTTTTCAATCTCTTCCATAACAACAGCGTAATCACCTGAGCTTCTCAGAAAAGTTTAACACCAGCTGAGGAGGATGCTGGTAATAAAGTTAACACCGAATGCGCTGTGTATGTGGTAGGTACTCTCCTATCACTATTTATATGAGGCATCTCATGCTGAACACCATGCCACCCATGTGTCAAATGCCATCATGGCTACCCACTGTGGACAGTGTTTGGTGGGGCTCCCAGATTGATTCAGGTATGGAAGCAGGAGTGGCATGCACTTTCTAAACCACATGCCTCTGGAAACTCCATGAACACAGAGAAATGATGATAGTTACAGAACAGGGTTCAGGTCTTTTGTTCATAGAGTCACTAGGAGTCGTGCTTGACTCGACGACACTTAACAACAAGAATATGGCACAAACAAGTCAGTTTTGGAAGAACTGAAGCCAGAGTGCTCTGTAGAGGTGACAGTGGGGTAACCTGGTCTCATGGTCTTTGGGTATGCTTTCAAGGGGGGCCAATCACTGGAAGCAAACATCACGCTGGGAAAGGAGGTGGGTGATAGAGAGGAAGATTCTCAACAGATGGATTGACTCGGTGCCTGTAACATTGGGCTTGAACAGATCAGAGATGGCTGAGGACATTGCAGGATAGAGTATGATCTGTTGTTCATACGGTTGCTCCAAGTCACAGGGGACTCAAGGATACAACAACAAATGAGGTTGATGCACTAACTGCCCCCCCCAACAACAAAACACTCCATCTCTTTGCTATTGTGAATAATGCAACAATAAGCATGGGTGTGCATATATCTGTTAGGATGGTGGTTATGGTTTCTTTAGGGTCTATTCTAAGCATTGCAAGTGCTCATGAACAAATGAATGGAGAGGAAAAACTACGGTGTATTCATTCAATGGAATACTATGCAGCACTGAAAAACAAGGAACGCATAAAATGCTACAAAACATGGGTGACCCTGCAAGTCAAAGTCATTGTGTTGACTGAACTATCTCAGTCACAAAGGACAAATACTGCATAGCGCCACTGTTATAAAGCAGGTCTGACATGAAAGTTTGGGAGGAGAAGAAGATAAGAGTGGATAGATAATGAACACTGTACTGGAACAGATGAGGAAAGAACTATTTAAAAGGAATATATGACTAGGCATTTTATGTACGACAACAGCCCAGAATAAGAGGTACATTGCAAAGAGGACTAGGGGGAGAGGGAGGGGGGAGGTAATTGTGTATCAATGAATGAATATAAACAAAAAAAGTAAACTGGGGGAAGGTGAAGGGAGGGAGGGAGGGACGGAGGGAGGGAGAGGGGGTAAAAATATGCAACAATGAATGAATGAAAATCTAACTTTTCTGTAAATTTTGGTTAAAATTACAATTAAAATAAAAAATTTTATTTAAAGACAAAACAAAAAAAATCCCATAGTGACCTTATAGGCAGGAACACGCTGCCTCCAAGGTTGCTGGCCTGTAATGTGTAGGAAAGTTGACTGTCAGATCTCCCCTGATGGAGGCCCTGAAGGGTCTGAACTACTGACCTTCTACTTTGCAGCTCACAACCCAAATCACCATGCCACCAGGGCTCCTTCTGCATCATCCTTTCCTAGTTAGTCTGATTCCTGCAAATTTCAGATTCCCAGCATCTTGCCCCAGTGGACTGCAGCAGGCCCCGGGCACTCCAGGGCAGAACTGCCCCAGCTCAGGAAGCTCATAGGATCACAGATGCATAAATACGGACTGGAGGCCGAGCCCCACTCATCCGCCTGCAGTCTTCTATTGCTCCACAAATGCATTATTAATCAACCACCGGGGGCCCCCTCCATAGTCTTTTAAATTACAGTTAAACTCCTTGATAGCTTTGTGTGCCCCACACCAGTGCATTTCCTGTGTTCACAGCTATAAACCCGAGGAGGGAGAGAAGGAAGGCGGGATAACCAGGTTAATTGCCCTTTGAAGTCCAGGCTGAGAATGGGAAGGCAGCGGGGCCCTAAATTCTCAGAGTCTCTGGCTGCAATGCTAATAAAGTCCTGAAACAAACATGTGGAGCTTGAATCAAGAGCCTACATGACAACTACTTCAGGCCTGATGGGGCTGCCGCGGTGTGTGGGAAATCCAGGGCCTTGCCTCCTGATGCTTTCCTTCGAGTGGCTGTTGTGAGGTGCCATTGTGCCAACTAAGACTCACAGGGACACTGTTTTGGTTGTGTGTGTGTGTGTGTGTGTGTGTGTGTGTGTGTGTGTGTGTGTGTGTATGTATGTACCGTTAAATCAGATCTGACTGGTACAGGAGGAGATTGTCCCTCCTTCTCCAGCAGTGCATCTGGTGGATTCAAACCGTGCACCTCTGGGATTGCAGTGCAGCTTCTTGACACTAGGGCACCAGAGCTTGCCACAGGGACAGTACAACACATCTCACCCTTGCCCTATCCTGCGCCAGCCTCCCATCTCTGATACGCTCAAGCCCATTATACGGTTACTATATCAATCCAACTCATTGAGGGTTTTCTTCTCTTTCCTTGACCTTCCACGTTCCCCAGCAGGATGTCTTTTTCTAAAGACCAGCCCCTCCTAACAGTTAATGTCCAAAAGGATGTGAAATCAAGCTTCATCATCTTTGCCTCCAAGGAGGCCTCTGGCCGCACTTCCTCTAAAACAGACCCGTTTGTTCTTTTCCCCTCTCCCTGGAATATTCAGGGTTCTTCCCTTGAGTAGGGCCAACGATGGGGTGGTGTCCGATTTATGGAGGGGTCAGGGAGGCACTGGTATCAGCCTCCCGCTTCCCTGGAAAGCTTCAACCAACTTCCAATTCACAGCATGACTGGCTTTTAGAAAAGTAAATGAGGATACAGGCAGATGAGCGTCCTGGCCTCTGTAATTCTCACCGGAGAGAGGGCATGTTGTCAGCTGTGAGAGAGGCAATCCCGGCTCCCGAGGGTCCCACGTGAGTCAGGGCAGAACTGTGCTCCACCCGGTTTCCCAGGCTGTGTCCTTTCAAAGGTGCCTCTCAGAGGGATCAAACCACCAACCTTTTGACTCATCTATCTAGGGTTTGAGCACTGGTGGCCTGGTGGTAAGAAGCTGTGCTGCAATCCCAAAGGTACGCGGTTTGACTCCACAAGCTGCTCCATGGGAGATGGATGGGCAGTCTCCTCCCGTGTGATTAACTGTCTCTGAAAAGCCATCGGAGGGTCAGCTATCACCTATGGGTTGGTTGCAACTCAATGGTAAGCAACAACAACAAGAACAACATTATTTAGGGTTTGACTGGCTGTTCCATGTGGAACAAGTATGGTTACGTGAGTCACATTCAGCCCACTATCTGTTGTGTAAATAACATTTTATCTGACAGCACAACTACGAGTATTAATTTCCATGTTTCCTGCATGTTGAGTTGATTAGTTAGGACAGGGGAAGCCCTGGTGGCCTCGTGTGTACGAAGCTACTCTGCTTAGTCAAAGGCCACTCCTACCTGGCCATCTGGATCCACCAACGAGGGAGAAAGCCGGGCAGCCTGCGACTGTGTGATTTACAGGTCTGGAAATCCGACGGCGGGCCAGCGATGGGTCGGTGCCGACTGCATGACCATGAGGCTGAGTTTGAGTTATGACTGAGCACTCACACCTTCCAAAGTGAGAGAGTATTTACTGCTCGACTGTTCACAGGAATTTTACTGATCTCTGATTTCAATCATAAATCAGTTCATGCCACTTTTTCTGCTTCAGACTTACAGGCTTTCTACTATCGGGTGGAGAAAAGTTACTAGAGACATTCAGTTGTAAATAAAATTAAAAAAAACCCAACATGACCCCAAATATACCAGGAAACAATCCAAAATGCCTATGGATAAGAAAATGACTTGGCTAATTATTCCAGTGGAATGACTCTGATATAGAGGAAGAGTCCATCATCAAGAGCATTTACAGGAAGTCCGAGAAAGAGAGGAAGACCCTCAACAAAACGGATTGACACAGTGCCTGGAACAAGGGGTTCATTTCAGAGACAATGAGGATGGTGAGTGACAGGGCAGAGTTCAGATCTGTTGTCCACAGGCTTGCTGTGAGTCACAGTCGACGCAGTCAATGGCATCTAACAATAATAGCAACAACAATAAGAATAACTACAACAGTATCTTTATCTTCCAACATGGACCAAGGTGGTTGTTCAAGTGAAACACGCTAGGTCAATTCCCTAGAATGGATGGATTTTCTACGCCGAAAGCCAATTCTTCATTTTTGCAAGTGCTGGAATAAATGTCTAAACGTAAATCACAACCCAAGGGCAGGACTGACCACAAGCAAGGAGCAGGTCAGACCGAATGTTCATTTTAGTTGGAGAACTTCCAATTTGTGGAATAAAGAGAATGTACAGAGCGTCACTTGAATCATGGGAGATATTTGAGCAAGCACTTGCCCTCCCCCTTCTCCCTGATAAAAAGTTATTTACTTACAGCGAGCTACATAATCAGATTGAATCTTAATGGAAAGACATTTCTTTCCCATCTTTACAAGATGAGGCATTTCCTAATTGAACTTGTGAATGGTGAGAGTGCCAGTTTTTAAGACAAAATTTAAAATTATACAAGTCAGGAAGCAAAGAAAATCCTGCTCAAGGTCAGTGTTTTACCCTGTTGAGAGAGAACAAGACCCTTTCAGCGTTAACTTCTAGAACTCTCCATTGATTTGTGTCCCTGTCTCTCTACTTTTCTTCTCTTGTACAGTATCTTTAGTTATTGCATCACTTTATATATACAGCTCTGGTGGCCTACTGAGTAAGGGGTGGCTTTGCCAACCCAAAGGCAAGCAGTTCGCTACTTCTTGGGGGAAAAAAGACAGGCAATCTCCTTCTTGTGCATTTTAAAGCCTCTGATAATCCATGGAGGCTCAGCTGAGGGTTGGTTCTGACTCAACAGCATAAACGCAACAACAACGTATACTGTATAGTAAGCATGTTGAATGCCTAGTTTGAGCAAGTTTGGAAAATGAGACAGCAATCAGAGAACCCACCAAGTGATGAAAGAAGAAGCAAAGTACAGTCCATGGACATCGTGGCCCAGCACTGAGCCATTAGGAAGAGTGAGGACGTCCTGCTGCCGGTCACAACACAGGGGACCTTGGAAACATGCTGAGCGGCCTGAGCCAGTCACGAAATGCCACTGTCTGCACTCATGTAAATGAAATAAGCGAACAGAACTCAGAATACCGAACAGCCCACGGATCGCCAAAAGAACAACCAAGTCAGTCTTGGAAGAAGTAAACCTGGGTGCTCCTTAGAAGCAAGGAGGAGACGTGATCTCACATACTTTGGTCCTATTATCAGGATGGATTCGACAACAGGCTTGGAAGGAGGAGCCTCGATGAGAGAGACTGCATAGTGGTCACACCGGTGACTTAAGCAGAGCACAGAGGGTGAGGACATCACGGGGCTGGGCAGGCCAGGAGGTCAGTATGGAAGGAAGTCAAGTCTTAGGCATGACAACCACACAGAAACCAAGGCTAAGTAGTGGTGCCCTGGGATGGGAGGGAGAGGGGACAATGGGGATTGTCTGCTTGGAGGATTTTATGTTCAAGGTGGTGGAATGATCTGGAAAAGAAGGATAAGAAGAGCTGCACAGTCCGTGCCACTGCATCATACAAAAAGAAATCGTGAAGACAGTCTGTGTTGTGCCTAATCTTTTCACCGCTGTACAATTAATTTAAAAAAAAAGAAAAAGTCAACAGAAAGCCTGCTTTCCTGCCCGCTCGCTGCTCCATCTTTTCCCTCTGTTCTCTGAGCGTGAGATGAGGGATGGTGCCTGGTAGCATCCCAGGTGTTCTGCCCTGTCCCTGTCACCCTGTCTCGCTCCAGGGTGAGCTGGTAATGCGCTCCTCACCGCTCAGCCTCGATTCTGATTTAGGACAACAGAAACGCTCCCCTCAAATGGTGAAGAATGAATCCGTTAACGAATTTCCCCCCATTAAGAGTTTATCAAAGCCAGCCCCGTTTCCACTGTCCCCTAATCAATCACCATTTCCCATGTTTATCTCCGACTCCATTTCTGCCATGAGCTTCTGTACACATCAATTTGCCTGATGCCCTTCCTACATATGTTTTAAATTACTTTATCATTGTATAAATTTCACAGCCATTAAAAAGGCTCTAATACCAGAATGGCTGACATGGTGTTAAAAATTGGATTCAATTCCACGGGGTAATAAATTCTGACCTAAATCCAATCTCTCATGGGTGACTGAAGGATACAATGAAAAATTATTGCTTTGTCATTTTTACAGTAACACAAACGCACCCGAGTTCTAGAAGCCCGCAGAGCGATGAGATGCTATCATTGGTGGCTGTTTTTCACCCCAAGTGAGGGGCCGACTTCCCTAGCCAGTCCTGAGGAGTTTGCTTTTTTGGAGCAGCCCCCACAAAAAACAGAACCCCTTAAGCCATAACAAGCAAGCTAGGTTGCACAAGTCCCCCTTCAAGTTTGAATGTGGATGCTGCCGGAGGTTACATGGCCCAGTGGTTAAGTTCATATCTCCGGCGCCAACACCTCTGAGTTCAGGGCCTAGGTCTACCAGGCTGTGTGGTGTCTGGCAGTTTTGCTTCCTTCTCTGTGCCTCAAATTCCCTGTATGTAGAGTAGAGTGAGTCAAAGGAACAAACAAATCAATATGGTCAAAGTAATTTCAATAGCCCCTAGGGTCCAGCAGTTCCTGTGTTAGGAGTCTCTGGGTGGAGCAAATGATTCCCATGGGAGCCAGCTAATTAAAAGGTCAGAAGTTCAAATGCACCCAGAGGTGCTTTGGAAGAAAAGCCTGGTGAGCAATTTCCCCTAAGTTAGCTGGAGGCCCTACAGAACACAGTTCTACATGGACGCACATGGGGTCGCTGTGATTTGACGTTTATCTGATGGCAACCGGTTTATGCAAAGGCCAATTATGATATAAGAACAAGCTATGTTCAGAAATCCTAGCTCCAAGTTCTTGGCAGCAGGAAAAGAGAGTGAATCCAAGGGATGCCATGGCTGAGCGCTCAGCTGAAAACCAATACGCTATTAGTTCAAATCTACCCAGTGGTTCCATGGGAGAAAGACATAGGAATCTACTACCATAATCATTGCTGCTGTTACGTGCTGTCAGTTCAACGACAACTCATAGTGACTCAACGAACAGCAGATACAAACCCTGCCTGATGCTGTCATGTTCAAGTCCACTGTTGTCACTGCATCAATCCATCTTGTTGAGGGTCTCTCTCTTTTTCCTTGACCTTCCACTTTCCTAGCATGATGCCTTTTTCCAAAGACTGATAACTGCCTGACAAAGTATGTGAGACTGAGTTTCACCCTCCTTGACTCTAAGGAGCACCCTTTTGGCATTTCAGATTTGTTCAAGATGAATTTGTTTACTCCTTGGCACTCCATGGGATATTCAGTGCTCTTCTCCAACTCTGTTAACTCAAAGGCATCAATTCTTCTTCAGTCTTCCTTATTCACTGTTCAAGTTTCACATGCATACAAAGCAAGGGAAAATACTATGGCTTTGATTAGGTGCACCTTAGTCTTTAAACCAACATCCTTGCTCTTTAACACTTCCAAGAGATCCTTGACAGTAGATTTTGCCCAGTGCAACTTGTCTTTTGATTTCTTGACTACAGCTTCCTTGAGTGTTAATCATTCCATTAATATTCTAGCCTGAAAAATTTTATGGGACAGTTTTACCCTGTCTCATGGTCACTGGGACTGGGAATCAACTCACTCAGCAGCCACGACAGAGCAAAGCATTAACTGTCACTTGTATGCACTTCCTTTCACCTTTGGAGAAAAAGGACTACTCATTCAACAGATTGCCAGTTGTACATTAACTAATGGCCCCACACAACAAAATCTAAGACATGGACTTTGAAGTCAAATAGACTCTTAAGTTGGAGATCATGGAATTTCAGCTCTGCCGCTTACAAACTGGGAGCCTCTGGGCAAGCAACCTGACTTCTGTCCATGGTTCAGTTTGCTCATCTATAGAATGGGTTGAGGGAACTCACTTTTCTCTAGGGCTTTAAGGAAAGCTCAGTGAAGCTGTGTGTGGAAAATGCTTTGTGAATTCTGAGCCTCATTCGAGAAGTATCTAATAACGGAGGAGGTCCTGCTCCAGGGAACATGCAGAGATAACTCCAGCGATTCTCTGTGTAAATACAGCAGGGAATAATAGATCATTTGAGACGGGGAGCTCTCAGAATGAGGAGATTTCTAGAAAATCCTAGAAGGTGTTGTTGGGACAGATCCCTAATCCTCGCCTGCCAAAGAGGAACCCTAGTGACACAGTGGTTAACTGCAAGGCTGGTGGATCAAAAGGTCAGTGGTTCAAACTCAGCAGAGCTGCTCCACAGTATAAAGCTGTGGTGGTCTGGTTCCTTCAAGATGACAGCGTCCCAGTGACCCTCCCAGGGCAGGGTTACCGTGTCTAATAGGGTCACTGTGAGTTGGAATTGCTTCAGTGGCAATTGCCTGTGACTGCCAAATGACTTGAGGGGAGAGAAAGCAAGCTCGTTTTGTTGACTTGTGCCAAAGAAGACAAAGAGCTGGTTCTGGACCTTTTCAACCTTGTCTGGGCTCTTGTCTCCTGCACGAGATCTCTGTTCTCACCTTCAAGGGGCAAATGCACAACCAACAGCCCCCAATGGGGAATAAACGACTCACAAAGCAACAGTCTGTCTGATAAGGGCTGCCACTTTTCAGGCTCAAAGAGCTCCCCATCTTGGAATATCCTAGGGAATGAGGCTTAGGTTTAAAAGGCATCACGGATCTGCCTTACTTTAAAGATGTGGATACACAGGTCCACCCGCAGGTTCCCAGCACCTCGGACAGTTGCCAGTGCAGAGGTGACCATCTCCCATCCACCCGCCTGTGCTGACTTATAGCAGGTGCTTGGGAACATTTTCTGGCAGAATGAATGGAATAACAGCCCTTTCTCAATGGAAAGTAAACAAATGCTGCTTGCCCACCACACCCTAGTCCTAGCCACTTGTGCAAACACATCCAAACACATCAAAATCAGTTTCCTCTTCTCAATACAGCAGCCATCATCACCTGCTCAGAAGAACCTTCTGGTGACATTTCACCTGGCTTGGGTAACCGTTCTAATAAAATCCAACGCACAGCAGCCCCACAGGGGAGTAGAACTGGCCCATAGGATCTTTTAGACTGTAACTTTCAGGAGTCATGCCAAGGTCTCTCTTGATCTCTGGGAGTTCCTTGTATTCCAACCCTTTTGTATGCTACTTAGCTTGGGCCAGCTCCTGGACACAATCCCACTGAATGGATGGAGTCAAGTCACTGTATTTAAACGCCAAAACTGAAAGGAGGGACTCATCTAGAATAAGTTTCCACGAGCACCCCTGGAGTTCGCCTAAATCCTCACTGTGCTGTCAAAAAAAAAGTCGACAATAACATCCATGTGCCAGTCATCAAACAGCAACTGCTAATTATCCAACATAGAACGTGTGCGAGGGTGACTTTGTAGAAGTTCTGCTCTCATTTATCATAAAAGAAACTGGACAGTTGTCAGTACGTGGATTCTTTAAAGAAAACAACCCAAACTCATCATCGTCCAGCTGCTTCCAACACACAGCAACCTTACAGATGGAGCAAAACTCTTCCATAGCGTTTCTGGGGCTATCATCTTTAGGAAGCAGGTAGCCTAGAAGAACTACGGAGAGACTGGTGATTTCGAACTGTCAGCCCTTTGGTTAGCAGCTCAGTGCTCTATCATGTGACACTTTTAGGGCTCCTTTCCCCTGAATTCTTAGTAATCTCAAACTTCATGATATTCCAGGCCACCAAGGATAGTCTACCAGGGTCTCCTTGCCTTGGTGTGTGAGGGTGAGAGAGGTGACAAGGGGAGGGACGGAGGTAATGACAGGCATATATCAACACTAATTAATTTTATGAAATGCAATGCAAATGAGTGATTATATGAAACAACAGTGTGAAGGAAAGATTGTGTGGAACACAATGAACATGGAAGAGACAAAGTATACAAATTTTGTATGTATTTAAAAACCAAACAATCCAACAACACACCAAAAACCAGGGACATTATGTCTCTCATCAGAAAGGTTGTTGTTATTGTTAAGTGCTGTCGAGTCGTAGACCCATAGTGACCCTATGAATGAAAGACCTGGACACCTATATAGCTTTTGTCCTTTCTCCAGGTTCATAGGGTTTCCAGAGGCAGGCTATTACGGAAGGGGATGCTTCCCAGCTTGTTCCACCAAACACTGTTCACCATGGGTAACCATTCTCACATTTGACACATCAGTGTCACAGTGTTTGGCTTCACAACAACCACAAGTTACCTCTGTATGGCAAGTGGACACACCAGGGCTATACAACCTAGAAGAATGTTTGAACAAAAACAATTAAAGGCAGGAAAACCATAAAGGAGGGGGGAAAAGAAAAAAAAAGCCTAGGTGGCTTGTTTGTTTGTTGTCCTTGTTTTTTCAAAAGGTCGTGCATTGCATAGATCTCTCCATGTGGTATTAGCACTCAAACAGCTCCCTGGTCCTCACCATGGCAGTCACTGTGGGCACAGGACATGGAGAGAGAAGTCCCTCTAACCCCATCCTCTCTTGACTCACTGTGTTTGCTTCTCTATGTATCAGATCCCCTCCCCTTGCAGTGTAGTCTGTAGTGTGTTGTGGTGCTAATCCAACAATTTGAGAACTTGATCAGTGAGCCCACCAGCTGCTCCACAGGAGGAAAACAGGAGGGCGGTCTCCTCCACGTGAAGACTGTCCTCAGAATTAACTTGATGGTGGTGGCCTGCGGGGTTCCTGGTTTTGTTTTGGTTTTTCGTTTCTGTGTGCAACACTTTTCCAGAAGGGAGTTCTGGCAGCCTAGTGCAGAGAGGGCTAACTCAAAGGAATGAAGCACCTCTCCGGTGGTTCAAATCCACCAAGCGCTGGCTCTGCGGGAGGAAGATGAGCAAGCTCCTTCAGGGAGATCTCCATCCGCCTCCTACAGGACGCTCCAATTAGGAGCTGGTTGGGTTGGAGCTGAGAAGCAGCTTCAGGATGGGCGTGCCTGGTGAACGGCAGGAGGGGCCACTCCCAGCTCGCTCAGGCGGCTGTGTCTTCCTCTTGCTTTCTGCTTTGAAACCTTTGCGCGTTGCTTTCAGGCACAACAGTGAGAGAACAAACACAGCTTAATGACTAGCCAGGGACTGAAAGGCAGAGCCCCGCAGCTGCAGCTGGGAGAACCTTCCTGCGGGAGCGGGAGGGCGTGGAGAAGAAGGTGGGAGGAGGCGAAGGGGCATTTATGATCTTCCCCATAACCACACATTTAGCTTTCTAAAACGCCTGTGGGCGGCAGTGAGATTTCTTCTGATTCCAAGACTGGAGGGGGGTTGGGGCGGGGGGGGGGGGGCAGGGCGAAGCAGAACTTTGGAAGGAAAAGGCAAAGTAGAGTTGGTCTGCTTGGGTAACTGCTTTGGAAAGTTGTGGGATGACTGCGGGTCACAGCTGCGTGGCCCCCTAATAGCCCTCAAATTCAAAGTCATTGCCATTACTTGGAACCAACTTATAGCTGACCCTTCGGCGGATTTTCAAAGGCTGTAAATCATAGAAGGAAGAGTTTGCCCATCTTTCTTCCATTACTACTAGTGGATTAGAACCACCTGCCTCTGGAATGACAGCACAGCTCCTTACCCATTAGGACCCCAGAGCTCCCTGCATGACCCCAGGGCCTCACAGGAGGGCTCAGAGAAAGTCTACTGAAAGATATAGAGACACAAGCCTGGGCGCCCACTCCATGGACATCCCATTAAAGTCACTGGCCAATCCCAACAGTGTCTCCGGACACATGTCCCGAATTGGAGTGATTCTGGTGGGACAATTGATTGAGTACTTGGCTACTAATCAGAGCTGTTGTGTGCAGAGATCATTATGAGTTGCAGGTAACTTGACAGCACATAATAACACCACAAATAACTACTCTGTGTGTGTATGTGTGTTTTGTTGTTGCAGTAGTGTACTGTCAAGTCGGAACCGACCTATATCTGACCGTCCAGCGGGTTTTCTGTGGCAGTTAATTGCACCGCAGGAGATTGCCTGTTCATCTCCCATTGAGCAGCTGGTGGCCTTGAACCCCATGCCTTTGGGATTGCAACACAACTTCTTGCCCCTAGGCCACCAGAGCTCCCTATATATAATATATAACCATATATAAAACAACCATGTACTACATGAAAATGCCATGAAAGTTGCATCTCCATGAGGATGAATAAAGTTTTATTAGAGACAGCCAAATTGATCATTTATTTATAGGTTGTCTGTGCTGCTATTGCACAGAAGAAAGAGGTGGCTGTAACAGAGACCGTGAGGCTGGAAAAGCAAATGGAATCTCTCATGTGGTCCTTCAGACACTCACCACACTCTGGCCCTGAGCAGTGCCAGGTGCACAGCGTGTGGCCAGCAAATGTCTCTCCTGTTCTCTCTGTGCACCCCATTCTTCAGAAATCAAAGGAGGTCTTAGTTTTCCTCTGACCCCAGTGACCCTTTCTGGGGCAACTCCTCCTTCGACGAGAGATTCCTTGTGAGTGGCGTCTGACCTCATGCACCTGGATCAGCTGCACAGAGCCAAGTCAGCCTCAACACTGCCCATCAGTGCCCTCTGGGCCTTAGACCACAGCTGCCACTGCCTCTTCTACCCCTGACAGTACATAATACAGCAAGAGACTGAGGAGGAAATAGTGTCTCCAGCTGACAGATGGGAAAACCACGACACGTGTCTCGGGGTACTCGGGTGCTCGAGCTGGCATTCACGTCTCCATTCTCGCTCCGGCCCCTGCTGCTGTCCTTTTGTAGGAGCTGCCTAGTGTTGTGTAGTCCCCCCACTGCAACTGACCACACAGTGTCATCATCTGCCAGTCCCACCAGCAGTGGCAGCTGGCTTCCTTCAACTCTGCCTCCGGCTCTTGCAAAGGCTGATGGGTAAATCACTTCCCGTGTCCACACAAACAGCTGCCCTGTCCACAGAAACCCCTCCCTGCTTCACCCCTAATCCCAGGACGTTGTTACATGTCGTTGCACTAACTCATAGCAATTCTATGAACAGGTGACCTGAACTCTGCCCTTTCTTGTACCATCCTCATCATCTCAGATACACTAGAGCCCACTGCTGCGGTCACCATGCCAATCCATCTCATTGAGGGTCTTCCTCTCCTACGCTGACCCTCCATCTCTCCAAGCACGATGTTCCTTTCCAAGAATAGCCTCACCTCACTACACACCCAGAGTAGGAAGACAAAACTTTACCATCTTTGCCTCCAAGGAGCAGTCTGGCTGCACTTTCCCCAAAACCTATCATGTTCTTTTGGCCATCCATGGGCTATTCAATACTCTTCTCCAGCACTACAACTCAAAGGCATCAATTCTTCTTCTGCCATCCTTATTCACTGTCCAGCTCTCTGATGTGTAGGAAGTGATGCAAACACTGTGTCAGCCAATCCTGGGGGTGGGGGTGTCACTCAGCTACAGCCCCTCTTCCTCCTCAGCTCTTTATTCTTCTCAGTGCTAAGGTGCAGACTGCAGGCCACCAAGGCATGTTCCCCAGCTATTCACAAAACAGCAGAGGGCTAACAAATAGCGAGCACTTTCTTGGGCCATTTTACCTGGGGATGGAGGGTGGGTCTTGGCAATGAGGGCTGTAGGAGAAAGTTTGCTGACACTGAGTAGTTCCCAAAGTAATAAAGCAGAAAAAGCTACGTCCTCCAGCAGCCAGCACAGGGAATGCCTTTAGTGTTAGATGATTGATCTCTGCCGGAAAAGGTGCTCTGACTCTGGGAGGGGCAGAGGTGAGCTCACTCATAGCCTCATCTGACCTTTTAGGTGAAGGGTAAAAGGGCTGGTCTGGGAAGGCTTCTCTGGAGAAGCATCACTGAGGTTGAGCTCTGGAGAAGGAGGGGGACTGGACAAGGGGTGGGGAGCCACAAAAGAACTGAGAAGAGCATGAGAGGAAAATTCTGGGTGAGTGGGAGAGGCCACAGCTGCTGTTGGGTCCTTTTGACCGTGTTCACAGCAACCCTACACCACAGGTATAGTCACTATGTTAATCCATCTCGTTGAGGGTCTTCCTCTCTTTTAAGACCCTCCACTTTTCTTGTCATGGTATCTTTTTCCAAGGATCGGCTCATTCTGACAACATGTTCAAAGTCTGTGAGATGAAATTTCCCTATTCTTGCCTCCAAGGAGCCTTCTAGATGCATTTCCTCCACGACACATCTGCTCTTTTGGCAGTCCATGGGATAGTCTACACTCTTCTCCAACACTACAGCTGAAAGGCACAGACTCTTCCTTATTAACTGCCCGCAAACCTAGTGATGGGTTAGGCTGCTAATCAAATGAAGGTCGTCGGTTCAAAGCCAAAAGAGGGCTGACATAGGGGCTGGGGGTGGGGGGAGGGGAGACTGAGAAAGATGGGATAAATAATGTATACTTCATTGAAACGGATGAGGGAGAGAATTGTTTAAAAGGGATATGTGATTAGGTATTATTGTCATGATGGGAGTCCAGAACGAAGGTAACATAGTGGAGTGGACTTGGGGGAGGGATTGAATAACAATGAAAGAATATTTTTCTTTTACTTTTCTAAAAGAAAAGCAAATGGGGGGTGGGCAGAGAGAAAAGAGCAACAATGAATAAATGGAAATCCAAAGTCTCTGTAAACGTTCATTAAAAAAAAAGTCACTTTTTGAGAAAATGATGAAGCAGCCTTCTGCAAATACTCCCCACATCAGAAACATGCTGGAGGGTCCTCATAGGCGGGAACAGACGTGACAGCGGTGGGGCTGGATTTTTTGTAGCTACTCCTAGGGGCTGGCCAGCAGACCCTCTGCTGTTCACTCTGTGCCCTTCAGGGCTGTGAGTGGACACCTGCAGATGGTACGTACCGCTTGTGGGGAGACTTGGGGAGAATGTGGATCCCTGACACTCCCTCCCTGTCACTTCTTTAGCAGATGCAGCAGAATCAACTGGCCAACTGGCCACTGCAAGCGATGTGTATGCACGTCTCTGCAGCAAGCAACCCACACTCTCCCTTCCCCGCCTCTGTGGGCATCCGACAGCATCGAGTCAACCCCAGCCTCATGGTGACCCCACATGCAAAGCAATGACTCACTGACAAGTACTTTGCTAGGCTTGAGACCATACAGGGATCAGGCTTCTGTGATCCCTCCAGTCTTCATAGGCTGGTTCTCACAAGTAGATTGATTGCCAGGCTCTTCTTCCTAGTCCATCCTAGTCTGGCATTTCCACTGAAGCCTGTTCAGTGTCACAATCTGCAAGCTTTCATGGATGCCCCTGTGGTTCACAAGAGGTGAACCAAGGTCAAGCCTCCTTCAGGGAAGCCAAGAATGCTACCAGGGAACTCATTACTTCAGTCCCCTTGATGGGTGACAGCAGGGACAGGAAGGAGGCAAGAGGCACAGAGGCTCTGCAGAGAAGTCAATATTGAGCATTTATAATTGCAGAGAAGTCAATATTGAGCATTTATATTTATTTCCTCTCCTCTGAGTTTTTCTGACTTGCCGTAGTGGTTAAGTGTAGTGGTAAGATTGTGCCATCAACCCAAAAAGGCAGGCAGATGATTTGAATCCACCATTTAGCTATTCCGCAGAAAAGAGGTGGACCATCTCCTCCAATCATCTGGCCGAAGGGTCGGCTATTCCAACTCGGTGGCATTTAACAACAACACTGTCGTTGTTGTTGTTGTTGTTGTTGTTGTTGTTGTTGAGAACCCGAGCTGACCCATAGCTGACCCTTTGGCGGGTTTTCAGAGGCAGTAAATCGGACAGGAGGAGACAGCCCACCCTTCTCCTGGGAAGCAGCTGGTGGATTTGAACTGCGTGCGCCTTTGGGACTGCAGCACAGCTTCTTACCGCCAACGTAAGAGCTCCCTACATTAGCTGTTAAAAAGTCAAAGCCATTGCTGTCGAGTCAGAAGTGACGCACAGCTGACCCTCCTGTGAGTTTTGGAAGTTTCTGGAAGCTGCATGGGAGGAGACAGCCCACCCTTCTCCTGTGAAGCAGCTGGTGGATTTGATCCATCAGAGAGGCATGGCCTTTCAGCTCACAGCACAGCTTTCTACAGACTATGCTACCAGACCTCCCTTTTAGACGTAAGCTTCCCTTAATTATATTCAACTTCCGGTGTAACACTGGCTAAGGCTTGGTTGATATAGAGTGAAACAAAACATAAACGTGGTGCGCACATGTGCCTGTGTATGCGGATGCATGCGTGTCTGTGTGTGTTTACCCACAGACATACACATTTATCTACATAAACTTCCCTCCACTCCCCTTCCAGCTCCAAACTCAACAGCAGAAAGAGAGCCACGGAAGTGAGCAGCGGGCCCCCCTCGCAGAGGGGAACCGGGTGTCATGCTTTCCAGAAAGGAAACACAATCTCCGTATGGGGTGTAATTACATCTTAGCTTTCTGCAGAAGAATAGTTTATGGCTTAAATGCTATTAATTGTAAGCCGTTTTGTTCCACGGGAAGTTGTTCATTGATAACTACCCAATTAGGGTTATTTTGCAATTAGTCTATTCACAGTAAATTTATTGCAAAAGGGGGAGGTTGTGCTGCAGCAAATTAAAGTGTTGCCAGGGCCCGGGCGTGTGACGGCTCTTAAATGCCACTCTCGTTAGGCAGCTCTGAGGTGGCATCACCTTGGCTGAGGCAAAAAAAGCGTCAAGATTCCTAGCAGCAGATGATGACACAAAACCCCATCGGGCTGTCTCAAGGTCAAAGGAAACCAAGATATAGCAAAATCCAAGGTGGTAGTGGTTGTTGAGTATCATTGAGTCAAAATCGACCCATAGCTTACCCTCCAGCAGATTTTCAGAGGCCATTAATCACATGGGAGGAGACTGGCCATCCTTCTCCAGCAGAGCAGGTGGTGGATTAGAACTGCAGGCCTTCGGGATTGCAGTGCAGTTTCTTACCACTAGGCCACCAGAGCTCCTTAAGCCCTAAGGTGGTGGTGGTGTGGTTATGAGCCATCAAGTTGTTGCCCTCTGTCCTACAGCCCTAAACCCTGCTCTATCCTGGGCCAAGCTCACTGTCTCCGACACACCTACCCCCATTACCCCAGTCGCTGAATCAATGCATTTCATCAAGGTCTTCCTCTCTCGTGCTGGCCCTCACGTCATGCCAGAAATGCCTTCTGCTGGGCACATTTCATGTGCCAGATGACCTTCCTCATGACGTATTTTTCCGCTCTCAGAAGTCACATAAGGGGCATTTTTGTCTTCTCTACTTGAAGGATGAGAAAATGGATCTTTCGATAGTTACGGGGACCAGAGACAGAATTGAATTATAACCCAGGTCTGACGCTGTGCCCGTGGCTCTACAGGACCACCTCACAACACGGCATTTCTCGCAGTGACTTTCTGGAAATGGTGTTACGGCATCAGGAACACAGTCCAAGCGCCTTCTGTCAGTAAAGACCTTGCTCAGGGCAGCAATGGGATTAGTGGAAAGATCACTGCCATGGGAACTGCCCAGAGTCGTCAGAGGTCAGGCTCCAGCTCCATCACTGAGCATGCAAGCTGGAGTCTGTGCTGCACCTTCTCTGAGGCTTAGCTCCTCATCTGTCTAGTGGCCTCAGAACACTAAGTTCTATGGAACCCAGAGAAAAAAGCACACACCAAAAAAACCCAGACACAATATTGGCTCAAAGATGTTAGCTGTCCCACAGCCCCCACCATTCACACATACAAAAGTGTAAACGCACACCTGACTCCTAGCTCCAGTCCAGGACCAAAAATCGACAGCAACACTCGACAAGTGTGTGTGGGACCAGCCAACTGGAAGTCTCTGTGACCGCACACGTCTTCATTTTATATCACCTGGCCTTGGAGTCACAGATAATGGATAATAAAGGGGACAGGCTGGACACCTGAGTGTTCAAACCCAGCCAAGGCCACCCACTCACAAGGTGCACGAACTTGGGGAAGTCATGTCACCTCTCTCTCACCTGAAAAGTCAAGACACATTAACAACAGTGCCAACATTATGAGGTGGTTGGTGAGATGAGATAATGAACGTCACAGGCCTGGTATGGTGCTAAGTGCACTGTGACCCAGTGAGACCTGCTGCTGTCACCATTCCTCTGTTAGTTACCACTGGGGATAAGATGAGACTCACCAGCAAAAATTGTACTTCAAGCAAAGAAGAATGAAAAGGAGCAGGGACATATGGAAATGATCCATCCGAAGGACTAATGGTGGTGGTGGTCTGTAACACTAACTTGGAGCTGATCCACACCTCACTCTCCAGCAGGTTTTCAGAGGCTGTAAATCACAGGAGAGGAGACTGCCCGTCTTCCTCTTGCATAGTGGCTGGAGGATTCGAACTGCCTGCCTTTGGGTTAGCAGTAGAGCTCCTTACCACGTGGCCACCTGGACTAGCAACTCCAGGTCTCATTAGCAATTCTGGATTAATGGACAGAGTGAGTCAACCAGTCTCCAATACTCTGAGACCGGGAGAACTGGATGGTGCCCGGCTACCATCACTGACGGCTCTGCCTGAACACACGATACAACATCCCAGACAGAGTGAGAGAAAATGCAGAACCAAGTTTTTAAATCATTAATAAAGGCCAGGGACCACAGAGAGACCCAATGCAGGCATTGTAATCAATGTCATAAAACAAAATAAATATGAATGGTTGAGTGGGATATCCAAGTGCTCTATAAACGTTCACTCAAACCATAATAAAATGCTTAAAAACCAAAAAGACTAAATTTAACTGGTTTGGTGAAGACTGGTAGAACCTCCACCCTGTGCCGGTAGATACCATTCACACCTAGAACTGAACCCACCGTGGGATCCTCTTTCAGCTAAAAAACACCCGGGCCTACAAGGCGAACAGTAACAGCCACAAAGGGAGTACTTTCAACACGTTCAGCCTCAGGAGACGGAAAGGGCAGCATTTGCCCAAAAACAAAGTCCAGAAGGCAGGAAGGGACAGGAAAGACATATAAATAGCAATAGAATGAAAGCAGGTAGGAAGTGGGCAGGTGGTCTTACACTGAACAGCTTGCTGTGAATGTCATGGAACAACCCTCCCCAAAATGTCCATAAATGGCTGAATGAGAAACTAAACTTTCATCCAAATCATAACACAATGGTCACAAAGGGGAAAAAATAAAATCTGTATTTCAAAATGGCATCATTTCCGATGCACAGAGAGACACGCAAGGTCTTCACGTGTGCAAGACAACTCTTCACTCCACCTTCCAAGAGCCCTGGTACTTGGTCTCTGAGCGCTCCAGGAGAACAGAGTCCTGCTCCGTTATAGGGAGCGGCCTGCCCAGTCATCAGGAAGGAGCAGGCAGGGAACGAGAGGAAGAAAGGACGGATGAGAGGGAGGCAAGAAGGAAGTAGGTAGGGAGACAGAGAGGAAGTTTGTTTAATGGCTTGTTGACTTGACCCTCCAGCGGGGTTTCTGAGGTTGTAAATTGCAGGGGAGGAGGCTGCCCATTTTTCTTCCACAGAGAAGCTGGTGGATTCGAACTGCATGCCTCTGGGTTGGCAGTGCAATTCCTTACCACTAAGCCACCAGAACTTCCTCAGCGAGGATGGGAGGGAGAAATTTGTGATGGGAAAAAATGCAGGGCTCTTTTCCACCGAGCCTCCCAAATCAATGCAATTAAGTTCCAAATCTTTCAAGCAACATTCAACTACAATACTTTTTATTCCTGTCAATTCTAATCCCAATATTCTGCTGAGGGAGAAGCGAAGCCCTATCAATAACGAAACTGTCACCATGGGCCACGGTTTCCCTTGTCATTTTATCTCTTGCCATAAAAGAAGCGACAACAAAAGAAAGCAGAAACAAAAGTCAGTTTGATTTTAAAGGCAGTTTGATTTTTCTACTTTTGTAAAACATTCCTCATCTCTAACCTCACAAATCAGGGAGTCCCAGAACGCATGAGCCCTTGGGTTTGGACCTGGGGCGGCCGCTCACGGGGAGACTCACCTTCCAGTGGGCAGAATCGAGCCACCTTCTCAGGCATCAGGAGGCCCAGCTTGTGGCGACAGTAGGTTTCGGCGATCTCCTGACGACAGTCCTTGGACTTTGAGCGAGAGAGGGCCGAGATGGCCTCCTTGCCCGAGATGGCACACTTGGGAGGCTGGTCGTATTTGATCTCAGGAGAGCTGGCCCCACTCCTCTTGATGTGGGCCTGCCGGGGGGCATCCTTGGCATGGCTGCTGTTGACCGGGGCCCTCTCGTGACCCGGAGGCACCACCTGATTGGCCCCCTTGCCCAGGAACGGCCGGCCCCTCCCTTTGTCCTCCTGCTCCAGCTTCTTCCTCAAAAGCTCTTTGGGTTTACTTGCTGGCCTTTTGGCCAACTCGGGCAGGGGCTTCTGCTTCTGAGTCCTGGGTGCAAAGTTGCTGTTATCCACGTTCTCAAAATCTTTGGGCACCGAGTTCTCGTTGTTGCTGTCCGTTCGAACCTTCTCTTTCGGCCGGTGTGACAGGTAGCCGTCCTGGAGAAGTTGGGAAACAAAAAGAGAGGATTTTTGTGAGCGAGACAGTTGAGGAGGTGAAGCCTGGCAAGACTGGGAGGTCCCTGGGTAGGGCAAGTGATTTGACCTGACTACTAACCATAGAGCAGGTGGGTGGTCTGAGCCCTTCCTGTTGAATATGAAGACCAGGAGACTTATTTTTTATGAGAGGACAGTCAAGTGAAAGTGAACTGGAGGAGAGGAAAGGGAGCAGGAGGGAAGAAAATGTGCAGCAATGAATGAATGAAAATCCAACTTTTCTGTGAACTTTTGTTATCTCTTAAAAAAGAAAAAATACCTATATTTTACTCATTTTATCACTCACTGCCATCAGATCAAAATCAGATCACCTATGACCCTTCAGTTGGTTTTCCGAGGTTCTGAATTGCAGGGGAGAAGACTGTCTCTCTCTCCCATGGAGCAGCTTATGGATTCGAACCACCAGACAGGCAACACGTATGGGTACAACTCTCTATGGATTATGCCACCAGAGCTTTAATACACCTATTGTGTTTTTGTGTGTATTTATGTGTGTGTAATACAGTAATCAATTCAACATCTTGCAAGTACACAATTTAGTGATATAAATATTATCACTCCTGCTGTCAAATCTCCCCCTGACGATGGCTACCAACATTGTCATCACCATAAAAGGACTCCTCATAAAGAGAAATACTTATTCTTCAACAAGGACTCCTCACCCCACTCCCACCCGCCCCTGCTGAACACTAAGGAACTCTTGTCTCCATACACTTGTTTAATTCTTGTTTTTCCTCATTGGAGAGGTACCTGTCCTTTCTGTGACTGGCTTTGTTTGCATAGCATAGCATCTTCAGCTCTGTCCAAGTGACTATGTGGATCACAGCTTCTCTTCACTTTATGGCTGAGTCATTTCCCATTGTATGCATGTTTTTTTAACCCTTCATTCACAGATGGACATTGATGTTCCTTTCTCCCTTCTGACGATCAGGAAGTCAATGTGTTCTCTGCAGAGGCCAGAGTGTTTTCCTCTTCTTTGTCCTGACCACTAAGAGGCCAACAGGACCCAGTCTTTCACCATTCCCCTAAATATCTGAAGGAACCCTCACGACATACTGTGTAACACACTGCACTGCTAACCTAAAGGTCAGTAGTTCGGATCCACCAGCTTCTCAAAGGGAGACTGTCTCCTCCAGTTAAGATTTACAGCCTCAGAAAACTGACGGAGGTGGAAGCTGGACTTGGCCCAATTGCAGAAGAGTTTGGGTTCAGAGAAGAGACATTCCCGAACCAAAGTCTCAATGCCCTTTCCCATAAAACTCAACTTTGAGGGGCTTCCAGGCGGATGCGTACAAGAGTACCATCACGTGACCAGAAGCCACGTGTGCAGTTATCAGAGAACCCGTTAAACAAGCTGAACACCAGCTAACTTGTGCTTATTGCCTTAAAGAGTAGGGTACAACCTCACGTTTTTTTACCACATCAAAGATTCTGCTTCTAGGTGTGGCTGGCATCTGTCTCTCTCCCAATCTCAAAGCACCTTCCTGCAGAAGCAAAGCCTCTTTTCAAGTTCAGAGCCCCTGATTAGGACAGAGTATCCAGTAAGCGAGGTAAGCATGGGTTTAGCCAAGTTTACCTACTAATTTGTGGTGAAAAGAGGTGTGAGGCTCTTCACTCTGCATAAACTGTGCTCACCTCGCCTAATGGGGACCCCGTTCCCGTAAGCCCACACCCCTCACACCTCCCCTGTGCTCCACACCTCCCGATCTCTCAAACGCATCAGGGAAGTAGGCAGTAGTAGTCTTAACAGAAAGAAGGTACAAGACACAAGGGAGCTCTGGTGCCTCAGTGGTAAGGAGTTGCATGCACTGCCAATCCAAAGGCACGTGGTTCAAATCCTTCTCCTCCCATGTGAATTACAGGCTCTGAAAATCTGCTGGAGGGTCAGCTATGAGTCCGTTCCCACTCTACAGTATATAAGAACAACACACTAAGACACAGGAGTTTTGGCGGCCTAGATAAAAAGGAATTGTGCTGCTCACACAAAGATACGCGGTTCGAATCCACCAGCTGCTTCATGGGAGAAAGATGGGCAATCTCCTGCTATGTGATTTAATGACTCTGAAAGCCCACAGGAGGGTCAGATCTGACTAAAGAGCACATAACAACAGCCTGTTAAGGTACACGCAGGTGGGAAGACTCAGCCAAGGCTACAATGCCAGCAGTAGAGCGACTCAAAATCTCTATGCCTCAGTTTCCTCAGTTGAATGGTCTCAGGGTTTTGGAGGGAGGAAGGGTGTACAGGAAATCTCTGGCCCTAAATGCAGGTTAGAAGAATGAACAGGGAAGCCTGCTCAATTAGCTTGACAGTTATGTCTGGGAACTCTCACGGTGAAGTGGTAAAAGTGCTTAGCTGCTAACCAAAAGGTTAGCAGTTCGAATCCCCAGGCACTCTGCAGAAGAACAAAGCAGCTAGTGCTTCTGTAATGGTAACAGGCTTGGAAACCGCACATGGGAGTTATACCCTGTCTTACAAGGTTGCTATGTATCAGAATGGACTTGTCAGCAATCTGGCAATCCGGGTTCAACCATCCAACCCCAAAACTCTTCTGCCTGGGAGACGAGACCCCTGATCATCTCTCCATGCGAAGGAATGGCCCCACTCCCTTTGTGCTTAACCAGCCGCCCACTTTCACCTTGGTTATTTATGCAAATGTAACCCTTTGACTCATTTTATCTTCATGTACTTATTACAATGATTGCACATTCAAATGTTTTCGTGCTGGCTCCAAAACTCTAATTGCTGCTGCCTTCCCTCCAAGCTGCTGCTCGAATCCATTTTTATTCCAGAGAAATAATTAAATGCACTAACGCCCTCCATTCCCATTCAACCTTGGGCATGTTTAGACCCAATTTCAATCAAGTAGAAATATGCTAAACATGATACGTCCCTGAGAGGCAGGTTAGGGGACCCAGGCTGCTGCTTCCGAGACAGAAGGGTCCTCTTCTGCCTTTCCCTGGTTCCTGTGATTTCTGGATGGTGCCCATGGTCATTTGGTGGATCGCAGCTGAGCCCCGTGGTCTTCCTGCCCAAGGTGGTGTGACTACAGTGTATTTTCAATGAATGTCTTATAGACAAAACTGTGCTCTAGCTGGTGGTGCAGAACAAACACTGAAGAATACTCAGGCACAGATCTCGCTTAGGGAGCTCTGGCAGCTTAGTGGGTAAGACTTTGCACCATCAACCCAGTGGCAGATGGTTCAAGGCCACCAGCTGCCAGTTGGTGACTTAGAAAATGACAGCTACCTACTAAAGATTCTCTAGATTATTTTATGAGCCAATATGACTAAAAGAGCACTGGCGACCTAGTGTATAGTGTGTGGCACTTCGAACCAAAAGGTCAGCAGTTCTAATCCACTGTCCTCTTGCAAAGATTCAACCACCTGGAGGATCACTATGAATACGATATAACTCGATGACAGTGAATTTGGGTTCGTTAACAGAATTCTGTCATTCCAGCACACTGAAAACTAATGTCGTCAACTTGGACAGTCTAGAACTTGAGAAGGTCCAAAAAGCGCCCCAGCCCCATCCAATCTCACCCAGTCATCACCACCTCCGGCAGGTGTGTAGGCCAAGAGCCCCAGAGTCAAGGAGCAGCGGGTTCAATTCCTCTCTCCTCCAGTCAGTCACCAGCTCTTAGAGCTGAGACATCAGTCCTTGTCCCTTTGCCTTAATTTCCTCCCTGTAGCAGATGGCTATGAGGGCCATGCATGTCAGGCCAGGGGTGGAGGGACTGGCACGTGACACAGCGAGACCTGTGGGAGCCAAAACTCAACAAGCTCATCTTCTTGTATTCTCCGTATCACAGTGTTTCCGTCTTTGACAGGGTGTAGTCTCTTAACCACCTTTAGCAACCTCAGCGACCCTTCTGTTGCTCCTTTTGGTGAAAGCTATGCGCACTACACTTCCCTGACATGGATCTCAGCTTTTGCAGGGTGACTGCTGGGGGAAAAGATCCACTAACTAGCCTGCCTCGCCCAGGCCTTGCGGGATGCCCTCAGTGTGCGCCCAGGCTACACAAAGCTCTGTTTCTTGCCATCGTGTTGATTCTGACTCTGGTTGGTCCCAGGGGTGCAGCGGCAATCCGCTCTCCACAAGATTTTCAAGGCTGTGGCCTCCTGGAAACAGGTCACCACTCCTTTGAGTGGGTTTGAACCATCATCCTTTAGACTAGTAGCGGAGCACTTGACCATGTGCACCACCCAGGGACTTGTGCACAGGTCAGCTCCTTTAATCCTTATGACGGCTCTAGTGAAGGTGACGCCGTATTATTCTCTCCATTTTCTGGATGGATACACTGAGGTTCAGGTAACTTATAAAGAGCTGTAGTCAAGACTTCTGAGAAATGCTGGAGCCAAGACTCGAACCTAGGCACTTTGGCTTCAGAGACTGTGTCCCTATCCTCCCTATCCTCCCCCTGCCTCTCAGCGAGGAGAGCGCCAAGGGGAAGTCAGGCCAGGTGAGTCGCACCCAAGGGAGGATGCCGCCCCACCTGCTCTCACCACAACCTGTTTAAGGCTTTCTTTTGTGTCCTCAAGACTCACAGCCAGCTGGGTAGCTGTCTGCTGCTGAGCTCTGTGTGGGAGGCTTCACTCCAATCACCAAGGTGACCGAGGCCACTGGGAAGGCCACGGGGCGAATTCCACAGACGCTTCCCAAAGGAGGCTGGGTGCCAGGTAGACGGGTGCTGGAGACGCCATGTGCTGGCTGCTCCCAATTAGGACATGCAATTACCCAGCTGCCAGTGCAAACAGCCCCGCTCATTTGCATGCAGGAGGCAGAACTTAACAGTCTCTTAGGAACCCCAGGCTTTGTAGGGGACAGGCAGGCCCAGCTTTAGCAGAACCCTAAGTAATAAGCCCTCTCCATTCAAACCTTATGCTAATGGGGCATACAGCATGGGGTGCTCCACCTACAGACACTAAAACTGAAAAACTGCCATTAGGTCCAAAGCAGCTCCTCCCAGGCCCTCCAGTGTGTTTCTGGGCTGTAAATCTCATGGAAGGAGACCGCCCATCCTTCTCCCTGAGAGCTGCTGGTGGATTCAAATCACCAGAGAAGTGCTGCCTTTGAGCCAGCTAAGCATTTACCCCCACCCTCCAGACTGAAGGCAAGAAACTTACTTCCGGAAGAGTCACTGTTCCCATCTACAAAACAGGGACAGGAGGTAAGGTGAAGAGCAAACTGGATAGTAGAGTATTTTATCTGGCAAAACAATGTTTAACAGCATTAGCACTTTAAGGGTTGTTGCTGTTGCTATTAATTATTAGGTGCAACTTGAGTTGAGTACAACTCACAGCAGCCCTATAACAAGAGATCTGAACCTTGCCCGATCCTGCCTGTGCCATTTTCATCATGGCTGACACACCTGAGCCCACTGCTGCAGTCACCACTGTCAGTCCACCTCATTAAGGGTCTTCCTCTCTTTTGCTGATCCTCCACCTTTCCTAACATCATGTCCTTTCTAAGGAACGGCCTCTCTTAGCAACAAAGTGCCGGAAGAGATCGCTCTGAATTACAGAAGAGCAACGCTGTCACTTTGAAAACTAAGGTGTAGTCTTTTCAATTACTTGCTACACACCTGAGAACCAGACAATGAGTAAAGAGGACAGAAGAATCGATGCTTTTGAGTTATGGTGTTGGAGAAAATACTGAATATCTCATGGACTGGCAAAAGAACAAAGAGGAAAAACAAATTGGAAAAAATGTGGCCACAGTTTTTCTTGGAGACAAAGATGGTGAAGCTTCGTCTCTCATACTTTGGACATGTTGCTAGGTGCTCCATGCTGTTGTTGTTGTGTACTGTGGAGTCAGAACTGACCTACAGCTGACTATCTGGGAGTTTTTTAGAGGCATCTGTTTGAATGAGGTGGGGTAGAGATTGCCCATCCTTCTCTCATAGAGCAGAGATGGGGGATTAGAATCATGCACCTTCAGGACTGCAGCACAGCTTCTTACCACTAGCCCACCAGAGTTCCCTCGAGCGGCATTTATTAGGCGCTCTGGAGTCACCTCTGGCCCAAGGGGTCTCTGAACAGGAGAATGAGGCTGACTGGCCCTGTGCCATCTCATCGTCATGGCCAATGGGGAGGGGGGGTCCACTGCTGCCCTAAAATCTAGGGGCTTATCTTCCAACGTGTATCAGATAATAGTCATCCTTAGTCGCTGTCCAGCTCTCTGATGCACAACAAGTAACTGCAAAGACCATGGACTGAATCAGGTGTACCTTAATCTCAAGACTTACATCATTGCTTCTCAGGCTGAAAAGGTCCCTAAAAAGCAGATTTGCCTAATGCAGTTCATCTTTTAATTTCCTAATGGCTGGTGCCAAGAGTGTTGATTGCGGAGCCAAGCAAGCTGTAATTGGTAACAACCTCAATCTCTTCTCCATCCATCATGGTGCTGCCAATTGGCCCAGTGGTGAGAATCTATGTCTTCTTGATGTTAAGCTTCAATCCATATTGAAGACTACAGTCCTTGATCTTCTGCAGCAAGTGTGTCAGGTCCTCCTCAGTTTCAGCAAGCAAGAGGATAGTGGGTTCAAATACATGCTCTGTCATTTGGCTCACTGTGTGTCCACAGGCATGGTTTCTAACCTCATTCATTTCAGCTTTCTTAGGCATGAAGTGAGTTCTGGTAATCTTGGGGTTAGAGCGATGTTGCTGCCTATCCAAATGTACGTGGTTTGAATCCACCAACTGCTTTGCAGAATAAAACTGAGCAAACTCTTCCAATTTACAGGCTCTGAAGCCCCACAGAAGGATCAGCTATGAGTCAGTTCTAACTCACTGGTGATGAGTGAGTGAATGAGTGAAGGTATAGAACATGGAAGACAGCCAGCTAGTGTGTATCTGATGGGACATTATTGAAACGAAAGACGATGAACCAAGCAAAGCACTTGGCATAGTGTCCAGAACATGATAAATAACCAAATGTGAATTTTCAAACCATAATTCATGATTGTTAAGACGAATTTATGCCTTTGAGTTGTGGTGCTGGAGAAAAGTCTTGAACATATCATGGACTGCCAAGAAAGCAAACAGGTCTGTCTTGGACAGGGTGAAACTAAGTTTCTCCTTGGAGGCTAGAATTTTGAAGCTTCATCTCACATACTTTGGGCATGTGGCCAGGAGAGACCAGTCCTTGGAGAAGAACATCATACTTAGAAGGGTGGAAGGACAAAGAGGGATGGAAGGACAAAAAAGGATAGAGAAGAGAAAGACCCCGAATGGACTGATACAGTGACTGGGGCAAGGGGGCTGGTGTGTCGGAGTCAGGTGAGACTGGCTCAGGACAGAGCCGGCTTCAGAGCTGTTGTACACAGGGTTGCTATGAATTGAAGGCAAGTCGATGGCACATTACAACAACAACAACAATTAATGATTGCGATAAACAGCTTTTGCAGTGATTCTCAAAGTGTGATTTTGGGGTAGGGTGGAGAGCACTGGGGATAGATGAAGCCTCTCCTGGGTATTTACAAAGTCACGGCTGTTTCTATAACAATATAAAAATATCCCTGGCCTTTTCCATTCATTTTTCACATCTGCATACAGTGGCGTTTTTCAGCGGGATGATACTGCAAACAGACCAAAGCAGAAGTCAATGGGGAATCCAGTCATCTTTTACGAAGCCAGGCATTACAAAGATTGAGGGAGAAAAAGGAAAACAATGCCTCTCTTCTCATTAAATCTGTCTTAGACAATATATGTGCTTTTCCATAAATACAGTTATTTATATAGACATTGTTGTTCTCAGGTGTTACTGAGTAAATTCCAACACTATGTACAAGGAAGAGCCCTGGTCCTGGTCCTGTGTCATCCCCACAATCTCTGCTGTGCTCTTGTCCACTGGTGCAGTCACTGTGTTAACAGATCTCACTGAGGGTCTTCCTCTCTATCATGGATCCTCTACCTCTCCCAGCAAGACGTCCTCCACCAAGAACTTCTCACTACAGACAAGATGCCCAGAGCGTGTGAGAAGCCTCATCACCCTCACCTCCAGGGAGCACCCTGGCTGCACTTGTTCCAAGACAGGCTTGTTTGCTCTTTCTACAATTTGAATTCAACTCATTGTAACCTTGTAAAACAGAGCAGAACTTGCCCACAAATATGCAAAGGCCATAAATCTTTCTGGGAGTAAACTGCTACCTCGTTATCCTGTGGGGTGGCTGATGGATTTGAACCAGTGGCCTTCTGGTTTGCAGCTGAGTTGATAAATACAACCCACATAAACAAAGCTCTCTGGGAGTCCTCAATAATGCTTAAGAGCTTAAAGGGGTGCTGAGTTCAAAGAGTCCATGAGAAGTTCAAACAGCTAATGTCCGGAAGCACCCCGGAATAAAACCATCTGGATTAAAAAAAATAAAATAAAAATCACTCTCTGAAAAACCTTGTAGAGGATATGGCTACTGTAATACACAAAGCGTTGACATTTTGGATTGGATGTGCTGGCAACGAATTTCTGGTTTTATGATATTTTTGTTTAAGTTGGAATCAGAGTGAAAGTTTCTAAAACAATCTGATTTTCCACTCAACCATTCAGATGCATTTTGTTTTATAACATGAGTTGCAGTGCCGACACTATAGCTGCACTCATCCTCCTCCCTCTCTGATTCTCTTTTCCTCTAATCTGTCCACGTCACTCCTTCCTGCCTTCTGGGCTTTATCTTTAGGCAACTGTTGATCTCTCTCTCTCTCTTTTTAATTAATGATTTTTTAATGCAACATAGATATATATTTTTACAGCATATTCTTTCCAATTATTTCCCCCCCATTCATTCATTGTTGCACGTTTAACTGTTGCTCTTTCAACCTTATATGATTGGTTATGATGTGTGTGTTTCCTTATACGATTGGTTAAGATGTGTGTGCTTCCCTGGTGTCAGAGATCACCTCCTAGGTCTGTTTTTCTATTATTTGGCTGAAAGTTGGACCACGGGGATGTTTTCTTTCTTTTGGGTAGAGACCAACATGTGTAAGACACCAAAGCCAAACACACCTCCATCAAGTCAATTTTGACCTTCTGTCAGGTTTCTAAGGATGTAAATCTTTATAGAAGGAGATGGTCCATCTTTCTCCCATGCAGTAGCTAGTGGATTCAAACCACTCACCTGCTGATGAGCAGCACAACACGTTAGACACTGCAGCAGAGAGATGCTGACGTAATCTACATGTGTAATCTCAAACATCTACTCATTAATTACATAAGTTTAAAAACTTATACTGTTGAGTGCCTGGCTCTATATGTAGTTTGCAATCAGATTTATTTTTATACACACACATGCAGAGAGAGAGAGAATGACAGAGAGAGAGATGTAACTGGGGCCTACCTACTTTCACACAAGGAGAGACAGCAGGGACCCCATAACCCTCTGCTCCCCATCAGCACTTGGAAGTATTGTTTTTCTGTGTTTTAACAGGAACTCAGGAACCGACTGCGCCACATCTGCATTCGTAAGTACTGTTTCTCTGCGTTTTAACACATGGCATCTGGTCTCCTCAGGGGTCTTCTAACTCCTTGCAATGGAAAAGCATGGTGCTTGATGGGAAACTACAGTCTTACCCAGGCTGTTTAGAAGTGCAGACTCTCAGGACCCTCCCCACCTTTCCTGTGACTAAGTGAGTCAGAATCTAACTTTTCCACTCTGTTCAGCTGAGTCATCTGCACCTGAGAGGTGCTAATAGGGTGTTGCTGTGTCTGAGCATTTACAGAATGAAATAAATAGTGTTTTTATTATAAGTGACTTTGATGTATTTCTTCCACATGGTATTAGTAGGGCAGGCAGTATATTGATTTTTCTTCCCTAGAGCTGTAGGTACAGGTAGTTTATGATGTATATGAACTTCATTTCTGGACAGAGGACAGGAAAGTACTCCAGGATGTGATGTGTCAAGAGGGGTTGGTTCTTTTTTTGTTTAAATTTTTTATTTTATTTTTTGTGTGTGTGTGTGAGTGTACCGTCAAATCAGATCTGATTGGTACAGGAGGAGATTTTCCCTCCTTCCATGGCAGAGCATCTGGTGGATTTGAACCGTGCGCCTCTGGGATTGCAGTGCAGCTTCTTGCCACTAGGCCACCAGAGCTCCCCGAGGGGTTGGTTCTTAGAGTGAAGAATCATAGGGTTTTCAGTCTAAAAGCTAATTGGGTATCCTTTAAGACATGTTCCCTGCCAGGGATGGAGTAGAGGGGAAGCAGATGTGTATATGAATGATTTCAATGTGGAAGGGAAAGTACAGAGAGAGAGGAGGGAGTAGAGAGGGAAGTGAGAGGCAGAGTGAGGAGAGAAAAGAGAAGAGAGAAAAGGAGAAAGAGGTGAGAAGAGAGAAGAGGAAAGATAAGAGAGGGGAGACAAAAGAAGAAAAGAAGAGAGACAGAAAGAAGGGGAGAGAGACTGAAGGAAGAGAGACACATACACACAGAGGGACTGAGAGAGACACACACACACACAGAAACAGGGAGAGAGTGAGACAGACAGACACACAGAGAGAGAGAGAGAGAGAGAGAGAGAGACATATACACACTGTGTCAGGGTTTGAGTTCCATCTGTACTCAGCACGACCTGAGGCAGACGTGAGAACTTAGAGGAGCTGGAATATATAGTGACTATGAACACCTGCAAGTCCTTAAAGGGTAAGACACAAAGCCTTAGACCACAGGCCATGCACAGCAGGCAAGGGAGTTCCTGGTTGCCACAAGTAATTAAGCATTTTACGACTAGTCCAAAGACTGGAAGTTTGAATCTATTCAGAGGCTCTTTGACTTAAAAGCCTGGTGACCTGCTTGAGAACGACACAGAAAACTCCACAGAGCACAGTTCTAATCTGCACCCCCCCTGGGCTCGCTAAGACTTAGAATCCATATGAAGATCATGAACGCCGCAACACAAAACACACAAGGCAGACCGAACCCCAAACACTAACCTGCTGCTGTCAAGGAGGTTCTGACTCTCCGTGATCCATGTTACTGGGAACTAGTCTTCTGAGGTTCCATGGGGTGGATCGGAACCATGAACCTTTAGGTTAGAAGTTAAGAACAAATCCTCTGTGCCACTCAGGGGCCAGACGACAAAATAAAATATTCTCATCAGGAGCAAGAATAAATAACGATGGCATACTTACTAGAGTAGCTCTATAGTGCAATGGTTATGGGTTCGTCTGTGAACACACAGGTTGGTGGTTCGTGTACATGCTACACTTTTCCAGGGGCGTCACATGCCCTGCCTCACTTCATCCTCACAGCCATCCTTAGACAAATTGTCTAAAGGTAGAAACTTTCATTTTAGATACACAAAACACTAATCCATTAAACTGGGGGTTGCTGTTCTACACCCTCCAGTCAGAAATGACTCTCGGCTCACTCACTCTGGGTTTGCAGAGGCTGTAAATCACATGGGAGTCGCTGGAGGACTCGAACCTTGCGCCTTTGGAACTGCAAGACAATTCCTTAGCTGGGAGGCCAACAGAAAACAAGCAAGTCACCTAATTCAGCCGACAGTGCTGTGCATACTCCTGATGCCATTTGTTGTTGCTGGGGGCTGCGGTGTCGTAGCTCATGGGGAGAGGCACTGTTACCCATAGGTGGTGCCTCCCTGGAGGTTCACATCCACTCGTGGCTCTGCTCCAACAGCGCCTGCTCTCAAAGAGAAATCTCCTCTTGGGTGACTGATTGCTTCTGACAACGGCTGGAGGGTGAGTGATGAGTCAGTTCTGACTTGACAGCAGTTGAAGTGAAGTCACTCTGGCCTCCTAATAATAAATGAGATGACTCGGGTTCTATCTATTTGGGGGTCTCCCCTGCCTAGTACACCCAGAGTGTTCTTTAGAGGCAAGGATTATGAAAGAGCATCTGACATAGGGGTTGGTCCTTGGAAAAAGACATCCTGCTTGGAAAGGTGGAGAGATGAGTGAAAGAGTAAGACCCTCAACAAAGTAGATCGATACAGTGACTCAGGTAACAGTGGGCTCAGGTACATCACAGGTAGCGAGGATGGCACAGGACAGGGCAGGGTTCAGGCCTGTCTGTGATCCACAGGGTCGTTACGAGTCACGATGGCATCTAATGACAGCTGCCCACTTTGTGTGAACACCACCAGGACGATCAAGACAACTGCTGTTGTTAACCCCATTTTGCAGACAAGGAAACTGAGGCCCAGATAGACAAAGTCCAAACCACAACTCCAGCCATTTCAACCTGACAGGGGCTGATCTGCAGCAGCCCTCACCCCCCCACCCCCCCTCGCTGCTATGCTTCTCCGTTATTTCCAGAAAACACGGGAGGCGCCGGTTCTGCGTGAACGGACGCACACAGCAGGCACGTCCTGCCCTCGCCTGGATAGAAGGAGAAGCTGGGAAGCTTGCACACTGGCAGGCCTGGAGGCGAAGCCGAGCCAACGGGAGCAGATGGGGCCGGCACCAGATGCTAATGCAGTTTGCTTTTTCCATATGTTTTTCTGTTTCGCTGTAATAAGTGAATTGTTCTTTAATATCTGTCAGGAGCTTAAACCCTGAAGGCCGGAGGCAGCCCCAGCCATTCACGAAGACGCAAAGGAAGCTGGTTGAGACTTCTCAACACTTTCCAGAAGGACAGGGCATCAAGAGAGATGCCAAGGACTCTCAAGCTTGCGTGTATGTGTGTGTCACACAGACACACACACACAC